>NC_031799.1:60233001-60335018 GCF_001522545.3 Parus major | reverse complement strand
ATAATTAGGATTCCCACTTAGATGGTAAGAAAACTCATGGCTTCTTAGACGTTCTACCTCTCCTTTGAACCTATTACAGATGCAGTTTCTACATTGACATAAGAAAATATTTTTCCTTTCCTAAAATTTCTAAGTATAATTTCAGAACCCAATTAATACTTCAGCTTTTACAATAAAAATAATGCCAACAATAGGCATTAGAAAATTAGTACTGCATTATTTCAAAACACTTCAGTCTGTGTATGATAAAGGGTTCCAGATTTTTTAAACTTAGTGACTGTTATCACAAGTATAACACATTTAATTTCCTTACTTAACCATCACTCAAAAAATTTACCATTCCTAGAAGTATTCTAACTCCACTCATTTTTAACAGCTTTCACAATGCAGAAGAGTTGGATAAATAGGTACAATGAGGGCAATTTAAAGCTTAACATTATTCTGAACCACCTGGTTGTAAAGTAATATTTATGTATAAAAGTGTATTTAATTTAAAAATATTGTCCTACAGTCAAACTTAGTGTCATATAATAGTTAATTTAACATCCTAAGGTTTTTTTATGAGACAATTAAAAAAAATTGGAGTTTAAAGGAATTGATACATTATTTCAGCTAGTCTTCAACTGGCTCTATTTAATACAAAATATGTGGTGCCTTAAAAAGCATCAAACAGGCTCCACCTGCAAAAATACAAAATACAGGCTGCTTGATTTTTTCAAGGTTAGTACTGCTCCAACTGATGTAGAGTAAAATCAAGATCTGAAATCAGACTGTAGGTTTGGGTTCAGAACCTTGCACAAATGAGAAATTTTGTGTCTGGGACATCAGCATCCATATCCAGTGTCACTAAGAGGACTTTGATCTGTCCTGTCTACCTGATGTGGTGTGAATTCTCTGTAGTACACCACTTTTGGGGATCCTAGCTTATCAGGATAAACACAGAGCTCTGAAGACTTTACCTTTGATACGATTTGATGATTTACCCCTCCTTTTTCTTTCTTTTTATTTTTTTTTTTGTGTGAGACTTGAATGAGAACCTCCAGGATATTGCCTTATCAGGCCTGTGCACCTTCATTCTACAGCACTGGAAGAAAGCACTGATGCAGACCTCCAGTGAGAGGTAAGGCATGCTCTCCTCAAAAGTGTTCTAAATGCTCACCATTACTTTGCTGTCTTTCTTCATTTTTGCCGTTTTAGTAAACTGTCCCACTTAATTCCTTTTTGTCTTTTCCCAATACCAAACTCAACCATCAGTAAGAGCAGATTATCAGTCAGTCAAGGGAATTGGCTTTCGGCTCTGCTGAAGTGCTGCACCTTCTTCTCACCCATATCTGCTGGGCATTTTTGGCCTCAGGAGGTGTGAGATGTCATGGGATGGAAAGGCTGACATGATCATTGGTTTTACTGACGGTCTGTTGGAGAGAGCCAAGCATGTTTTCACACATATTACATCATCCGTGTAAGAAACAGAGGGTCATTTACCCCTCCACCACTGTTGTCTCTTCCAGCTTTGCTTCTGGGTCCTATCCTTGAATGGGATCAGATCCTCAACCTGCTTGCATACATGTCTTTGTTTCTTACCATGTTTAACCTCATTGCATGATGGCATTTTCCTAGAGCTGTGAAGAAGGACATCAATGTTGATGCACAGGTCACTACCATGCCATCAAAAAATTCAGATGTCAGGATGCCTGTCCTTTTGCTCCATATAAAAATGAACTAGTGTTTTGAGAACTGCCATAGCAAAATGGTTTTTGTTGATCTCTGACCTTTATCCTAATGCAAATTATGCCCTACTGAGTGTGAAAACCCAGATGAAATTCTGAGATGCCTGAGTACCTGGGACCCCAAATAGCAATAGCAGAAGAAGGAGCATCGGGACAAATAGTAGTAATTAACAAGAACAATACAACAAAATTCATCCCTTTTTTTACCCTTTCCCCCCTATTGCTCAGAGCACTGTGGGTGCACAAGTTTAATTATCAAAGTGTCACAGCACACTGTTCTTACTTGGGTGTGATTTGGTTGTGAAAAGTCAGGACAAATTACAGCCCTGACATCACCAGCTCCCTGAGTAATAGCAGTTGAGAACTTTCTGACACAGACACGCTGGAGAGAAGGACAATGGTGAGGAAATACTGAGACAAGAGCATGCTGGATTATCCAATAATATGCTCTGATTTTAGGAGTGATAAACACAAGTGCTCCTTTTCTATGCAAACGAGGTTGAAACATGGCCAATGAACCCAACACTGAGCTACAAAAAAGCAATGAGGTGTTTTAAGGGCAGGCAGAGTCTTTTTTCTGTGTGCAGATATCCTGGCTCTCAGCACGAGCCCTTCACCTCTGTGACTGTCAGGCAGACGCTTCCTGGGCTTTATTAATTCCCATGAATTGGTGGAATACTGTGAGGTCTCCTCATATTTTACTGTCATTTCTGAATAGCTGTTAAGCCTCCTCACATTTTACCGTCATTTCTGCATATCTCTTTCACCTCACCAGATGTAGTGTTTCAAAACCTGGTGTTTCAGAACTGGAAGTGTTATGTCAACATTATTTCACCAGGGCTTCAGCATCACTACTGCAACCCATTTCCTAGGCTTGGGTGTTTCTGGAATTAATATGTGCAATGCAAGAATTATATAAAGGATTCAGGTGTGCAATCTGAATAGCAGGAAGCACAGGAGACCTTCAGATGCGCACATCTCAAAGGAACTAGGAAAATAAATTTCCAAAGTTATCTAGCAAATGCTCACCTTAGTGTTGTACTGGGGTCTTAAAGCTGTGAGACCTGAGGTTTTCTGGCTAGTGACAGTGACTCCAAAAGCACCAAAATCCACCCCTTTCATCCTGTTCTCCAGACCACAGAAAGATCTTCTATGGTTTGACTCCCAGAGCTAGAAAAGAGACATGAAATTTTCTGAAAATGCCATTGGTTTTATAAAGATAAACCTACCCAAGCCACTTGTGACAACCCCAGATCATAGAGGTACTCTTTTCCTCAGTTACAATCAGCTGTTTAGAACACGTTTAAAAGAAATTTTTCTCCCATCACAGACATAAGAGATAGCAAGTGCATTCAGCAAGACCTGAACCCTTTGTACCATGCATCCACAAACATGAGACACCTTTGAAAGAAATACTGCCTACTATCAAGGGCCAACCAGAAAAAGGCATTTCTCAGGCATTGGACCAAAGAGAAGTAAAATATAACAGATTCCCTTTAAAAACTTGTCTGGAAATGAGCCAATATTTTTGTGTGAATATCTAGCGAACCAAAGATGAAATGTAATTTTGAGGTAGCCCAAATAGAAGAAAAAGAACAGATCAGCTAATAAGTTATTAAAAAAAAAAAGACAAAAAAATACACTAAAACGTCTTTCAAAAGCCATATGACTCCCTGACAAAATGAACTGAATTAGTTAAAAGGAATAATGTGATAAATAATACAATGATGGTATCCCAAGGTTATCTGTTTATCAGATTTCCATTGTAAATTATCATGCTTCTCCTTATATCTCAGCAAATCTTTCTCAAAGTTTTAAGCAATTTCTCTCAGCTAAAAAGTGACCTTCCTACATTTTTCTGTGCCTCAGTATTTACTCATATTTCTGCCATAACTTTTTAGTACAACAGTCTGCTGTTAGAACAGCGACAGACAGAGAAGCTATTTCCTTCTTTGGAAAAGTACAGATTCCTTTCTCATTTTTAGAGCTTGTTTTTTAAAATTAAAATTTTGATGACTTCAGGTCAGCAACAGTGAGCCTTTGAATAGCAAATTCAACAGCCAGACCGGTAAAAATGAGGCATTTGACAAAAATCCATATATTTTTATTATAAGTGTATCTATACTTAACAGTAACAACAGTAACAACAATATATGAATTATTAAGCTTTGTGACATGTATGTATCCACATGGCTGTTAATTCCTACTTGCTTTTAAACCATTTGTATTATCCACATTGGAAAATCAGTCCGGAGTTATAAGGAGGTTGATGGTTCCAGCCCTGTCTGCCCACACAAACCACCTGGTGATTTGTACAGATGGTGATGTGACCACACCCTGACAGAGAGTCTAATTTTTTTTTTTTCCTTCTCCTTGGGGTGATCATAGTCTCCAACAGGTTTTGTACAGAATGAATCATTAATTAAACCTGGATTCTTTGCTGGTGGCCTATTGCAGGGCTGTGGTTTATTCCTGCTTGTTCTGCTCCTGCAAACAATATTTTGGGGGATTTCAGGCGATGTTATTTTTATGATTTCACATTTTCTTCACTTTTCCTTCTGTCACAAGTATTCCTCTAAGAGACAGAAAGGGAAAGGCTTGGTTAAGAAAAACACAGCCACCTCCAAAGTGCTAAAACTGCAATAAACCCATCATCTCTAACAACAGCGGCATGAAAAGATAAAACCCAGGCTGCCAAGAATGTAGTAACCACCCATTCACTTTTAAATGCTCTCCACACTTCAATGCACAGACCTAATTACTTTTCTGCATTCCCAAATCCACTTTGCAGGGCTGCAATCAGAAACCTGGTGTTAAAATATTTTAGACTCTAAGGATCAAGACTAATTATGGGCCTAAGCTGCACCTCTTGGTTTCCTTACGAAGCAGTCTGCCCCCTCCCCCAGCCACTCCACCCCCTTCCCTTCTTTTGGGATGTTTAAAAGCATGCTCCACTAGAAGAAAGGCTGTCCAGTCTCAGCCGGGGGTGAAGTAAAGAGAGAATAAAACAAAAAGCTACTCAGTCCAATTCAGTAAGCTTCAATGAAGCTGGTATATTTAATGTGGGCCCAGGCTTTGCCTACAGAATTGTGACAGAATGCAATATTCTCAACAAAAAAAGATGTGTTTAAAGTCGGGCAAGGCCCCATAAGGCTGTTGTTGATGTTTAAGCAGTACACCGAGGTATTTAGCTCTAAGGGTTTCTAAACATTCCAGCTGAGAATAAAACCACAGCTTTACAGTAGCTTCTTAAAGGTTTGGGGGGCTGGGAATGTTCCCTCCTCCTTGCATTGAAAAGTCAATAAACAGTAGGAAAGATCATGTCATAACAAGGATGAAGCCACCTATTACAGGGTATAGTGATGGCTAATGGTGCTATAGGAAGGACTAATCCCATATATTAAATGTTGTAATTATTATAATAATATTATGGTTATTATAATGTCCAGGCATGGGGCATTTTTCATTTTGTGCAGCATGAATCTGTTGCCGACCATCCACCCTTCTTATGGCTGTCACTTGCTAAAATACAGAGCTATTAGATAATGACATCTGCATTGCAGGTAGCAGCCAGCACTCAAAGCACGTTCTCTGTTACATGTATTTTATATTTCCTGGCATTTACCAAACTACATTTGGTCATTTTTTCTGGACTGCAGTCCTAAAAACTTTCATTCATGATAAACCACTATGTGCTAGAGTTGACACAGGTGTTTTTCCTTCATGAAATGCTTTTAGATCCACTTACTAAAAAACACTAACATCATCATCATCAACAACAACTACAACAACAATAATAATAAACAGGGACTATTTACTTATTGCAATATTGGTGGTGAACCACTTTCAAGGATCCTCATGGGGAAAAACCACCAAGGAAATATTTAGTTCTCTGTTGTCTCACTCTCTTACCTGTACACAGTTCAGGATAGGCTCAGATTATTGCAAATCACATAGTTAGGGGAATGCAAATGTTTTAAACCCTAGTCCAGTTTAGGAAAATCAAAATTAAATTGTTATCCTCAGCTACTGATACAAGGGAAAGGGTTAAAACAAAAGGACATTGAGAGGCAATAGCTCACATGAAGGTTTAAGAAAAATAATGAGGGAATTAGTGGAGACTATGCACATTGGTTTACGACTATCAATTAACCTTCCTTGTTAGATAGGTAATTTAGTTGACTCAGTATCATCAAATATGAGAAAAAGGTGACCAAAACAATAATTATTGTCACGGAGCTCAAAGGCTTAAACCCATAATTCCAAAGAAATAAAAACAGAGTTCTTTTCATAGTATATGCTTCATATAAAGACTGCAATAAGAGCTAGGCCCTAGCTGTGACCCTTTACACTTCAAGGTGAAAAAGTAGGTTAAAGAAAGTAATGGCAATAATCACAGGGCTTTTCTACATAAAACAGCCTCTGAGTGGAGGTCAAATATCAAACACTTGGGGCACTGCCTGCGTCACACAAAGATTTCTTCCACAATAGAAATGAAGTACAAGACTGTCAGAAAACAGCAAGAAGACTAATCAATTCTAAAATTATTAGGAAAAAAAGAGACAAAAAAGAAACAAAAAAGAAGCAAAAAAGTGGATTTGAAAAGTCTGGATGAGATTAAAAAAAAGTGTGGCCATTCTCTTCTCAATTTTTTGGCAAAATAAGTCTGAGGATTTTCTGCCCTTCACAGAGAGATTCTACCATGAATGAATGTTAAATATTTCCATTTAATCTTCATCCCCACTTACCAGCTACATTCTTTTGCACTATCTGAAATGGTCCTTACATTCCTTTTTGTACCAGTTTGGGCACTTTTACAGAGAACTGAAGATGCCGTTCTCTCAGTATTGCATTCTTATTTTTCATTATTGTTAAGCTTTTGGATGATTTTTACACCATAGTGAGTAAGATCCCCACTCTGAATTTGTGTGTTATAGGAAAAGAATTGACATTAAGAATCATCAAATGAAACACACTTCTGCCCTCCCTCACTTTGTTTGAGAGCTCAAAGATCCCCACAATTGCATTCAGGAACTCTCTGGACTTGCTGCATAACCATAATTTTTCAAGGATTTCACGATGAAGATATTCCTTAGTTTTCACTTCAGAAGATTAAAGGGTGAGTCTAATTGCCCAATGAAAAGAATTCTTTATTTTACAACCAGTTTTATGGCTACATTTTAGCATGCCAACTCCATCCTGTTGACTTTACCGGTCAGGTAAAGACTTTCTGCCTTTCTTAAGGCTGGGTATATGCAAAGATTTTGTTGGACTCAGCAGTGAGCAGGATTCCGTGCCAGCAAAGCAGAGGGAGCTGCTTCGTGAACGCACTTCATGCATGCACTATTAGGTTACTTGCTCTTTTTTTTGCCTTTAGTCTTCAAGTTTCAGTTGTCTAAGTATGAATTCATTTCTCCCTGACAAATCTTGAGATGGAATGTCTCAAGAAGGTGATACTTATCTGCTCTACAAGCTGGGTGGTGGACCCCTACCTCATCCTTAAGTTTTGCTACAAGATATAAAAATGATGTATAAATTCAAACAGTTTGCTCAAGTACAGACAACTGGCCATCAGCAGGATACTGTTTTGGTTTTTTTTCTGAAAAGGTCATTAAATTAATAAATTAAATTACTAAATATAATATTTAAGACATAACAATGATAAATACAAACAACAGGTAACATTAGTTGACCTGGCTTCTCAATAGATTGCAGAATGTAAAATTTAAAAGTAAAATTTAACCACTAAAATTAATAATAATTTGTTTAATAATTAATTGCTAATAAATCATTAACTACTAATACTTTCTGGCACCAGAGTGTGGCGCTATTTTATGGGAAACTTTAGAAGACAAGTATACTTAATGCTTCCTATTCTCTAAAATTAAATAAAAAAATAGGTGTATTAGGTACACCTTTTTTTTTTTCCTTCAGTAGTAGTAGTGACAAAGGACTTCTCTAATTCTTTGCTGCAACTATGGAGCAGTCAAGAACTCCTTGTATGTCTGAACATTTTACATCATATAATCTAATAATTCACTATAGCATCAGGTCACAGAAGGCTGGTTCACCCATCTGACACATTCAGCTATCTATAAGACACATGCTAACCCTTATGCCCATACTGTACAGAGCACATTCTGTAAGAACTGAAGGAAAATATGACTTGACTTATTTTTCTTCTAACAGATCAGAGGGGTTGCAGGGATGAAAGCCAGCAACATAGGTGCATTGTTCTAATATTTTTTTTTGTTGAGTGCTGAACTGTCTCCCCAAGTTTTTAAGACAGACCAAGAGAATCTGACACATGAAAATGTGCTCTTTTTTTTGCATTTTTGCAATATTGCTGTCTAAATTTTCTTCATATACAGGTCTTAAATCATCCCCTAATGTATGTCATCACAGATATATCCCTAATTTTTAATTACCTTTAATATGTTGAAGTCAAATATTTGCTTTCATTGTCAGATACCAGAATTCACTTCCTAGTGATGTAGTTTCAATTAGCAATTATTGTCTGATTGACTCCTTAGAATAAAAAATGGTCTCAGTGGTCACTGTGTTAGAAGGTATAATGATGACTACATTGGCCTGTTGTTTAAGATCTTGGTCAACTAACTAACAGAAGGTCACTGAGGCTCCTACTATTGATGTGATCTGACTGAGCATGAAGTTAAAATTATAGCTGCACAATGATGGTGGTGTTTCGAGTTGCAATGTTTCCAATTAGCCACAATGTGACCTTCCTGTTTCATCCCTTAAAAGAGGAGTTATGTTATTGATTATTATTCCTGGCATTGCTGTAGTTTATTAGTTTTGTCAGGTTTATTTTATTTTTAGTTATTTGTCACATGAGGATTATGTGGCAAGTCATGGAGTATGTGCCACACATTTTTTATTGCAGCAGATGTTCCTGAAATAGATGTAAGCATCTCTGCAAAAAAGCAGCCCCTCTGTGCCAGATTCCAGCTTGTGCTAATGTGAGAACCCAGTAGGCTGAGAGAAAGAGTATAAAGAACCTTTATCCATTGCTGCTGCAGTGACAGTTTCTGAGTTTTGAAAATGCACTAGAGATTGCAATGAGTTGCAAAGAGAACGGGGCGGCCAAGGTCAAATCATGGGTTTGCCCCTCTCTCTGCCTGAGCACAACTGGTGCCACTTATTAGTGCACTTCTTCCTGAATGTAACACAACATTTTGTTAAAATCAAAAAATGTATACTAGAAAGCACTTTTGTCCAGTATGAATAATCCTCTACAAGTGGATGCATTTTCCCCCAAACTGACTCCCTTGGAATGTGTTGAAAGTACCTGGTTCTTCAAACTCACATCTTCTCCTACCGTATTTCATTCTGTTATTTTCCTGCAGCCTTCAAGGTCATGAAAACATTTTGAAACTATCTTTTATTTTCCCTCTGTATCAAAGATGCCACCAAAGCATCTGTAATCTGCACATACAAATTTTTTTCTCTAAGCTTAAATGAGAGATTTAGGTAAGTTTGTTCCTAAGAAATAACTGGGGAAACTTCAGTAACAACTTTTCCCCAAATGAATAATTTACTTTAAACCATTTTAGTATGTGAACTCAACAGAGATCAGTTTTTCTAGCACACCAGTCCTTTCCCCTCCAGCTTCCCCAAGGATTACATGTCCCACTGTCAGATAGTTTACTGAAGACTTGTTGGTCATTTGTCTCATTTCTTTAATCCACGTGAGTCAGTTGTCTTTTCCAAAAGATCTGTCTGGCATGAGCTTCTTTTGGTTACTCAAACTGCACACTTTTTCTTATGATATATACCTGTTTTTCATATGATAGATTAAGAATCTAAAATCTGGTCTGATGTTTAGGTCAAAACAAAAATAAGGCTGCTTGATGAAGTGGTACTTTAGGACTGAGCAGGGATAACCTAATTTGCTGGGAGGACTAGTAGAACTGAGAGGGCTATTAGTTTAGTAGGCTTTGCTATGACCATTTCTGACTGGGGAGCTGGAAAAACTATTTTAAAGTTCAAGGGAAGTTTTAGAGATGAAATCAAGCTCATGACCCTGAGCATATAATTCATTTACCCCCACATTCTGTAAGTAAGAGCAGAAGCACAAACTTTTCTAGTTTTACATTCAGCTGTGCTCCCCTGGTTTTCAATTCTGCGAGTGTGTACCAGCTTTCTGGCAGGTTTTCAACATCTTCTGGGAAGTGCTGCCTTTTCCTGCAATGATTTGAAAGTAGTGTCCAATAGGATATGTTGCTATTTTTAGGATACCTTTAGCCACAGAAAACTTGAGAAATTTGGACCAACAATGTAATTTTCTGGGCCTTTCTAGAAATACTGAACATCCCAAATCAAGACACTGCTGTCACTATCTCAGGGTGTGTTCTAGAAAAGTCAGGAGATGAACAGCAGGCTTAAACTCCCACATACCATCCACATTTAAGCTTGTTTAAGAATCAGAGCTGATGTTGGACAAGTTTTTATTTCATGGGTGTCCAGTTAGGCTGAAAAGAGAATGCAAGTAAAATATAAAGTAAGAGGAGTAAACAGAGCAGGATGTTATACTGTGCACCTGTGGGATAAGATGTTTCACCAAGACTTAAGCAATGAGTCAGAAGAGTTTTTTGCAACCAATTGCTTCTGTAGAGCATTTAACAATTTTTAAATAGTGGAGAAGAAGTGGCAGCCATGTATATGCACAGTAGACTCCCTGTCAGTCAACAACAAATGTTCTTTGAAATGAGAGCATTCCTATCAGAGACCTCACAAGTTGCACTTGCAGTATTACTAATCTCAGCAACAAAGGATGATATCTTTAGGGTAGAAATTCTGTCAGTGAGACTCACGAGATAATGAGGTAATAGGCCATGTGTTGTATGACAAACAAGCTCAGGTTGGAAGGCAGCAATGACACAACCCTCTTTGGCAGCATGGGAGACTGAGAAATTATATTCCTCCTGTTGTCACTTAAGGTTTTGCATTACTTTGCTTGTGCTTTCTAGGGTCTACACAAGCCCATGCCAATTAAGACCAATAGGTGTTTTCTACACTGCATTGTAGCATTTTCTACTGAGTTTATTAAGGATTTAGTGTTAGTTCTTCAGTTATTGCTTAAAAGTACAGTGCATTTAATTTTTGACTGCTAAATTATTCATGTCCCACATCTACCCCTGGCTTATAATATTTTTCTTTTGTCTTTGGATCAACACTTTGCAGACAGATGCTCCAGTTACATATGCATATAATTTTGCACAGATTTGGTACTGCCATGCACAAAGAGCCACCCTAACAAATACCTTTCCTCTGCAAACTTTTGAAAGAAAACTTTCAAACTAAATTCAGAAAAATAATGAAATTCACCTTTTTAATCTCATTTGGACACTTGTATGTTGGGATTCAATATCAATGGCAGTTGCTCATGTTCTGAAAAAGCAAGTAAATTATGGAGCATTGAATTACTGGAATTATAAAAGCTCCAAAGAGATGCTTGTAGACTGCTTGCGGAGGCAGCTGCAGAACAATTGTTTTAATGTTATAACAAAACTTTAAATATAAAGGAATTTTGAGTTAAACACAACAAAGGCAGCAGACTGGAAGAAACCTCCTCTGGTATGCAATCCTCCATGGAAGTTACTACATCAGGACCCTGGTGTGTATTGCCTTTGAGAGCTGAGGACCACTTTCTGCAAAGTGTCATGACTTGTAGCTCTGTGCCTTCAACTGCAGTTGTTTACAGAAACCATATTACCAAGTGATCCAGTGTGTTCCAGTGAGTCACTATAAGAAAAAGTAAAACTCTCCCCAAGCTGATGTATGCCATCATTTGAACTCCCTTTGGAATACCTTGGAACCATATCTTTCCTAATTTCGTTAGGAAGCAACAGTATTTCCCAAAGCTGGTCTGCCCATCTAGAAAGGAAAGAAATTCATCAGCACACGCCACACTGTTTTCTAATTTCAAGACATATGGAGTCCTCTATTTTCCTGCTTAACCATGACAGGTTGCAGCATCAAACAACTTCATGGAAATATGAGAATCCCATGCTGTCATTAGGATGTTCAAAGTCAGCCCTGAGATAAACTGTTCTGATATGGCTTTGATGAGCTCAGAAAGCTCTAGTCCTAAAGAGCACAGCCAAAACCTAACCCTTCCTCTGCTGCTATGAGAGTGCTCAAGTGTAAATTGCTGTGGCAAATAATTCCAGTAATCCTTGCTGATCTGGTGTACTTCAAAGTGTTTCCAGCCACAGTGGGCTGAGGAAGTACCTTGTCTCCACTGACGTGGGCTGAGAGCATCAGCAGCAGCAGCAGCATAAGATATACTCAGAGTGACTCTTTTCCTAGCTAGTGACTTATGAGTAATGTGCTGAGCTCCTGGGAAGGTGCTAAAGGACCTAGGTGCTCAGGAAAGGGGGAAAGTGTTCTGTACTCTGCAACTATTTTTTTTCTTAATTTTTGTTGCTGTCATTTTCCTGATTAATTATTCATGCTTGATAGAGGACAGGACAAAGACCAATGGCCTGAAATTATGTTCATTTTTTATCTGACAGTTTGTAAAGGAAATTATGGTGCAAGAGGGATACCCTTGTGTTGTGACAAGAATTCCAACCTAGGCTGGCAGCTATGTGTACAGAGACCTCGTCAGCCTTTCCATTTTCACACAATTTTTGAGCTGATTTTCAAGAAGAGTGAGTATTACAAGTCTCATGTTTGGCTTTTAAAATAAATTTGCTTACCTTCACACAAGGGCCACTTGCAGAACAAGCACCCATCTCATGTGCATGTATTTCATGTGCAACCTTGAGGGCTTCCAGCAAGGCAATTCTCACGCTGCGATGAGCCATCTAGCACAAGATGCTACACCTACTTCATTCTGCTAACAAATCGGCTTCTGCCTGCTGAAGACTGCCTGACTTGACTTATTACACCTTCCCCATCAGCAGAAAGACTCATATCATCACTGGGACAAAGGTGAATTGCCTGAAGACAGAGTTAGAATGAATTTTTTGCAGTCCCATTGCACCAGAAATTCAAATCACTTTGTCTTGAGGAGAAAACACCTTTAATGGTCATATGTATATATGCTTATAAGGACAGAGCAGATTCTTTATGCAAATCTGTTCCAGGTGAATGTATCAAAACAGGTAAACCAGAGTAAAGTGTTTTGTTTCTCCCACCTTTTATTCACAATCAACACAATCACCCAGATGAAGAAGAGGTACGTTCCGGAGATGATGCTCCCCATGTGCATTCGCCTCCGTGGAGTCAAATGTGCAAAGCATGATGTAATACATGCTAAAGCATGCAGATATTCAAATTCAAATACAGTAGTGGGTTATGTGGGCAGAGCAAGGCAGGGGAACAAGTAAAGAAATTTATGCTTGTATGTGGCTTCTGGTCCAGAACAATATCAAGACATTTCCAGTCAGTGTCAGTTTTCATTTGAAGAGTTACTTTGTATTTATAGTTTTCTTAATCCCCAAAGCAAAGACTTAATTTAAAACCAAGAAATAATCAAAATCCCCAATTACAATTAAAATCTACAGAGCTAGATCTACAGAGCTACAGAGCAACTGTTCTAGCTTTCTTTATTGCACACATAAATAATCATACTTCAATTAACATGTTAGTGTCTAGGATCTCTTCCCAGAATTAGGTTGCCTCGAGACTACCTGGTTTGGCTACTGTAAATACGACGTGAATTCCTTACAGGAAAATATATTTTTCATGCTGTTTTTGAAGTAAATGATTTTCTTCTTATATACCTACACAACTGTCACAGGGAATTGCACTGCAGATTTAGTGATGTAAAGTGTCAATTGTAATTTGGTGACAACCATTTTATTGGCTATGCATATTGCTCTGCGAGGACCTACTTCTCAGTATGGAGGCCACCGTATCATTAAAACCCACTGATCCTTCACTGATGACATAATTTGACTGGCAGAGAGAGGAACAGTGAGGGGCTTGTTTCCACCTGTGTGGAATCTGCTGTGTGTCAGAGATGAATATGCCTTCAAATTAGAAACAGCATAGCAGACTGGTGCCTGTGATTTTGCCTGATTTCTTTTAAGGAGTTTTACTGGAATGGAGCAGCTGATACAAATTTGTTTAAATATGCCAAACTTATATACTATCCAACCTCTATAAACTATTCAGATATTTTTAGTTATCAGTGAAATACTTCCAGCTTAACTGAGGCATGTGCTTTGTCTCTCCCCCACGCCTCCTTTTGTGCTCTCATGCATACATCCTTTGGTCTGCAGGTCTGCCTTTGCAACAGGCTCAGAGTATTAAATTTTTGTGTTAAAAAAGGGGAAAAAATGTGTTAACATAAACCCCATGTTTCAAAGGATAAAATAAGTCATACAAACTGTGTAAAAATTTAGAGTATGAACAGAGCGATAATCATGCATTCTGAAAATTTTATAAACTGACAATTCAAGATATGTGTTTTATGCTAATACACATAGTGGTAACTTCCAGCAAACTGTGATTCACACATAAAAAGTAGAAAAGTTGAAGGTATTATATATGTAATATTTATTTTTCACATGTATATCTTTATATATACATTATGGACTTATTCTGAGAAAGAGAAAATAGATTATGAGACTTCCTTAGTAAATTTAAATCAATATAGCTGTCTTTCCATTGCCAGTGTTTAATGTTTTTTTTCAGCATGGCACTGCAAGGAACAAAGCAAAGTATCTTAAAAGAAACTGTATCCCTAGTAATTTCACCTCATTTCACACCTGCTTGGCAGCTTTTCTTAGCCAATTGATTTAATTGAAAATGCTGCCAATGTTCACTTATTAGAATTGTCCTTACGGTAAGTTGTGCTTTCCCCACTTAGATTCACTTTATTAATTTTAGATGCAGAAGAGAACTCTTGTCTTTTTTTTAAGAGAAACAACATTCCTCAATATATACTTTTGTCCATCTCTTGTTTTCCCACAATGCTTATTCTACCTTTTTTTCTTTGAAAAATCTTTATTGAACAGTAAATAGCATAAATTATTCAGTCAATTTCAGTCCAGTGGCATCAATAATACTCTAACAGACATGCTACTCATGGCAAATGCTTTGTGTAAGAGAAATGTACCACTGGAGGTTTAATCAGAAGCTCTAAACATTTCAGACCTGCTCAATTTTGTTCTTGGAAAGACGCACTCTTTGTTGCTGTATCTTCCAAAGCTTTGGGGAAATGTTCATTTTCCCCATGAGAACAGGCAGCCATTTTTTACACACCAAAAAGAGGAAAGCGCTAGCACTTTCCTTAAGAAAAAAAATATTGCTTTCAAAAGTTTATCTTATAGGAAAATTTGAATGTTTTAAATGTTTACTATATGATGAATTATATGATGAACTGTTAAGACTTTTACACTGTCCCTTTAAAGTATAAGTGTATGTTATGAAAACATATTTTTTTATAGAACAAAAGTATTTTTAAGAATTTGGAAAAAAAAAATACAAAAGAAACTCCCCAACATGAACTATCACCCTCCTGTTTTGCTGTGGTTTTAAAATAAGTCTGTTAAGAGTCTTGGCAACAATTGTTCTTCATCTGATTTAGAATAATGATTTTTATACAGCTTGTAAGAGTTGAATAACTGCTTTATTCAGAACCAAACTCTGGCTCTAAATATTAAATTGCTTCTGAGGAATTTTTAGCTTTGTTTCTAGCTATTCTTAAAATTACTTTTGAAAGAGGATCTGCTTTGTTATTAGGAATGTCTTTTTCACATTACTAATGTAGAAGCCTAGAGTCTTATGAAATAGCTAGATTGTACCCACTGTGTTCCCAAAAATAGTATATATTCTAATATGATGCCTTGCATGAGGGATTTTATTTCAGCATCTTCTAAAATGTTGTCTGAGGTTCTGGAATAAGATGTAGGTTCCTGAGTGGCTACCTGTTGCATAGAGAAGAAAAACACATGTGAGTCAAATTTATATAAAACAGCCACATGAAAAAATGATGGCATAACAGAAAGTAGGAAGAGAATTAGAGATGAACCAGTAATCAGCACAGTGCAGAGCTTATGCTCAGTTGTGTGAACGCAACACAAACTATTAATAGTTTCCAACTAAAGAGCAGAACATTTAAAACATGCAGACATCCAACAGATGAGAACAATCTGAGAGGTAACTGTATAGAGAGGCAAAACAGCTAACATGTCCTTTTAAAATAAAGTTTTGTTACTTTTATGTTCTGCCCGAAGTGAAGCTGTCTGAATAGAAAAACCACCATATGCAGAATGCATATGCCAGTTTTTGTTATTTTTGGTCATTCTAGTCAGCACCAAATAAAAAGGGATGTAAGTATTGACATCCTAAATCAAAGCTGCTATCTTCTGAGTCTCATAGATGCTTTAGCATAAGAAAAAGATTTGCCACTAGACATAGTGAATAAGTCTGTAACATATCAGTGTTTCTTTTTCTTCCTGAGAGTGGTGATTTGTAGAAATCCTTGAGTTTCAGACAGTGTATTCATTCAAAAAACATCTCTGTATTATAAATATTTGGATTATTAGGATTCTTGTTTGCATGTACACAGTCAGTCCTTTGTGAGTCTTGCAAGATTCTTGGTCTCAGAGGTAACATGTATTGAAGCTTCAAAGCATCGTTACAGAGCACGAATTTCTCTTTATTATTTCACCTTACTTGTATCACAACAGAGAGATTCAAAAGTAGCACAAAGCTGCCATTATAAACCTACTGCCAGACACAAAAGACAAAACACATTCTTCTCTGCTGAAATGAATCTTATTTAATTACAACCCTCCCCCCCCCCCCCCCCCCCCCCCCCCAAACAGGGAGAAATTTAAAAATCTACAGGGAAACAGGGAGATTCTCTGACACATCCTGCTCCATAATGAATGCAGCAGTTCGGTAAGGGCACACTAATGTTAGAGGACTGTAAGGAAAAACTGACATTCCCTCTCAGTTGCTTAGCTGGTCATGCCAACAGCCTATGACTCTCACCATGAACTGTTTTGGGGAACAGAATTCTCTCCTACTCCTGTGAAAAATCACTGCTGGAGCAAAGTTCTTCATGAGGGTTTAAACATGGATGCAGCTGAATGAAGAGCCATAATCCTGGATCATGTGGTCCCCATTTTGTGAAACATACTTTGCAGAAAATGATGTTTAAATCCCTCAAGTGCGAGCAATAATGCACATCTCTAGCCAAGCACTACTCATTCACTTAAATACAATTCCCCCTCACCTAAACATCCAGCACAGGGAGGGAAATACTAAGATTTCAAAATACTAAGATTTATAACCAGAACATTTTGGAATATTTTTTGTAATTGGATCTGATTGGAAGGAAGGGAACCATCTTTCCTTCTCAGAGTTCTGTAACTCAGTCTTGAGTATAAATAATTAAGAGCAGAACTATTTTTTTTCTTTATATTTGACATGGATATAAGAATAACCTAGAAGAAAACCAAAGTTGTTATTTGGTCCACTATGTAAAAACTAAAAAGGACCAAATCCCAATTGTAAAATAAGAGCCAAAGATTTTGGATACAGCCTTCAGACCTTTTAATAATGTTTATTACTCTTTTAATTAATGGTGATGTCAGAGATAGTGCTCTAAGTTCAAAACCAATAGATGTAAAGAGGTCAAAAATTCTGTGAAAAGGGTCAATCCCAATTTATTTAATATATTATGTGCAGACTCATATGTACTCATATGTATGGATTAGTAAATGTGAGGTGCTTGAAGTGAAGAAGACATCATCCAGATTAAAGTGGAAACTTAATAATGTGTCATTTTTTTGACTTCTTTGAAATGTTTTCCTGTTTGTTCTTTTGGAATGCTTTGGAAATCTCTTCCAAGTAGATGAGTTCATGAAAGTCTAACAACTGTCAACATTAGGAAAGGCCATAGTGTAGATTTAGAAAGACATAGTGTAGATTCTATGACATCAAACTGTCTGCAGGGTTAAAGCAAGTTCAAGCAAGGTCGCACCTTTCTCCTGAGAAGGCTTTAAAAAAAATCCACCCCACACCATGTTACCACAAACTGTCACAAAATCCACATCAATACATTCTGTGTAATGAAAGCATCAATTCACAGTCTGAGATTCTTTGTAGCTTTCTCTTGAAACCTGAAACTGAACCCACAAAACCAGCTGCTGAGTTGGCATGACAGCTTGAGAAGAGCCAGAAGACCACAATCATGTATTAGTTCTGCTTTTCACAAATTTGTTCAAGATATTGAATTTCTCCTGATTGTTAAATTATGACTTAAGGTGGGAAAATAGTCTGCAGTGTTGGTGTTGTTAGGTTATTTTTTTTTTGTTGTTGTTGTTGTTGTTTTGTTTTTATTTTCTTCCTAGAATCTTGTCTATGAAGTGAGAAACCCAAGACTTCCTCAGAGAAGTGCAATCTGTGAAAAAACGTATTTTTAATGTTTTTCTGCAATAGCTCATTTTCGGGGATGGCTGAAATACTAATTTTTTTTCTAGGCAGACTTCACTTTTATTTTCTGTGTCATGAGATAAAAGTATATAGTTCATTACTATAGTCACTAGAAGGGTGCTTTTGAGTACTAACACCAATTTTGTTCTTGCTTCAGCTTCTATTGAT
Organism: Parus major; assembly: GCF_001522545.3. Lineage (NCBI taxonomy): Eukaryota > Metazoa > Chordata > Aves > Passeriformes > Paridae > Parus > Parus major. The sequence goes on along the minus strand of NC_031799.1, from coordinate 60,316,701 downwards.
AAGTTAATGCACAATTCTTTTGATATGAAGCACAATCCATGACAGTCTCTTCACACTGGCAAGCAAGCCACTTCTCCTCTTGCAAATCCCAGATTTGCCTCATTTTTCAGTGTTTTCTCAATTACAGAACCTCTCATCCCAGTAGGTCCTAAAGCACCTGCCAGATTAACACCCCTTGATATACAAATGACTGCATGTCTCATAAAACTAGCATGAGGTTTTAACTCACCCTCATAACAGGCTTGACAAGGCAACTTTGTTCTTTAGCTAATGTCTTTAATTGGGCATACAGTGGTTGTTAGGGTAGGATTAATTGTGAGCATAGGAGCATCTATTTATTTACTGGGTTTTTAATCCCAAACAGAGAGAATCTCAAGTCTTTGCTGTGTGAAAATTCACATAAAGACTTGGCACTTACCTTGAATTTAATATGGCCTAAAAACACTTAAAGGAGGATTGCATTACAACAGTGTCTCTTTGTGACAGTCAAATTTGTGCAAGTTTTGTACTCCAGAAGACAGTAGATTTGTATGATAACTGGACAAATAAGAACCTTCATTCAATTCCAAGTTCTTGTAAAAAGAAGGTGGAAAAAAGAAAAACATACCATAATAGTTAAGTTTTGTGAAAAAGAAGAACCACTTTCTGAAGGTTGATTTTTTTAAAGGTATGCCTGAAATTAGCCTTTTCATTACTGAGGAGGGTTGTCTCTCAGAGATTGTACACTCATTTAAGTGCCACAGAGCAGGTTTGTAGGACAGAAGTTCTACACCAGAAAGAGGAGATCAGTGTGACACTCCAGTGCCTGGAGTTCTGATCAGAAAATGAGATATTTAAGTGCCTCATCCAGCTGTATTTTTTATATGTATGTATACATATATGGTATTAGTCATAGTGTTTGGTATGAAGAAATGACCAAAGTTCAGAAGGACGAGGGAGTTTTTGGTGAGACTGGTGAACACGAAACTTCAAAATCATTAATTGATAGTGTGCACAGTGATAAGAAAAGAGGTGTGAGACAAGGAGGACAGCTGTGTTGTCTTTTGAAGATTGATAGTGACAATTTAAGCATGTTCCCTTTGCAAAGCAGTTGGAGATTCCCAGTCTACATATTAGTGGTCTTTTGCTGGAAGAAGGCATTCCCTACAGCATAGGTACGTGTGGAGGCCCAGGGGCCTGTTGCTGGAGTGCGTCAACCCTGGAGGGGATGGCACAGGAGAGGAGAGGCGCTGCTTTAGATTGGGGTAGGGAGGAGCTTGCTCCCATGGGCCTGTGTCATACCTTTTGGGTTCTGGTATTATGGTTTGTAAAAATTGATATCACTCTTGTTGAGTCCCCGTTTGCCATTTATGTACACTTCCTAGAATGTTATTCCTTCCCTTAACCCCCACTGGCTCTGCTTTGCCACAATACTCCACCCCTGTTATCCCATTAGCTCTCCCATGTTGGGGGCAACAGGAATATTGGCAAAAAGCTGTGGGAAAAACCCCCTCAGTCATGGAAAAGAGAGTGTTGCCCACACTGCCTCCTGTTCACTTCTATGTAAATGTTACTAGAAAGATTTCTGTTCTCCTTACTGCTATTAGTTGACATTTGGTGCAGTGTTTTACATATTCTTAATCACCCTTCCCTATTGGACCCTTACTCTCAGACTCTGCCCCGACCTTAGTTTATATAAATTACTTCAAATGAGGACCTGTCCCTTTCCCTTTATCGTCAGTAATCTCTAGCGGTGCCTTCTGGGCCCTGAGGATACATGTTGCACTCATGGGATTGTTGTGGCAAGTGCCATAACAAGCGGTGCCTGAACAGGGACTTTCCCATAGAGAGGATGGATCCCTGAGAGCGACTCTGACAATGAATTGGTTGGTCCACCGTTGCTGGATGGAAGGTGCTTTCGGGTGAGCTACCACCCAGAAGCAGGACCTGAGTTTTATCAGGACTTACCAAAGGGAGAGTCGACACCCTCCAAGTGGCAGGAGGACCAGCTCTGCTGACAACACCCACAGGACCTTTGCAGGACCTGCACCCAGACCTGCCAGAGGGTGAGATGTTGGTAGGGAGCAACATTTAAACAAAAGAGCGCCTGCTTTTTGTTTAAGTCTTGTAGGTGGATGATCCCTTTTCATCAAGGGCAGCCATGGGGAATGTGTTGTCCTGGGCTGAGAGGGATGTGTATGTTTGAGTTATGGAAGTTCTGATCTTAGAGGGAAAACCATTTGTTAAGGGAAGCTTAAAATGTTTCATTCATTGGTTGTTTAAAGAGTTTTCTAATGTTTCTAATGACTCAGTTTATTAAATGCTGTTTTGGGACCCTGTTGGGAAAAGACTTTATTTTTTGCAAACTGAGGGGATGTTAAAGGTTGCTAATTTCTATCTCACTTTTCATTTGATTTATGGAGCTGTTTCCTGTGTTTGTGGTTAGGTTTGCTTTGACAGTTTGCACATTGCATCCCTTGCATCCCTAATCCCTCAGCCCCTGAGAACCGGACAGAAGATGGAGCCTGCCTTAGTGCACAGGCAAGCCACTTGTTATCTGCAATCCCTCCTCCCTTTCCATCCCCTACCCAGGACACTACTGGCCATGCCACCCTGGATTCTACCCCAATCCCTGTTCCATCATCCCTTGGTCTTATTCCCCCTTCCTCTTCGGTACAAGATGGCATCCACTCCATGAGGGGAACTGCAATTTTCAGCTCGCTCTGGCTGCCCCAGCCCTGTCATACTGCCTGTCCATCGGTGTGAAGCCCCAGCGAGAGAGGAACTGCCATTTTGAGTTTGCTCTCCCCACCCCATCCCGCTGCCACCCTGGGCCAGAGTGCCCCTGGCCCCACTGCACTCCCTCCACCTGCTGCCTGCACCACTGCACGCCTGGCCCTTCCCTGCCACTCCCTGCCCTTCCCAGCCCCTCCAGCTGCCAAGCGAGCTTGGCTCCCATGCCAGCCCTGGCATTCATGTGGTCTCCACCAGCTGCAGAGTGAGAGAGTAAGGGCTCAACCGATTATGAGGGTGAACCTGAGGATCACCCTCATAAAGGAGGCTGCATAAGAGGGGGATTGGGAACTGCTGTCAAAAATACAAGTGGCATCATTGTGGTATTGGCAGGGGAGCTAATCCCCGGTGGGAATCTGTCCCCCACAGGGAAATGAAAGATCTTTGTAAAGTGGCAAAACATTTTGGGAGGAATTAGTTTTATTTTAATAACTTGCTGAATGCCACTTTTGCTGCTCACATTATGGTGCCTCATGATCGGAGGCACTTCATGCAATTCCTACTTTCTCCCACTGAATTCATCTTGTGGGAGGGGGTATGGAAAAACTATTGGCACATCTGTTAAAGGACTGTGCCCGGGAGGATGGACGGGCACATCTAACTATAGATCACTTGTCCAGGGAGGGGGATTTCACAAAGCCAGGAGACCAGGCTGTAGACCTTCCCCAGACTGTACTAGAGGGTGCTGCAAAGACAGCCCATTTACAAATACAAGATGGGGCCACACCTAACACTGGTTTTACAGACATTTGGCAAGGGCCCGAGGAAGTTTGTCAACTTGTTACACAGGCAATTGACAAGTAGATGGAACACCCTAAGGCCCACCACAAACTTAGAAAGATAGCCATATCTAGTGCTAACAATGACTGTTGTAAGGTTTCATATGCTCTCTCCCTTGACCCTGAGCTGACCATGGCTCAGATGATTGAAGTCTGCATCTGCTGAGTGACATCCAACTGAGATACCAGCCTCTGGTCTGAGCTTCTGGTCAGGGTGCAGTAGAAGGATGAGTTGCAGTGAAGGTAATTCCCCAATGACGTGACAACACTTGTGGCAAGGGACAGTGCTGTAACTGTGGGGAGAGGGGACATTACAAAAAACACTGTATCAATAAAGGTGGTAGCAAATCCCAATTCTTGGGATGCCCTCCATGCCATGCACACTATCCTCGGACAACACCAGCACACATACTATCATCTGTGGCATTACCAGCCTCTGGGAAACTCCCAATTGAGCACAGAGTGACCTCGTGCAATGACACCAAATGCAAGGCCATTCCACCTCAGTCCAACTCCCTGGAGTTGGTAAGCACACTTGCTATACAAACTGAGGATGTTTATGTGCACACTATCCCAACTGGCAAATATGGGCCTGATGATCTGCCCAGGGGTGTTTTAATTACATGTGATACTTGAGATGGGATGGAGTGACTCACTTTGGTTTTACCAGAAATATTGAGTATAACATTGCTACAAGAAATAACAGTTCAGGTTTTATGCCTGAACTCTCCTTTTTTATCCCCAAGGGCACTGTTATCACCCAAGCTTTCCTTTTACTGAACTTGACTGAAACACCTCCTGACCCACTGGTTAAGTGGACACAAATCCTGGGCCATGATAGACCTCTGATAGAATGTGTCCTGTCCCCAAAGGGGAAAGAAGCTACCTGCTGGGACTGTTGGACACTGGAGTGGATGCTACCATTGTCTCCTGCTCCGAGTGGCCAAAAGAGTGACCCCTTGTTCCAGCTGCTGGGGTCATCTCAGGCATTGGGACAGCTACTACCAATTTCTGGAGTTGGGACACCATTTTTCTTTGAGGCTCCTGAGGGTAGGACAGTCACAGCAAGACCTTTTGTGGCTTGGGCACCTATAACACTCTTGGGGAGGGACCTGTTATCTTAATAACAGGGGATGAGACTAGAAATCCTGATAACACTGCATGATTTCTAGTCGGGGCCACTGAACAGCGTTCCACCCTTCAGTTAACTTGGAAGACCGATAAACCTGTATGGGTGAATGAGTGGCCCTTTCCAGAGAAAAAAATTGAAGGCACTACTGCCCCCCATGAAGGAGCAGCTGTCCAAGGGTCATACAGTACTATCCACTAGCTCTTGGAACACACCTGTCTTTGTCTTTCAAAAGCCAGGCAAAGACAGGTGCAGGTCCTGCAAGACCTCAGAAAGATCAATGAGGTCATTGAGGATATGGGTCCCCTCCAGCCTGGCCTACCCTCAGCTCTGATGTTACCCCGAGACTGGCACATGGTAATTGATCTAAAAGACTGTTTTTTCAGCATCCCGCTCCACCCAGAAGATGCTCCTTGTTTTGCCTTCTCAGTCCTGTTGCTAAATTGACAGGCACTTCCACAAAGGTACCATTGGACAGTACTTCAGGGCATGAAGAACTCTCCCACAATTTGCCAATGGTTCGTAGCCCAGATCCTGTCACCAATTGGCCAGAAGTACTCCGATGTCATCTTATTCCATTACATGGACAATATCCTGATTTGTGTAGAGATTCATGTTATTTTAGACTGTTCCCTTCAAGATGTCATCAATGCTGTCCAGAGCAGGAGATCTGAAATAGCAAAAGAAAAGATCCAGCACACCACCCCTTGGAAATACCTCAGCTTCAAGATCGTGGAAAAGATTATCATACCGCAGCCTCTGCAGATCAAGGACGACCCCAGGACTCTCTGGGAATTACACCAGCTTGGCAGGAGATCAGCTGGGTTCATCTACTGCCGGGCATAACCACTGAGGACCTTGTACCATTGTTCCAGTTACTGAAGGGTGATGAGGACCTGGATGCTCTGTGGTCCTTAACACCTGAGGCCAGGGTGGCAGTAGAAAAGGTAGCTGATGCCATACATACCAAACAGGCACACAAGTACCATCCTGAGATACCCTTTTCTTTGGACATTCTCTGCAGCAGCCCTAAATTCCATGCTCTACCCTTCCAATGGGATTCATATTTATCTAATCTCCTGATAATCATAGAATGGGCTTTTAAAACCTAGCAGACTCATAAAATCATCACTACAACACAAGATATCATGGCACAGTTAGTTATAAAGGCTAAGGCTCACCTTTATGCCTTAGCCAGAGTGGACCTTGCTAATATATATTTACCTCTCACTAATGAACACCTTAATTTCCTACTACAAACATTAGAACCACTCCAACATGCATTGGGCAGTTACCCGGGACAACTCTTAATTCACTACCCAAAACATAAACTATTTAATTTGGCTTTTAATTTAGTCCCCAAACCTCTAAGAAGTCAAATTTCATTAAAGACTCTGACCATACTCACTGATGGATCTGGGAGTTTCCACAAGTCTGTAATCACATGGAAAGACCTGACTACCCAGAAGTGGGAGTCAGACATTGAAATTGTCCATGGATGTCCCCTGATCATTAAATTAGTGGCAGTGGTCAGAGCCTTTTCTAAAAGTGAATAGCCATTTAATTTAATCACAGATTTGGCCTGCATTTCTGGGGTAGTTCAGTGGGCAGAAAATTCAATACTAAAAGACATCTCTAACCCTTAATACTATGAGTTAGTTTCCTGTTTAATTCATCTCTTATCCCATAGAAAACATCCTTGCTATGTCATGCACACAAGGTCCCACATGACCCTTCCTGGCTTCATAGCCAAAGGTAATAGGCAAGCAGACATCCTAGCCATGGTGGCCCGAAACACATTACCTGACCTCTTTGAGCAGGCTAAAATCAACCACTTTTTCCATTAGAATGTACCTGCACTAGTCCGATGTTTAAAATCACTAGAAAGCAGGCAAAATCCATTGTGGTAACATGCCCAAATTGTCAAGCTTATGTTCTGCTGTCTATCAGAGCAAGAGTCAATCCTTGAGGACTGCAGAGTCTCCAGCTCTAGCAGATGGACTTGATGCATTATGTCCCTTTTGGTAGGCTAAAATATACACATGTGTCTATTGACACATTCTCAGGGGCTGTCTTTGCTTCTGCACGTGCTGAAGAAAAAGCAAAAGATGCTATAAGACACTACCCATTAGCTTTTTCCACTTTGGGCATCCCCCAATTAAAAAAAAACCTGACAATGGCCTCACACCTCACACCAGTTCCACCTATTTTTAAATCAATGTGGTGTACAGCACATCACAGGCATACCGCACTCCCTTACAGGACAATCAATCCTTGAGAGGGCCCACCATTCCATCAAGCAGATCCTTGGTAAACAGAGAGGGGGAGACTTTATCTCCCATTGAGAGACTGGAAAAGGCTCTTTATGTGTTCAACTTTTTAAACAATTTGTTCATGGATCCCACTCCCCCAATCAGGCACTTTGACAGTTTGACTAATGGATAGCTAAAAGGAAAACTGCCTGTGTTGATCATGATGATCATGGTCATGGGCCATTTCCCACTAATAACCTGGGGGAGAGAGAATGCTTGTGTCTCTACAGGGACCGGCCCAAGGTGGACCCCAGCAAAAACCATCAAAACCTATATAGAAGCCATCAGACCAACTTCAAGACAACAGCTAGAGGAAAAACAAAAAGAAAATGCAAGGGAGGCTAGTGAAACCTGGAAAAGGAGACAGAAGTCCAAAGAAGATTCTCCAGGCAGTTTCACATCTATCAGGACCTGATACCAGATTTGCAGGACTGATTTGCCAGCCTCACCAGATATACTCAACTGCATTCACCAGACTTTATTTTTTTCATGATTTGTTAAATTGTATCTGGACTATATTTGAACCGTTTGTTACAAAGTCTGCGAGGGTTTGTATGTAGTGCAGGCTCTACTTTTAAGCTGTCATCTGTTTATTTACAGGCCACCCAGGTCTTCAGAGGCCAGAATCCAACTATGGCCAGAGAACTGTTCATTGCCCTAACGATGAAAATTTGGATGCTCATCTCTCTATTTCATGCCTTTGGCTGGGTGATCTGACAACCCAGCCACAATGTTTGGGTCACTTTAGCTAAGACTCTAAAACAAGATGACATGTGCCTACCTGTCGTAAGCCCTGATTACCCACTATCAACATGGGTGGTAGGGCTGCCCGTTGATGTGTGCCCAATGACTGTGGATACCATCAATGGAAGACAGTGTAGTCCCCCACCAAGGGATACAACCTGGTGGGTAACTGTGATAGCTGGACCATGAGGCTTCAATTTTTAATAGAAGAACCCCAAGAATTGGACCTACTGGAGTCTTAAATGAATTATTGTGTCAAATTTTATTTTAAACCCAAAGTGGGGGAGTGGAGAATAATGAGACCAGAGGAAGAAAAGGCAATTCCCAGAACACATATCATTATCCATCGTACAATATAGGGAAACAAACACTTGGTGCCAATATACATATCTGATCATTTCATGGTCTGGTACTTCCCGCCATAAGTTACCAAACGGTGTATTCCTTATCTGTGGGGATTGAGCAAGGAATGGGATCCCAGCTTACCTAAAGGGTGATTCCTGTAGCATTGGATGGCTTGCTATCCTCACTTCCAATATTACAGTAATTCAGGATTAGAAAGACAAATCAGGCTGAAAAAAGAGAGCACTTAAACAATTTGATGAAAATTCTGATGACCAAATTAAGAACTGGAGTTATGGAAAGAGAGTCGCAGCCTCCATTTTTCTACCATGAGTGGCAGCAGCCAAGAGTCTCAGAGAATTGACCCATTTAGAGTGTTTGATTAGCAAGCAGCCCATTGCTACCTTGGTTGCACTGACTGGCCTACTCAAAGATGAGGAAACCATCTAAAAAACATGCTACAATGCAGAATAGAGCAGCTATTGACTATCTGCTGCTTGCCCACGGATACGGCTGCCGGGAGTTTGAAGGCATGTGTTGCTTCAACTTATCATCATACAGCAAATCCATAACTGGAGCATCCAATTCTTAAAGGATCAAGTGAAGAAAATCCAAATGGAGGGCAACAACAACAACTGGGTCAGCAAGTTTTCAAGGACTGGGGACTTAAGGATTGGCTTCTATCTTTAGTTAAGACTGTTCTTTGGACGCTCTTTAGTGTTATTATTGTGTTTGTGTTTGTTTTCTTCAAGTGTCTGCAAAGATCCACGGCTGGTGACCTTCTTGATTAAGCAGAAAGGGTAAGCTGTGGATGCCCAGGGGCCTGTTGCTGGAATGTTTCAACCCTGGAGGGAATGGCATGGGAGAGGAGAGGTGTCCCTCTAGATTGGGGTAGGGAGGGACTAGTTCCCATGGGCGTGTATAACCACATGGTAATACCTTTTGGGTTCTGGTATTATAATGGTTTGTAAAACTTGATATCACTCTCGTTGAGCTTCTGTTTGCCATTTATGTACACCTCCTAGAATGTTACTCCTTCCCTTAACCCCATTGGCTCTGCTTTGCTGCAACACTCCACCCCTGTTATTCCATTAGTTCTTCTGGTCTTTTTCCACACCCCTGCACCAATTTCCCTTGTCCCTATTGGACCTTGACCCTCAGACCCGCCCTTTTGGCCCTGTATTTAACCCTGGGCCCTTCGCCTGGTCCTGTTCTCATCCCTGAATTTATTGGAGGCTGTTAGCCTTTGGATAAACAGCCTTTGGATACTCAAATGAGGATCCTTTTGCCTTTACCGTCAGAAATCTCTAGTGGTGCTCTCTGTGCCCTGAGAACTCAGATCATTCTCATGGATTCATTGTGGCACACACTGTAACAGGTATGGGTGAATGCTCCTGATTTGCTTCAGCATGGGGTCAGTGATGCCAGCTTAAACTCCTTGAAAAGGTGAGTTAGAGGCTGCTGTAGTGAATCAGGCTTAGCTCAAATACCCTAAATATGTGGCTGACATAGGTGGAACTGTTTCAAATTTCCAGACAACAACAATAACTTAAGTGGAGTGACTGCTGTAGCTACACAAACATCTGTCTATGTCTTGGCTGTCACTGCATGTAAACCCTGAAAAGTTTCAATCTATGGTACCTTGTAGAAATAATCTTAACTACAATGTAAGTGTTAAGCAAAGAATTTTTTAACTATGATTGGATAATATTCCAGTATCTAGTCATAATCAAGTAAAAACACTTTCTAAAGAATGTTCCAAAGCATTCATACATATTTTGCAAACTTGTTCATATGAATTTGTTCATTAACATTCTCTAGACCAGAAGACAATGATGCTAGGTGAGGAGTATGGATAGTAAAAGGGTAGAAGTCCTGGGATGGAAGTACCCTCAAGGAAAAGCTGTACATCTTTAACTACACCCCTTACTTGGTTTTGATTTTCAGAGAGAAAGTGGCATGGATTTGTGGGGCAAGCTTCTGAAACACTTAGCAGTAGGCTAGAAATACTACTAAATTCTTCAGAAACAAAACTATTTTATTTCAAGTATGAGATTATTGTATGTATCAATGATCCATGGCTGACAAGACTCTTCAGTGCATCTCTTGGCTAGTTTTAGGTTATACCCTGGAGCTAAAGAATGGACTGATGTAAAGTTTGGAAACCCCAAAAGGAACGATTTCTATCAGAATGCCATAGACATCCATACCTTGAAAAACATTGGCAAAAATTCTGATTTTTTTTTTTTATGTTACTTCCTGGTGTATCCTGTCCTAAAAGTGAACATTCAACAATTCCATAAAATTAACATTTCCCTTTAAAATCCCTTGACCAAAATAAAGAGTACTTCAACACCATGTAAGTATGTTTAGTAAAGGAATTAAAATTTCTTGGGACTAACAGAGCAAAATACTCAAGTTTTCAGAAGTAGGTTGGCATTTTTTAAATTTTCCAAAAAAAAAAAAAAAGGATTTATGTAAAGTTGTCAGTCTAAAGGTAGTTTTGGATTTACTCCCTGTATTTTAGTAGTCATTCACTTTGCATCAAGTGTGATATGATGAAACTTGGAAGTTTTCTCTTGAAAAATGATGTGTCTTATAGGTAGCAGGAACTAAGTAATTTTAGCTATGGCAGAGTAATAAAAAACATTCTTACTATGGATTCATTGAAGATACAAGGACAAATAATAACCTTGGTAGGTCTATTATAGCACTTATTTAAAAAACAGAAAAAAGAAGAATAAGGGAAGGAAAGGGTTTTATATTTGAATTATATCTATGTCTTCATATTAAGAAGAAAATTTATAAACCTACGTGGATAAAGGTTTAGGAGTAGGATGCTGTTGATGTGTTTGAAAGTATTTAAAAACAAATATAAAACTAAACAGCAGTTTGCACAATTTCTAGAACCTTCTTGATAATTTTTAGTAATAAAGTTATATATATTTTATATACATATTAGAGCGATAAATTAATGTTGTTTTGCTAATTTGATGATTCAGAAATTAGCAATTCATAACACTGATTCTAAACAAATAATGAATATAAGAGACTTATTGTCATATGTACAGTAGGAACATATTTGACTATATCAAATGTAATACATAAAGCCTTTGCCTGTTGGTAGAAATAACAAAAATGTAAATCCTATTCACTGTAAGCAAACAAGAAACCTATTGAAACCGATGGAACTATTTCCAGGAAGAAATGCAAAAAGGATTTGACCCAGGCACATAATTTAAAAATTACCTGAATCCTGCCCATGCAGGTGCAAAAGACAAATGGGTACACTCAGATATAGACATCCAGTCTACACTTCACACTCTTCCATGCAATATTGGAATTTTAATTTACTATTTAGGTATTTTCTGGGGTTGGCAGGGTGAGAAAGAGTTAAAGAAACATTTTCACATTTACCTAGGGAACCTGACCATCCTCTCAGTGAAAGGAAGCAATAAGGTTCCCAAGGTTCCTTGTTCCCATGCTCCGTGGGATCTCTCAGTTGCTAAAAGTCTATGGACTACAGTTTTGTATTTCTTTCTTTCAGCCTGGACTTCTAGTTGATCCTACTTTTAGAACTGATGTGCAGTATTTAGAGCCTGGCACAGAGCCGCAGTTATCATAAACCCTCTCTGCTAGCTGGAGCAGAGAACACTTCCAGGCTCGGAGCTCTCTTCATGTGAGAGAATTCTTAAATACAAGATGAAATACAATTTCTTAAATACAAGATGAAAAAAAAGGAAAATAAGTGAATTATTTGGGAATAAGTTTGGTAATCAAAGACTGAGAAATTTTATTAAAATGATAACAAAGGTCTTGTAATCAATTAAAGCCCTTTCATCTTTATGTAAATGCTAAACAGAGATATGATGCTGTTTGTAGTCCTTTCTGAAATGCATGGAGGATATCATGATGAATATGCTGAGCCTTCAGCCCTGAGGGTTGGTCTGTGTGGGAGGACACACCTGCCTAAATGGGAGCCATCCACTCCCACCTGTGGGATCTCAGCATGTGATTTCAGCACTTGTTCTTTTTGTCAAACTACAGTTTGGCACCAGAAAAATAACCTACCCCCAAAATTTGTTCTTGGTTTTCCCTTTACCTGGAGACAATGAACAGAAACAAACATACTTCTCAAAAGGAAAGCAGAATTATTTTATCATCAAGACACTAATTAAGATATTTTCTCCTGTTCAGAATCTATTTTCCTGGGTTGAATTAAAACTATTACATTAAATTGAAGGTATTTTACATTTTTACGGTAAAAAATAATCATAAGATGCTGTTTATTTGCTGCATTTTTTTAGCATATATGCTTGAAAAAATATGAAATAATGGTCCAGTTTTTCACCCTAATTATGAAATTCAGAGATTGAACTGAGTTTTTGGTTTCTGAAGGAAGTATTATAAGGTCACCATAATGCTAAACAGGATTCCATATTAGCTGATAATTTCTGAAAAGTCCTTACTTTTGAAAACAAAACAAAACAAACCACCAACCTAAAAGGAAAAAGCCCTGGCAACCATTCTGCCGAATAAAAAATATTTATATCAATCCCCTCATCTAAATTCTTAGACAGATCACTGCTCAAAATGCAGTCACCTGACAAAAACAGTTCTAATTATTACCCCCTTGGGCTAACATTTTTCAGAGTGACTGGCTAAAGTGCACTCCAGCTCATAATTTTTATCTCTGACAGTGGAAGACATAACCTAGTTTCCTCTAATGCAAAAGTCTCTAATCTAGAGGGCAAGACCCTTTTCCGTATAACACTGAAGGGAGAAAATGCAATTTGAGCACAGGAAAATTGCCCACATAGTTTGATAGTTCTACTGTTCTCATTTTTTTTCTCCAGGATTAAATGTCTTGTTTTATTTTATGCTAAATTATGACCTGGCTCAGACTTGTATATATTCTTCATCATATACTGGGAATTTTGTACTGTAAAAACAAAGGGACCTAGAAATGTGGTCTAGTTTTCTTATTCACATTTTAGCCATTAAAATTTCCAGTTTTCCTCATGGGGCTAAGGATATTTTTTTCTTAATAGATAGTTCTTGCTTCAGCAAGTGGCACTTGCAAACAATAAGCTTCATTCACCTCTGGGTTAATCCAGTTGTGTATCAGCACAATGTGATTGATTTCATATTGGTGTAATGCAGTAGTGAATCAAGGTTTGAAAGCAGAGCACTACATTAAAATCTACATTTGTATCCTGACACACTGGGGAGCAGACTTTCAGATGGGCTTCATCCCAATGTTGTTTCCTTGCAGCACATTTTTCAGCACAAAAATAAAATAATAATAATAAAAAAATCCACAATTTTGCTCTCATGAACGCCACAGGGAACAAAAATTAGAAAGTCTCTTGGATAGCGAACTCCCTGAATTATATATGTACCTACCTGAATTATACATGCAATTGAGTAGTTAGATGCTTAACTACTAATATTTGCAATAGAGGGTACCTGTCAAAATCTGGGCCTCGATGTGCAAACTCAACTGCTAACAGTGTCTCAGCTGAGATAAGCAGATTTACCCGTGTGCACAGAGGGGGCTGCCTCACTCCAATTAGCACCACCCAAACGGTTCAGCCTTCCCTCCCCCCTGACATCAGGGACACTACTGCATCTGTCCCCAGCTGAGCCTGACCAGAAGGATTCCTGGCAATATTAGGAGAAATGAATTAACCCTTTTCTCCTTTTTTTTTGGTTCAGTTCACATAGGCAGAGCTGAATAATAAATTGTCCTCAATCTTTTAAAGCAAAAAATGTTGAAGAGTTTGAAAGGAGTGTGTCAGGAATGCTGGAAGAGTTGTTTTTTGTGCTGTGTTTTTATTAACAATTTTTTTTTTCTCCTAGTCTAAGAACCACTTTTTCCTTTGTAGCTTGACAGCTGCTGCTTAACACCTTTTTTTTCCAGCTGGCAGGACAGCAGGGTGAGCATGTTTGTGGTTAGCATGCATTGCTTTTGTGAGCAGTGGGGGCACCAGTTCCCTCCTGAAAATGCACGTCACCCTCACAGCTCGTACATCTTCCATCACTTTGAGGACTATCTAGAAATACCAGTGGTAAAACTACTGTCCAAATAAAGGACAATCAAACCTATCTTCTGTTAAAAGCCCAATTGTGGCAATGATTATGTTAGTCCACATTCTTTTTTAAGCTGGACTCAATTTTTTTTTTAATACTGATGTTCGACAGAGTTTTCAGTGAATTATAGTACTTTGTGCTGGTGAGTCAGTGCTGGATGAATGGTCTCCTTTGCCTTTTTTAAGGACATTGAATGAATGAATGTGAGCAGGGAAAACTGGAGCCTGAGGCCAAAATAACCAGAAACCCTAAGTCCTTGAAAGCCTCTTGGGTTCAGATTCTGGGCAGAGAATTTTTTTTTTGTATAAATCCTTTTCTGTGTACGCACATCTGTTTGCAGGATCTCATCATAAACTTGTGCAGAAGATCACAGTATTTTTTAGCATCCATGCTTCAGGCTGAAATTGTGACAGGAACAATGGCTCTGAAGGGTGACTTTGGTTGCCTGGCTAGGTACCATTCACCAAGACATGGTGCATAATACAGTAGTTACTGCAGGAGACCATAAAATGTAAGATACTTGGTGGGTAGATTCTTAAGTGAGATTACCCTTTGCAATCAGAAGAGAACAGCTGAGATGTTTGAGTACTAAAGCCTGAGTTTAGCTGAGCAGTGCAATCAAAGTAAAATGGCATTTCCCCATATATTATACACAATTAGAAGGTTTCCTTGTTTTTGTGTGGTTAGTGAGGCAAGCAGGGAGATATAAAGCAAACTATTTATTTTCTACCATCATGTATCACAGCATTAGTGGTTAATATTTGAATTACCTTGTTTTCTACATTTTTTCTTGACTATGAGAGCTTAAGCTCATAAAGCATCAGAAGAACCCTACGGGATTTCCATGAAAACTTCTATTCTGAAACAAGCCCATCAATTATCAACGTATCTTATACTACTGCAGTCAGATGTATCAGTGCTCCATACTCCTGGCCATGGTGGACCCTTGCAAAGGTCACAGAGTTTTTGATGTCATCCTGAACCATCAGTCCTTAGGCATCCTGCTCAGACAACTGTTTGTCAGCCTGCCCAGAGGCAGGAGAAGCCCAGCTCCTCTCAGATGCTGTAGGAGACACATGATTAATAGCTTTTAGTCAGTCCTGGTGAGTGGGATTATAGTCAATGAGAAAGGCTTAACACCCGTTCACCAAGACATTTGTCCTCTGGTAGCTAGGTCTCATAATTGTCTATCCTTTGATATAGATTAACTGATGGCTTGTCCTTCAGTGAGGCACAGCATAAATACTGAAAGATCCTTCATAACACTGGTGGTTAAATTCAGACTGACAAATGAGCTGTAACCACTACCTGAGGGAATAATTGTACAGCAGCTCTTATGCAGCCAATGAATTGTCAAGGCAAGAACTTCCTATGGGCAGGTCACTCAAATAACCTCTGCTGAAACCCAAGCTCTGAGCAGCAAAGGGCTGAAACATGCCCAAACTCCCGGGAAGAGCCACTCCAGAGGCCCAAAGATAATGCAAATTCTGTAATGCTGAACATAGTATGGAACACATCAAGGAATGCATGTAAAGAGCAAGATATCCATAATCAGCAAATGGTGCTTGAAGGTATTTCTGGTGCTGTTTGGAAAGGACATGATGAATGAATGGTGAATCTTACTCCTTTGCAAAGAATGCCTACAAATACTGAGCCTGCATTTTTCTCACCTTCTGACTCCCACAGTTTGGGCACTGTCACACACTCCCATGGTGCCACACACTCTTGTCATTCACCAGTCCCATGTGACTGGTGTTGCTGGTCTGAGGACCTGCTGTTTGAAGCCTAGCGCTTTTCTGACATGATGTTGTCTACTTAATGGACGAGGACAGTTGAACAGTCCAGACTCCAGCTTCATGTAAATAATTTTTTAGAACAGAATGATCTTGGCACATATACAATATTTTATAAGAAGGTAATTTATTAGGACAATGAAAAAAAAACCCAACAAAACTAGTCCTTTTTTGTTTCTGTTTTTCTGAGAGCTGTGTAGACATGAAAGGAAGAAGCCTTTATATTAATTTGGACTACATATAGTAGTTGGATAGTGTAGCTGGGATGAGGAAGTGTTTTTGAACACTTAATGATATGTTGTTTAATGATTACTAAGGGAAGAAGTGAGGAAAAGTGAATCATCTGGTCAGTGGGAGATCTGCAGTTCACTTCAGCAAAGTTAGGATTTCATCACAAATCTGCTGCTGACAGCAGTGTTGATGAACATCTTAAAAACACTGCAGTATTATGTCATTGTTTAGTTGGGAAGGGAGTAAGCCTGTGCCTTGGGAGTAATTCACTATATCACCTAAACAACTTCATCATCTAAGTTTCTCATGTGTATGCAAAAGGTAGACCCAGATACTTGAAAACGGAAAACAATACATTTGAACACCTACTGGAGGTCACAAAATCCCTGTATTTTCCTAGGGAATTCTTCATTTTAGCTGCACTGTTTCTGAATTGTAGCTCTGGTTTAATTTTCAGCCTGCTACATAATGGATTTCACTGTTACAGGTTTTCATACTTGAAAGTAGAAAACTGTAAGGAACAAAGAGAGGAAAGCAGTAATAGCTTATAAGCAAAATAGTGTAAAATGGTCTTACTTCTGCAGTAGAGTTACTGATTTGATTGCTCTTCTTTTAACGTATTTTACCTACTTTCCTTAAATATAAATTACACGCATGAAGAAAATAATGTATGTTTCAGTTAGATATCTTCTGTCCATATGCTCATGATGGAACTGGAAAGGTTCAGGAAGACAGGGCACAACCATGTGCATTAAGTCTGACTTCTTCCAAAAGTAAGCAGAAGTAAAACAAAGACACATGCCTAATTAAGAAGAATATGAAATAAACTTACTCATCTACATAATCCTTATTTAGGAGTGCAGTGTAAATAACATCACACTTGCTCATGTGCACACAGACTGCATGAAATACTTCAGAATGGCTTCTTAGAACAGTCTTGTAGACTGCAATTTTTTTGAGCAATCCAAACATCCCCATTAAACAAACCCAAACAGGATTCAGAAAATGCAGGGTTCCAACACTTTCCCCCAGGATTAGAGAACCGCTGAGCATTCTTGTTCAATTTAAACAAAGTAAATGGCATACCCTCCATTAGTATACCCTCCCCTAATGGGCACCCCCACTGGGGACATTGTTCAGGCACCACCACGGACACGTCCCAAGTGCAGCTGGATATGTAAACAAGGACATAATCCGCCTGAAAGAATACTCACAGTTTGGCAGAGCTCGCTGTGTTGTTAATGCATTGTGCCAAAGCAATAACAAAGCCGTCATTTTAAAGTTTATTTGCAAGATTTTAATAATCAAGAAATTTTCCAGAAATCACTTCTGAGGGAAGGATGTTCCAGAAAGTCACCATTTAGGGGAAGAAAGTTTCCAGATGACATTTTTTTGGTGTCTGTAGCCTGTCCCTCAGAATAAATCACAATTTAGTCTGAGTTCATTTGAGACAGAAAACACATTGCTCTAGTACAATGTAAGGGAGCCTTCTGGGTTTTTATTCAGAATTCTCTCAATTTCTTGCAAGACCAATAAGCTTTAGGTTATAGTTTTTCATTAGGCTGGAGATAGTCAAGGTGCTGTATCTTGGCTTACTAGCAATGAATTCAAAACATTAGCATTTATAAATTCAATATAGTCATCCTGTTAATGTACAAACAAATATTTCTGAGTTTGGTACCCCAAGGAAAGAAAGTAGCTTGACAATTTTTTTCAGTTTTATTGGTTGATAATCTGGATTTTTAAAGTTTTTCTGGTGTTTTTGGGACAGTCATAATAATAGCAGAATAATGTGTCGAGAAAAGATGACATTTTGAAAATCAGATTTCCATGAGCCTTCAGTCTCATGAATCAATGGTCTGAGGTAAAACTATATCAAGAAGTACTAGCAAGATTTGTTATGGATATGACTAATTGAAAACAACTTCTAAGCCTTTTTCCTTTTTAAATTTAAAGTAAAAAGATCTTAGAAATTAAGGAAAAAAAAATACGTACAATTATATACAATACAATATATTGAATAAGAAAGAAGGCCAGAATGCAACAGGGAAAACGATGCCTGGTTAATTTTATCATTGCATACATTCATTGTGACCAATATTCACAGCACTTACACTGAAAAAGTAATATTTTTCAATAATACATTAATGTTGGAATTATTTTTTGTGTATGTGTTTTTTAAAATTTTCTTTTTTTTAAAGTTACACCATATGTTCAGTATATTTTGGTGGACTGAAAAAGAAATATATATAAGTGTATATCTTTTATGTGTATTGTGTTCAGCTCCACTTAAAAGTCATTGTTAGCCCTCCATTTGTGGGTAAACTCTTGGCGATTTGCAATGCTGCTAAACTGGACACTGCAACAAATATTTCTGGATACAGGATCTCTGGAAATCCCAGGTAAATTACTACCATGCATGCACAGAACAGATGTGTATACACAGACAAAAACTCAGTGTGCTCCTGCTGCATGTGGACCATTGGCTTGCCCTGTGCTCTGATGCGCTCACCACAGAGGTTTGGTTCAGATGAGCGTGTTTGGCAGGTCCCATGCTCTGCGTGGCTATACCTGTGCACTTCAGCTGCAATGCTTCAATTTACCACGCTGATGCCTGTTGAGTTCAACAGATGTGTGTTTAAGCTGTTTTTCAAGGGAAGTTTAACTGGAAACCCTTATCTGCCATATAAACCTTATCAGAACTAACAACTGATTAAAAAGAGAATGCATTTTGGTCTAACTTGATCCTGACTTCTTTGCTGAATTCCTTTGCACTTGAGGTCCTGCTAATACTGCTGAATATTTACCATTCCAGTGTTTCTACAGATCTGTGCTGTGCAAAAGATTCCTGTACAAGGTGACATTTACCTTAAAAGCCTCTTACACCCCAAACACTGCCGTTACTGACTATGCTGTTATTTTCAAAGGAAAGTTCAGAATTCACTGCAGCCTGTGCTTTCTGACCTGATGAGTTAAGGGCTTTCAATCTTACAGCCTGCAGTCAGGCAACGTAAAACTAGAGCAAAGCCTTTAATTTCTCTGATGTGGTACCTCACTCTTTGTGCTAAGGTGCATCTTGTAGTTGGGAGTGGTGAGCCTCTAGTATTGACATTGACTTGACTTCTACAACTACAACATTATTATTATTATTATTATTATTATTATTATTATTATTATTATTATTATTATTATTATTACTACAGAAATTATAATTTAAAATCAAAGAGCTTATTTTTCACATCCCTGATGGTTTCTGTTCTATTTCTTTGGTGATCAAAAAGCCATCTTCATAACATCACAATCTCTTAACACAATGCTTTAATTGCATATTAATAATTTCAATGCTGAAAAATACTGGTCAAAAAATTGAAAACAATGGCCAGCTGACAGTGACATGTTATTTTAGATCAGTACCTTGAGAGAAGTTGAGCCATGAGTGAAGCACAGCACTGAACTTACTGCAGCTACCTGCTAGCAGAGGTCAGGTATCTCTGAATCCTTGCATCAGTCGAACTGACTGACTCTACTTTGGAGCTGGTAAGCATGATGTAACAAAATTACATAGGGAAGTGTCTTGGTTTGAAAGATAGGTATCTATTAAGAAAGGTAGGACCCTCCCTTGGAATGGAAAATGTAACCCCCTGGCTCAGAATGACTATAAATTTGAAATGAGGGGTTTTCAGGCAGGGACATGAGAACAGCACTAGCATTTCTTTACAGGTGTGCACAGGCAGGCAAACACAAGAGTGGCTCTACAGGGCCCAGGCCCAGAGCCAGGCCCCAGAGCCCCTGCCCGGCCGCCCGCGCGCTCCCCTCGCTGCACTTCCGGGCACGGCCGACAGGGGGCGCTGCTGCTCCCGGCGGGCAGCGCGGCTGCAGGGATTCCGCCGCGCCGGCAGGGGGCGCTGTGCCGCGGGCGCGGGGAGGACGCGGTGATGGCGGCTCGGCCCCGCCGGGAAGGGCTGGCAGGGAGGCTTTGCTGCACGAACCCTGGGGCAGCCGGGCCCGCTGCCCGGCAGGACAGAAAGGGGCGAGCCCAGGATCCCGGGCACCCGAGCAGGTGGGCGTTGGTCTCTCTTTCAGTGAGGTAGGTGTCATTAAGGTCCCAGCCCAATGGCTGCTCTTTGGAGCAAAGGCTCACCCACAGAAAGGAAGGAGCAGTGCGGGAATGGGTTCCGGCGGTGACAGTGAATTCTCCCCGCAGTAAACAACTTGGCCATCCTCATCCCATGCCAAGAGCAAGAGAGAGAGACTAGCCCCTGCCCCTACCACTTTGCCTGCCCAATTTCTTGAGAGAAACTCCAAAAAAGAGAAGTGTAGCCCTCCTCCCCCCTGAATGTGGCTACTTTGTTTTTCTTAAGTGCCTGTAAGTGCCCAGTAGTAAGTGTTACTTAGCAACTTACAGGAAAAATTCTATTGATAAGAAGGAATAAGATAAAAGAAATTCAACCCCTAGGGAAGAAAGCAAAAAACCCCAAAATAAAATAAAATAAAATAAAAAGCTAACAAAAATCCCCTACCATCCCAAAACCAAAAGCAAACACCAGAAAAGAAAATGTATGTTTAAGAGGTGTATGTTCTAATACCTTCCACCTGGAAAAGTCAAAACATAGTAAAGAGCGGGAGGCTTAAATTAAAAATGTGCCTGTTTTTTCCCTTCTGAACATAATTGGTAAACCGTGAATTTACACTTTTTGTCATGAGGTACTATAGAAACCAGAGAAACATAGATACTCAATTTGTGCAGCTCCTCTTCTTCTCCACTGTCAGTTCTTTGTGCATTTGATGAGGATTGGGGTCTGTCTGACTTGGATTTCTGAAGCAGACTACTTGCAGATGCTACATTTAAAAAGATTGCGTTGACTATTAAGCGAATATGTACATTTTCTTTCCCCTTCCACCCCAAAAATCTCCAACACTGCATGGAGGAAACAAGGATTTAAAATGTGTTTTCTGTAAAAGGAGTGGAAGGGTCACACATAACCATTAGAAGCATACTAAATTTCTGGAAAAAAAATTATTTTTATTACTTTATGTTTGTACCTTAGAAGTGAAATAGTAAAATAATTTTGCCTTCTTTTGAAAAATATATAACCTCTTCATTATCATACATAGCTTTCAAGCATACTATTAGTTAAGGATACAGTGTATCCATCTGGTTGCTTATATAATCTTGAGGTTTAAATTTATATAGTAGGAGTTTTAGTGTATTTATGATGCATAGCAAGAATGTATTTAAAAATGTATTTAAAAAGTAACTTGTGCAATATATTATACAGTCTTGCTTAACACATACATGGAAACTTAAGAACAGATCCAGATTTTCTGTTCAGAACTTCAAGAATAAGTGAGAACATTAGACATTGTCAAAATCCCTGATTTCTTGTAGAGATGACTTACACTGTGAAACATTTTAGTGCTAAATGGAAAAAAAAAAAACCAACACTTTTGGGGCACCACTTCAGCTGGAAGGAAGTAGCAGCAGAAATCTGCTTGGTTTCTACGGATGAAAACCAAAGGACTGCTACTCTAGATGGCTGATTAGTTGTCTGAGTTGACCTCTTTGACAGCTTAACTCTTTCTCTCAAATTCCCTGGATAAGTCTTGCATGTGTTTTGGTTTGTTCTGATGTAATGATGGCCAATTGTCAAATGACCTACATTTCCATAAGTACAACGTTAGAGTATTGGAGAGTTTTACAGCAGTTGAAATAATTTAAAGACCATTTTATACTGTACCTTGCACATACCATTCCTTTGTATGCTCCTAATCTGAAAAATTCTCTAGAGCACCATTGTACCCACAGGTAACAGTCTCCAAATCACTAAAGACTCCCGAGTCTATAAACACTTATGTTTGGGGCATATGTAAAGGTCAAAGATATCTAGCTCCGGAATGCTTAAAGGTTTGGTTCAGGATGAAACCACAGGTGGGAGTCTTCACTGAGGTATTCTCTTGTCTGCCTTGTGAACAGAGAGGAGAAAAAAAAGTGTCAAACTATCTACATGCAGTTTTGAGAATGAACAATCAAATCCTGCCAGGAGAGTTGGTTTTGCTCAGCTAATAAGTTTTTTATAACCAGGTAATGTAGAAGCATTGAACCCTCTCATTCATGGGTTCTTGGTTAGATATATGGAGTGTACCTAAAAGAGGAAGATTAAAGGTTAGGATCTTCCATATTTCCTGAAGCAAGAGAACTGATACCTTGTTTTTGCAGAAGTGGAGCTCTTTGAAATTATCAAGGCTTCATGGTATAGTCTAGAACAGCACATGGTCCACAGAAGGAAACAAAATTCAGCCTTAAATTGTACAAGTTTTTCAGCCAATGGCATATCCACCAAATTTCGGTAATGGATGTGAGAAAAGGGAGAAATGAGCCCCATACATTTAAATTTGGGACATAAAGATACTGAGTCAGCAAAAATGCTTGTTACTAATTGCTGGTGTGTCGTACTTGCTGTTGGAAAAACCTGCTGGTATGTCAAGAAATCCTTTTGTATGGTGGACTGAGGTTTATAACACATTTCACTGAAGTACAGGTTAGACATCTGTGACTTTTACCTCTGAGCAGAGATATTTGTGAGGGTGTGAAATGGTAATTTTTGCTGTATGCCGAAGAACAAGTGAAAGAGTGGAAACAGCAGATCCTTAAGGATCTGTCTATTCAGTGCTCTGAAAACCCCATTTAGCAGCCTCATTGAGGGTGATGGTTGAAGCAGTGCTTAAAAAAATAAGTGACAAATCATCCGTGGTCCTCTGAAATAAGTTGTGCAAATTACATTGGTTTCATTTTGGAAACTGTGAAAAGTAGTCAACAGTTGGGCTGGGACTTTGATGTTACTTTAATTTTGAGTGGAATGAACACTTGAAGAGAACTGGGCACACAGCTTAATGTCTTTCCTGAAGCTTTTACAATGTAAGGAATGGGAATAAAAACTAGATTGTTTTATGTGGTGCTTTAGCCCTCCTAAAGCCTCCACCCTGTGCCTTTCCTGTGCTATCTCAACACATCAAAAGCTAGGACTTTTTCTGATTAATTTAATAAGAAATCAAACTTAGTTCAAAGATCATCCTGCCTTGTCTAAAATGACCCAGTGAATAAAAAAAGCAAGTCCTTCATCTGGCATATAAAGGTCTTTGAAATCACACATATGCTTTATTCTTTCTGTGTATAGATTATAGAGCTGTTTTATTTTAAGGCCTACTTGGGAATTATTTGATCTAAAGGTTCAATATTGGTTCCAGTTTGGGCAGGCACAATTCTATTTGGATAAATATATCATGTTCAAAAGGACCAACAAATGAAAAATTTTACCCTAACTTGGTAAAATGATGATTCTTTGAGTTCAGAAAACAGAAGGTCATACATTACCCCAATACCTTTTTTAACCTCTTTAAATTAAATTGGAATCAGGGTTAATCTATTTAGTCTCTCAATAGTAAGCATGTGGAAAAGGTCTGAAAGCAACATGGTAAGTAAACTCTGTTGTCAAATCCCCACCAGAAAAATTTGTTGGTAATATTTTATTCCTTCTGAATAAATCTTGCTGACCAATACTTCTGAAATACAAATAAACACACAGGGAGAACTTCCATTATACCGGCCTCACGCTGAATTATAGATCAACTCTGTCAGGACATGTAGCTGGCAACAAAACCCATTTAATTGAACAAGAATATATTTGCCAGTATGTTAAATAAATAAATGCATAAATGCTCTAACTCAATGGACATGTATTGGGAAATTTCTAGAGCTTTCATTTTCAAGATGTCCAGTGGAGTCACTTAGTTGTGTGTTTTTTCCTTCTCCCTTTCTTCCCTCTCAGGGGGGAAGGGGACTACTCATAGGGACTACTACTTACACAAAACTTTTACTGCTTTAAAAGAGCTAAATTGTTTTGGAAATTATATGCTTCCAACCTCATCCCAAATACCATTTCAAATTGTGTTTGGATGAAACTTCATAGCTTAAAATACTTGATAAATAAAAGCTGCATAAATGTTCACAAATTTTAGAAAATGGCCTTTGTGTCTCTGTGACCCACTTTTTTCTTATTTAGCCACACAAATCTTGGCATTGTACCTAGACACATTTTTTTTTCCTAGACTGAAAAGGAGAGGAGGACAGGAAAGTATGAAAGTTTAGTGCTTTTCTAATTTCTTGTGAGATGTTTTCCATTGTGGTTAAAGGGCTGTCTTAAATACCTAAGATGGCATGGCAGAAGGACAAGATAAACAGTAGGGATTGAAAAATAATGATTAAAAACCATATGAACTGTTACTGAGACCTACCGACCCTCCCTCCCTCCCTCCCATCCTTCCGTCATTTTTTCAGCTGGCATCATCCATTTTAACTCTTCCCTCTGACTCTGGGCTATTTCTGGGTCAACAAATATCCTGCCAACATTTCAGGCAGGGTGGTGTGACTCTGGCAGTTAACTGTCTGTCCACTCTCACCAAACATGGGAGTGCTGCTGCATGCTTTCAGACCATGCAGACCTGGCAAACAGATGCAAAATCCTCTTGAAAGTCTCCTAGAGAATGCTTTACTTTTGGTTGCTCTAGATCAACAAATTGGCAATTTGTTAAACTGAAAATTGATAATTGATAAAAGTTCAGTCTAGAAACTTAGGTGTCATTAGATTTGAATTTTTATACTTGTAACTATCTTATTAAAATAATTCACCAACTTTTCTAAACACATATGCAAACTGTAATAAAATGTTTAAAGAGAGGATTTACAAGCAGCTTATTAATACACAATGAATACCTAGAGAAAAAAAAAGAATTATAAATATAAATAAGAATATTTATTCATGAGACACTGGTATTTATCTGAAAACACAAGCCTAACAAAAATGCAAACAGAAATAATAAGGCTCTGCTGTCACCTCCTTCCCTTTAGGCTACAGTCATGGCATGTGATGGATTACAGTTTTAAGAAACAAACAAGGTTGACAGTTTTTAGGGACATATCCAGTTGCTTTCTATCTGCATGTACAATGCCTGGCATGTGAGAGCTCTGATGCTGTAATTGTCTTGTGGAAAATGTGGAGGATAATAACAAATACAATTGGCTGTATTACTGATAGGTGCTCTGTGTGCACTAGATGTGAAACAACATCTAAGATGCAGAAAACATACAGAGGAGAATGAGGAGGGTTCATCATTTATAGTCTTTGGGTTAGAGGTTTCCTTGCTGAAGGTATCTGGGCACAAACAAATTTGACATTTTAAGTAACCATTTTTCTTTCTGACTTTTAAGCCCAAACTAACAGCCAATAGTCTTAACCTATGATTTCTGATATATAAATAAACTCTGTCCCTCCAAGAGGTGCTAATTCAGATTTCTTCCGTAAGCCCACCATTCATATTTCCTCATCAAAATGTTCAAGGCCTACTCTCTTGTTACTGCTTTAGAATTTATTAGTGTTATGACTTGTTCCTTGTAGAATGTTTTTTTTTTCCTTTTGTTATTTCTGTATTTTGAAAAATTCAATCACTATTTGTACTTTTCCCTGAAAACTAGGGAACATATTCCACTCTTTTCTACCACCCCAGATGTTAGCTCATGCTGCACTGGACTTATATTGCTTATATAAAGTGAAAACTTTTTATAGTAAATAAAGAGTAGATAACAAAATCATCATTCATTTAAGAGTTACAATATTGACCTCACAAAAGTCAAATAAAAGTAGAGCCATGAATACACACTCTGGAATAGATTTTCAATACTTGAACAGCATCTTCGTGTAGAGAAATATTTTATGACACTCAGGATATTTCCTAATAAACAGATGAATGGAGAAAAAAGAGGGGAAAAAAGGAAGAAATTATGTAAGGAGAGTTTTATTTTGTTTTAATAACCCTCATTACTGTAATTAGTTCTATTCTTTTCTCCAACCTTTGTTATCTGAAGCCATGTATCTGAATTAAAACAAAACTATGAACTCACATGTACTAAAAACACAATCAATATTCAGCTAAAACTTCTTTCTCCTTAATTAGGAGGGTAATTGTAACATTTCCATGTTAAATCACAGAAAGCAAGAATTTTATGTTAGATTGTGAGAAATGCAAACAAAATCTGCAACCTACCTGCTTTATGCTGCAGCAAACAGAGTTAGCCAAGGTAGGAAATTTTATGGAGCCTCTCCTGTAAAATAGGTATCTTTATTTCTGCTATTTATATGCCATGCATAGGCTAAAATTTTTGCTGTGTATATATTGATTCTGTCTGGTTATCTAAATGTCCAGAGAACCAAAACACTTGCAGCAAGTCCAAAACGTTGCTACTGTCTTTCACAGTTGCTTGAGTGCAATACTGATGAATTTGTAATTTGTTAATTTCAGTAAATGAGACTATAAGCACTAACTCTTTATTTTTTTTTTCTGCCTGAACCTGCTCCATTTTAATGTCATTGTTGCACATCCAAGTCTACCATTGAGGCATTAGCATTATTTTCATATGGAAGATGACAATGAGGCAAAGGCCTCCTCTTGCTTTAATATGCATTATAGATGAAGAATGTGTAAAGGCTTCTCAGTCTCCCTTGTCTCTGATCTGTATTTGAGAGATAGCACAACCTGTGGGAGAGTGCATGACAATTTCTCCAAGGCCTTTGCCATCCTCTTTATAGCACACATCTTCAGAAAAAAATCTCAAACCAAAAAGAAGAAAAATCACCAATTCTGCCTGGCAAACAAAGACTGTGGTGGCTAATGGGTGGCACTTATATATAAATGGAGATATTCATTTGCCATCTTTTAAGACTTTTCGGAGCCCTGAATAGCCCTACTGCATCCGCGAACCCATACATCTTGTAATTGTCAGCTTATTGATACCGCTGCCTTTATCCAGAAACATTAGCTCAAAGAATTTTCAGCCTCTGCACCGTATCAGCAGCACCTTGCCCAATGGATGTTAAAGAAATCTTCAAAAGGCTTTTCTATTTAAGTTACTTATTAAGTCCTGTTAAGGTAACCCAGACTATTCCCATTGCATTTAATGTCCTCTCTACTTATGATAAATTCCATCTGTATTAACACACCTGTGTAAGGGAAACAGCATGCAGAGGTCTACAGATGTTAGATAAAGTGTAAAAGGAAATGTTTGAGGTGGGCTTTATCTTGATGATCTTAACAGCTATATTGCTCCCTCTAGATAGATGCTCCATGACATTTGAATGCTTCATGGTTGAACATTGTTTCTGTAAGAGAGGCATTTTCTGTAAGAGAGGTCTTTTCTCTAAGAGAGGTCAGTTTTTCTTATATACATACCCTCACATTATTTGACCTTTTGGTTGACATTGTGGGGTCTCAAGATATTTTTTTTTCAAAGACAAGTATTTTCTTTTTTTTTTTTTTTGTTTTTTTTTCTGAGGAAGTGTCATGCGTCTGATTCTGGTATTTATTTCAGGCAGGGACCAGAAGAAAATCTCAAACTCCTAATCTTTTTAGGAAATAAGATCCAAAATTGTTGTAAATCACCTGATCAACATAAGAAATATTTGGTAAAGACTCTTGGTCCCCATAACTGAATTAAATCCTGATTAGATCACAGTGTATAGGTCTCAGAGAGGCTAGGCATGCAAACATGTGAAATGTGTATGCCATAGTTGAGTAATTACCTGTGAAGACCAATAGGTGAATCTCACACTCAAGGTATGAGAGGTGACAAGGACTTAATTAAATTTAAGAGGTTTCAGCTGTAGGCTTTAATTTTAATATTGTGTCAAGACACTCTGCATTTTAACTCTATGCCAATCTTTCTATTTTATTTTATTTCTTCAGGATCATGTCTGCATAGACTGTCTTCAAGATTTTATCCAAAAATTTGCAAGACTGCAGATTTTTCTTCTAGGAAAGTTCAGGTAGTGAATGCTGTGTCTTTCTACTAATGAACAGAATAATAATCTGCAAACTTAAAAATCTTACAGTTACAGAGGGACTTCAGTTCTCCCATGGTCATTGTAAGTCCTTGAAAATGTGAATTTGTACTATGAATTATAGATATTGTACTGAATGTAATCATATTATGAGCAGTGGCAACTTCTCTTGAAATAAGGCACTGTCACTGATGATGCAAAAAATTGTTTTTGAGAAGGTCTCCTCCTGGCTAAGCTTAGGCAAATGCTTATAGAAAATAGTAAACCTTTGTAAACAAGAGAGTTTGAAATAAACAAAAGTCAGGAAACCAAGGGAATACATTTCCTGTTTCCTAGTGTAATCTTTAGAAATAACAGCATATTTGGCATGACCTAACAAAAAAAATTAGTGTAAAATCTTTTTTGTATAAATAATTTTTCATATTTGGCATTTATGAACCATTATGCATTTACAAGTAAGACCTGGAAATAGATTTATTGTAGAAAATTTGAGTGAACTCATAGAATTTTGGAGTTTGAGTTTTCATAAATTTTTATTAATTATTCCTCTCAGACTTTAGGTAAAAGTGAGTAATTCTAGGAAGAAATTGTATTCAGTCTTTCTCTGAGGGCCTTGATATCCATAAATACAAGACTCTCTGGTGAATATTGACAAAAATTATCTGTAAGACTGAGCTTTCAAGTTCCTTATTAAACCATGAAATTAGAAGTTTTGAAATGGACATATTTTTGCAATTAACTATACAAATCTTCTCTAAAAGGTTTCCTCTAATGTGCTATGCACCAAAAAGAAAATGTAAAGTTGTTATGTGCAAGAAGAGGCAAAGGCTTTTAAAGCCCATCAGACAGATGATGTTTCCTCAGAAATATGAGAAATGGAGGCTCATTACTCATCTCCAGTTCCCATGTTTGCCATCAGTGTGCAACTTACATGAAAAATCTAGTGATACAAAGCTTAACCTTGCTTGCTTCTCTTAGCATTAAGAATATGTCTTGTATATCTCTTTTTCCTATCTATCTGGCTTATAAATATTGAAGTCTATGGGTGGACATAGATGCTAAGTGAATGTTAGCGCCTATCTTAACTATCTTATCCTTGACAGTTCTGATTCCTGTTACCACATAAAGATGTTTTGATGCTTCTGAATTCCTGTTACCACATAAAGAATCACCAAACCATGACAAGGGCAGATTTCCTTCACCACATTTTCATACGGGCAAAATACAGGAAAAAGGTGGGAGGAGAAATTTCCTGAATGTTGCATGTGAGACCATGATTTGAATGCTTTATGATGTTGAAGAAAATGTCTCTTCATCTTCAGTAAAAGCATTTGCTTTTCCAGAGTAGTTGAATACTCAGATTTTTAAACTAACCTCAGTAGGAGCTGAAACAATCCAGGCCCTTTCAAAGTCCATACCATAAGGGTACAATACCCTCTAGAGGAATGGAAAGCAACATGCATAACTACAGTATTGTGTATTTCATGTCTAGCACCAGTTTTGGTCTGAATACTCTTTTTTTAAAAAAAAAAATTATTTCTGAACTAAAGTAACAACTAATAATGATCCAAATTCATTATATTGCACTAAGTACCTTACCCTTGCCCCCTTTTCTACTTCATTTGCTAAAAATGGCAGAGATTCTTTTGCACTGGAAATACCATTGCTGATTTTCTAAACTACTCATGCCTCCTTCTTTATTCACCTAGCATTTAGTTCATTCCTTTTTGAGGGGCTTAACTCTTTTGCTGCTACTCAGAGTCTCTATACAATCAGCTTGGACTTCTAAGATGAATATCCTCCTCTCCTGGGAAAAAAAATAACCAACACTTTCAGAACTGTAGCTTTTTACCTCCAAACTTCATTACCTTTTCCACGGATGTTTTTCTTAACCTCAAGAGTGATTTCTCTTGAGACATGCAAAACTGCACAATCACAGCCAACAAAAAACCAGAAGCACACCTTTTTCACAAAAACACTGATTTTTTCAATCTTTTCCATCTTTCTATATGGCCTATTTTTCCTGCCTTGTAATTCTTGCACTTTACGTTTTTCTACACAGCTGTGTCTGAATTCTTCTTGTCCAGCAAGTGTAAGAGAGAAGATTTTCCTACAGATCTGTACTCCTGCACAGATACTAACAGGAATTTCGTTGAGATTATAAGTCCTTGACGGTTTTCTGCAATACCATTAACTTGTGCTCGACACAAGGTCCCTGGTAGCAGCAGACTTACCTGTCTAAGGATTACCTCCTCAAGGATGATTTTGAAGTTACAGCACTTATAAAACAGCTGTGAAAATACATGGAGAGCTCGAACTCAGCACTCTGGAGATACAGCTCTTCTGCATCTCTTCTATACCTCCCTCTGCAGGCTTATTATTTCTGCAACATAGATTAGTATCGTGTCTGAATGAATTTATTGTTTAGTTTATACAAATAAAGTCTAATGTTCTCTAATACTGAGTTGGCTAAGGAAGAATTTTACTAGCTATATCCCTGCAATATCTATCAATACCTTTAACATGAAATGGAGAAAAAGGATTATGTGAATCCCCGTATGATCAGACTAGGCCGGACATTTAAAGAGCAGAATAGAGAAAGCCCAAAGATGTGTGAGGTAGAACACTAATATTAATATTATTTGTCTAGGGTTCAATATATCTTAAATGAAGAATGTTATGCTAACATAACAGCAGTTATCCACCTGTATTTTTTAAAAAAAGGAGAAAGGAGTTCCTTGAAAGACCAGTTCAGATTCACAACTAATTTATTTTTCAAAGGGAAAAAAACCCCCACATTTTGTATCTTTATGTTATTTGTCAAAGTTCTTTAATCTAAATTGCTAAATGTTGAGGTGTACCAGGAGAACATTCAATTGGTGACTCTTAGTACTCTAAAATAGGTGTTTGTAATTTAATTATTATGATAAACAGCAGCAAAGGAAGTATGGTAAGCAATGTTTAGGAGAAAAAAGAATTACTCTTAGGCTGATAGGGTACGTGCTAACCAGTGTTTTTTGGCTTGGGATGCTTTGCCCAATTTGTGATTACATTGATGTTGTATATTTGATGATGGCTTGAGCTATTCTCAAGATTTCTTGGCATGTCAAAGCAATGGAGACACCAGCAGCTTCCTCAGAAGTGAAAAAACTGTGTCTTCTGTAATTAATAATGCATGAAAATACTGTTTTTGATACTTACTCCTAAATCCTGACTCACGAAAAACAGTACTAATGAATGAAAAATTTTAGTTTGTACAGTTTCTTAAACTTCAGTAGAATTGAACGTGTAAGAAAAACATAATTCAGCCTTCTTCTCAAACACAAATTAGTATTTTTTAGAAATGAATCCTGAAATCTCAAGACTGTAGTGAAAGCCTAACCAGTTTTGGGCAAGATTTCATTGCTGAAGCCTGCATGGCTTCAGCAAGAGCAAATGGCTGTCAGTAATAATGGACTGAAGATGTCTTTCTGGATCAGCTGAGGTACAATTAATATTAGTTCCATTTTCCTTCCTCCTCTTTTCAAGAGAAGAGAAGTAGGGACAACAGCCTGAATCCTGAGTCTTCCTGCCAGTGCCCCCACCATAGTGTCACTGCCCCCACCATAGTGTCAGAGGTGTGTTGGAAAATATTTAGCTCATTTTTACTGGTAGTTACAACAACAAAATAAAGCAGGTAATATAGGTTTTCTGCTTCACGTCAGTGGCCCAGCTAGTAAATCTCTGGTAGAACAGGACCATCATTGGCTGCTTACTTGTAGCCTGACATTTTATTGTCTTTTTTCAGTGCCTAGGAATGTTTCAGGATTTCAGGATTATGATGGGTTTAATGAATCTGAACGAATATCTTCATGAAAGATAGCTGAAAATTAATGCCAGACATGTTTGCACATACCAAAGGCTGATCTTTGTTATCTCTTCTGTCCTGATGTGCTGGAGGAAAGCTGGTCAAGGCAGTGATTTCAACCTGGATTTCTTACAATGGCAGGTGTGAAATACGCTGGAATTTCCGATGGGATGAACTTCCTCTTCCAATGGAGAAGGGCCATGGTGACCATTGGGAAATGAAAGGAAAGAAAATTTCTAACTATTTTGATCTGTCTCATGGGTGTATTCAGTAAAGTTTAAATTCAAAATATACTCTCCTTATGGTTCCTGTGTTGCAGATGTCTGTAAGTTCATTCATTTTAGTTTAAAATAGAAGTCAGTGTTTCCTAACAATGATTTGAATAAAATGAGAGCAGAAGCTAAATATTGATTAATATTTTATCGTGTGATATTTTCCATATGATAGAATTTTCAAGTTTTCAGTTTAAATGCTTATAGGAGTTAAACTTGTTCCCTACGTTTCAGCTCATTGCAAAGAGCAAGTGAATGCTGAAAATCAGGACTTGCAATGGCTAACCCAAGCTGCTTACACCTCTATAATGTCCTATACTGGCTATGCAACTGTAGAAATAGACTTAAAGAAGTAATCTGTCCTTTTAGCTAATAACATCAAAATGAGACCTTTTTCTTCACTTTGCCTGGACCTCTAACCTTTAAAGGTGAGTTAGACAGCTGCACAAAACCTGATCTCATTTTCTGCCCCTGGCAAGATTTTTTCAAGTTCATCTTCTTTTTTTCCCCCCTTCTCTCACAATCTGATGAAAAATGAAATGTCATGAAAACAGGCTCTGAGGCTAAAAACCCTCTGTCTGTCTCTGTGACAGATGTCAGTTTGAAAGGTTTCAGGTCACCTGTCAGAACTATGTCAGTATGATCCATACAAACATCTACTCAACCTCTAACACTAACA
Organism: Parus major; assembly: GCF_001522545.3. Classification (NCBI taxonomy): domain Eukaryota; kingdom Metazoa; phylum Chordata; class Aves; order Passeriformes; family Paridae; genus Parus; species Parus major. The sequence continues at coordinate 60,283,820 of NC_031799.1, read as the reverse complement.
TTGAGTTCTGCTTTTTAAAATACCCCTTGAAAAAGAATCAAATGATTTCAAGTCACTGCCTTTTCCCCTTTCTTTTAACTCTGATTAATGAGCCAAACTCTCAGGCAAGGAAAAAAAAAAAAAAAGAAATGGGTGGGGGGAAAAGAAAAAAGAGCCTTTAAAAAAGGACAGTTTGACCTTTTTGTGCCCCTGGCAGTGAACCAATCAGCATTCTCATAATCCAAACACAGACGCCTGGAGCTAAACAAATCCTATACTTGTGAACAAGAATTCAGTTTGCTGTCAAAATATAATGACGAGCAGCAAAATGCTGGTCTTAAGAAAAATATCCTGAAATAAATAAAAGTGTTTTTCATAAATAAAGGAAGTAACATGAGTAATGTCATACATCACTAATAGCATCATTTGGGAACAAATATATTGATATATTTATTTATATGTATTCTACCTGTATACATTTAAACCACAGTACCTCATCTCTACATGAGACATAGTCCCATAATATTTTATGACACCAAAACCACTGCTCATCTAATGCTGCAATTCAGTACTTTGTAATGATTAATTAGCAGGCTTGCATGTTATTTTGTTCCTTGCTTAGTTTCATAGCGTCGGCATTATTTCTCATAGGCATGATCTGCCCTTTTAAAGTTTAAGCTTCTGTTTTGTTAAAAAAATACTGCAGTATTAAAGAGAAGATCCCAGCTGCATGGCAGTTTTCATCAGCATGTTGTTTTAATAGTCAGTGAAATAAATATGATTAGAGCTTTCTGCCAATTTCTATTTTCAAGTGTCCCACATAGATCCTATCAAGTAGGCTGTTGATGTTGATGGGCATATTTTTGGATGTTTCTTAAAAATCCGTAATGTCAATTTTAGGCTTCAGTATGACAGTTGGGAAAAAAGATCTGGACATCGCACTGATACACCACAGATGCACTAGATACACATTTAAATGCAAGCACAAAGTAATTCAGTACTATTTTTGTCTCCATGGCTAAATATGTGATTTAAGTCATGCATGAAACTGGTGAGAAAGAATAGGTGGTGATTTTATGCTGTGTTATTATGGAACACTCTCCTCAGATGCAGAGTCCTCTTTTTAATGTTGTCCTAATAGGTATTTGTATGCTGTTGCTCCCTACATGTCCATAATCTTGCCTTTTCTGATACGTGCCTATAGGAAACAAACTTCATCAGATTTCAGTTCCTCCTTTTTCTTTTTTTACATCTAAATGCTTAATGATGGTACTATGCCACTCATCAGCAGTCAGTTTCATTAATATTAAAACTGAGTAATTTAACAAGTCAGCTTGATAGCAAATGGTTACAGCTCTTACCAAACAAGTACCAGCTTCATTTTTGGCCATCCTAAAGAGACTTGGGAACAATTGGAGACAGAACCATCCACAGAAAACTCAGTATTGTTTAGATGAACAGCCACAAACGTCCTGAAATACTTAACTGTAATCTCTTTGTGACTCATATTTATACTGTTTTTTTACTTTAATGTAAATTTCTTTGGTTTTTATTATTTAATCTTCCTGTTGAACATTATTGTTTAAGACAATTATAGAATGGAAATAAATTTACATGTTGTATTAGACTGCAAGGTGGACAGTATGATTATTTCAAAGCTCTGATGGAAATGGATAGTTTCTCTGAAAACCCAACTGTTACACAGTTTTTCTGGTCACAGTGGCCACGACTCAGATTGTACCAATTTAAATACTTGCTGTTGCAGCTCCAAGTCCACCTTGCAAATGTGGGTGAACCTCTTTAAAAAGCAATATGCCTTGTGTCTGCAGAATTGTAAATAATAATTCGAGATATTTCCTTTCCACCAGTCTCCTCATAACTTCAAGGCTTGCAAATAAATCTGCAAGATGTTTTTTTTTTTTCTTGTGCCAAAACCCCTATTAATGCTATGGGTTAAATACTAAGAATGTTTAACAGATGAGAAACCATTTAACATAATTTCCTCGTCTGTAGTTATTTTCAGCACTTAGTTTCTGACACTTTTTTCCTCAAAATAAAACTGTAAACTACAAGGTATGCACAGTCCTTACCACATAGTAAGGACTTTTAGAACCTAATAAATTGATTACATCTGTGGAAAAGTCTTACCCTTGCTTCCCTCCCTTAGCATTGACATCTGTATCTGGCCAAATAGCCAGATACTGAGAGGGCCTTATTTCAGATAACAATCAGAAACGTTGAAGCAGTTATTGGTGCCACACTGCAATAGAATATTACCATTGCCACAAACAGTCTTTCCCTTGTTAGAACAGTGCTCAAATAGTGTTCAAACCCCTAGCAAGAGTATTAGGGAACAAGCAAAACAACAACAACAACAACAACAACACCACCACACAAAAAAATCAACCAAAACCCAACCAACTGACCAACCGACCAAAACAGAGGGGAGGGTAGAAACAGCAATGATTGTGAAGGTAGATTTCCCAGCTGAAATGAAGAATTCTGAGTAGCACTAAAATTAATTACTCTGTAGTAGCAGGCAGGCAGCAGATTTATGGTAAATGACAGAATGTTTGCAAATTTTCCTGACTACTTGATTAGAAAGTGCACCAAGTACAGGCATCAGTCGAGTATGCATTATTTAAGTGGTTGGTGTATGGTGACAGTCTGGAATCATTGTGGTTGCCTCTAGGAAAATTGCACTTTCTGGGAGAAATTCTTTCACCTTTGTGTGCCCACAGCACAGATCTCTTCTCATAGCAGCTTAGGATACACTGGAACTTTGTGACCTGGAAAATGTGGGACAACTGACACAAGGTGACCCCCTGAATGCTGGGGTAGGTCCAATTAATTTAAAATTTTGCTTGGCCTTGTCTCTTCCAATTTTCTAAATCCTCTGGAAAAATGATTAATGCGTACACTGCCAAAGTGAAAATATTTTTGACCCTATTAAAGTCGACCAAGGGTAAACCAAGTGTAGGCTGGCATTGTATCAAACTAGCTTTATTAAATTTGATTTGAGGTTTGTATGAGGAAGGGACAGACAAGGACATTATTTTGCACAGCAACTCCCTTTTAAATGAAAATACTGTGAGGAATACAAAGTACTGGTGTACTTTGGTACAGAGATGTATTTAACCTAACAGAATTTTACCAAAAAAATGTTCAGTTTCGAGAAAGCTTAGTGTTTTCTCAGTAGGAAAGCATATTGTTGGTAAAGTTGATTTATTATATGATGAGCATTGTTTCCCTTGAAGTGGAGAGATTCAGACCTTGCCTTATTTCTTGCCTTTTCAGATTTTTATTCCCCAAATTATTCTTGTCTTGCCACCTCCAGCAGCTAGGGAAAGGGTTTGAGGATATGATGTACAGCAGATGTAGGCAACTCAGACATAGAAAGTGCTATTTTCAACACTTTTCCCACTTTCTACAGCACTCATTGTTGTTGTTTTTGTCAGTGAAGTGCTCCAAAGTTCTGCATAAACCAAAAATCACTGTACTTCTCAGCATGTATTCTGGTGCATTAATGATTGTTAAATACAGGACCCTGTTCTCAGCTCCCAGGAGCTTATATGGCTGCAAAAGGAATAAAGGCCAAATGTGATTGCTCACTGCAAATATTGTAGCTTAAAAAAACCCCAAAAAACAGACAAGCAAACAAAAAACCCCCACCAAAAGTAAGAGGACACTGCAATTTTTTGACTAGAGAAGAGTCATAGCTGCTCTGTTTTTCAGCCCCCTGAAACCTAACAGAGGATTTCATATGCCATCCTGTCCTTGATCCTTTTTGGCCTGTTTATGTATCCTGTTGGTAAATTTGGCTTCTTTAACACGATTGCTCACAAGTTTGTCAGCTCTCAGTTCACTCTTGCCTAGCTCGAACTTGGAAACTGCAACTCCATTAATTTATTTTTTTGTGACTTTTTTTGAGGGTGGGCTTGCCAGCTCTGATGGAGTCTCCAAACTGACCCTTGCTTAGCCAGCAACTGGACTGAGATATGTGCAGCAACCACTGAGCACATTGGGCTGCAGGTTATGTGGTACAGATTTAAGGCTAAGATAACACATTAAACAGTCCATCACAGGATTTTTCTGCTTTGTTTTTGTATTGCTTATTGTATTTATCGTATTTGTATTGTTTGTATTATTTGACAATAAATAAAAACCAAAATTCCTTTAAATACAGTGGTCCAGCTAATGCCGAGGAGAACATTCAAAACTTTCAGAGCTTTTGAGCACTATAAGGCTCATAATTGCAAAATATTATGTACAGACAGCACAAAACAGTTCTTCAGCTACTGAGGAAAACTAAAGCAGAAACTGCACAGCCTAGACAGCCTTACTTAGAGTAAAACTACAGCTACAGTGAAAAAATAACCAAACTATTGTCCTTAGGAGATGGACAGAGCAATGTGCCTGTATGACAGCCTTATTTCGGTAAAATGTGGGCTCACTGGAGGTGACCAAGAAGTTGTCAGCAGGTAAGCATTAAATGGTTTTGATGAAATAACTGATATTTTGCTTGCATTAAGCTTGATACACTAAAATGAAGAGTCAGCTGATTGTCCTTACTGAGCTTCCTCCAAATGCAAGTTTGGCATCCTCTGAAAGCATTCAGTCACATCTAGATGTACTATAAATATGCATATATATATTCATTGGCTTTTTAATTATGGACAAATGGTTTTTGTTGACACTAGTTTCAGCCTACTTACATAGTCTCAGAGAGATTTCTCTTTCTCCAGGCCTGTCTGTTCTTCCAGATGTGTCAGGAAAAGATAGATTAAAAATCTGGCATTATATGCAAAGCTTGGATCTGACTATCAAACATGATTTTTTCTAAAAGTCAGAACTCTTACACAGGCCTCATGCATTTATAGCTCAGGAATCATTAATATGAGCAGATCCCTGAATGTCTACTTAGTGGCATAAATTTGAACTGGCTGGAACTAAGGACAGTGTAAGCTTGACGTGAAAGCTCAGATTTAGGCATGTAAAAGAGAAACACAATCATAGCTCATCCAAATATAATAAATGAAATGGTTACAAGGATTGTTGAAATGAAAAATGCATACATAGAAGTGCAACACTACTATATTGTTTACTATATTATTTCATAGTTCTCCTGTGAGTAGACTTGGTAACTTCTCCAGTAAGTTTGTTTTTCTGGAACATAGTGGACTGCCTACAGTATTTTTAAGAACAACATCAGATCCAAGTATTAAAAAAAACTTCTTTCATGATTCTGAGCTGATTTTAATACTGGAACTTCAAAAATGGGTTCATCAAAGGGTGAGAAGATTAATAAAGTAGGTCCAGTTTTGCTGAAGAGATGCAGACAGTTTCCAAAATGACTAAACAAATCACAATTTTTTTTTCCAGGTCTTTTTCACCTCCATGATTTATCTATTTATAAGACATCTATCATTTTATATGTAACTGTGAAACATTTTGAATCAAATTCTCATTAAAATTTTCCCTTGGTAAATAGAAACAGAAACACAGAAATACCTGTAAAGTGGTTCAACAAAATATTTTACTTTTCTGTAATATAGACTTCTGATTAGAGGGCAATGTCTCCGGTTGAAGTCTTGCAAATACTACCCTGTAGCTACATCAAAAACATCTTTTGTTAGATTCTTTGTTTGGATTGCTTCTAGGGCTCCCACACCTGTGGCCTTTGCCACCACCTTGCTATTTTACTTTTCCTTTCAGCCCTTTCTGGAGAAGTCAGCTCTTTTGGTGACAATTACCCACACAAACAAGAATTGTGCTTTGCTGCCAGGATGTTTGGGTGTTGTTGAACTGCTTGATGATGACCCGTCCACTGTCAAAGACTGTGGGATAAATAAGTAATGGAGGGATCTAATATCCTGTAAATGGAATGCAAACAATACATGTGTAGAGAGCAGGTACATTTGAAAGCTCATATATTTTCATTTGAAAGCTACTAGTGTTGTTGAACATCAGAGGAGACTTTGTGTTCAACTGACAAAACACCACAGGAACTGCAAACATAATAAGCCAACTGTTTTCTGGTGTAAATGGGAAATTAGGAATCAGGTTTGAGATTTGTTGTGGTACTAAAGCTACTTATCGTACAGATTAAATCCTGGTCTGCTGATAATTAGAGACTCCACATTATTATCCTTAGGGAGAAAATGTGGATATGCTCTGTCAAATAATTTTAATGCCCAATTTGTGGAAGGACTGCTTACGATTTATGTGGATCCGAGGATCAAAATTAAATACATGTTGAGTTTAGCTTAGATGTCATTGTGAAGATTTACTTCAACAAACAGGAGAGATGGTCAGGCATGAATAAGATGAATGCATCCAAAATGTGCAGCATCATGAGTTCCTTTGCTCCACATTTGTCCATAAACTTCACGAGCTGGGACTCAAGACGTTTTGGTTTGAAGGCTTCTTTAATCTTCAGATTAGGTATTTTCTGTTTTTAGTCTCTTCATAGTTCTCAATTTTCTGTGCTAGGCACTTCTGATTCTTGACTGCATATTTTTTTTTATTTAAACCAAAATCCATGAGATTCCCATTTCCCTTAGGATGAGAGAACCAGGATCCTCTTGCTTGTCAAAATAAAGGTTATCTTTATAGAAGTAGCCCTGTGGTGACTGTGTTTATCAAAATACCCCTATCAGACTGGATCTGTACCATTAATTGTTCTCTATATTCCTGCATGGACTTCTGGAAGAATTGACCTGGCTTCACTTTGTGGTGTATTAAGTGCAGACATTAAACTGGCAGTTTTTTGAGGGCTACAGACAGTAAGAGGAGCAGCTGAATATCAGTTTACAGAGAAAACCAAGTAATTTTAATGGAAAAAAAGTAGTAATAGCTCATTTGAGCGCCTGGCTAAATGCAGAGGCTTTAGTTGCTGGATAAGATATTAGAGATGGGTCTGTGCATGGGTAGCTAACCATATTCATTGCCTAAATGGGAATGCATTCATTGTTCCTGCTGTCAGCTGCTGTGGGGTGAGGTGAGATGTACAGGAGAGATAATGAGAAGTAGATTGATAGTGCCTCTATGTTGAAAGGTCTGACAAAGACTAGTACAATCTTCAGTTCAGTTCAGCTTAGCTCTATTATTAATTTTCAATGAGGACCAGTTTTCCAAGAAAACTATCTCTATAGGGTAGATGAGTGGAATAACGGCAGATAATTTTCTCTTTAATGACTAAAGACACTTACATTTCTGTATTAAATAGAAAAGCACTACTGTAGCTAGAATGGTAGATTTCATGTTTTATCCTGTGTAATGTTGAAAAATCTTCTAGCTAAGGATTCTGCAGAGGCAAAATGTGCACAAATTGGTGCCCAATTAGTATCATAATTCCAATATTTCCAAAATTAAGTATAAAGTTTGAAGTGATTAGTAGTTATTTCCTGTACTAGGCACAGTAGAAATTAAGCCTTTCATAACACCACAGTTCGTAAATTATTGAGAATTGCCTTTTACACAACATTTTCTCACAGGTCTTACTCTGCTATTGAAGTTGCATGCTTCAGTCAAGACAAGAATTAGATTCTCTGCATCCCAGACATCCAATTGCAATTACAGCATCTTTATAAGCTTCATCATGGTAATGTATATGATTGGTTCTTGTTCTGTACAAGTTCCTGAAGGAGACACTATCTGGGATAAAAAGTTATTTAGGACAAGTATCTGTTCTACAGCTTAACTCTGATGGAAGCAATCTTGTTGGGAGTTCTTTTCATGTCTGTATTTCTCTGTTTCTCTATTTAAGTATCATGACCCTTCTGATTTAGTATTTTGTGTATTATGTGGGCAAGCAGGTATTCTTATCATTATTAATGTGTACATTTTTTTTTGGTGTTTTCACTTCATAGCAGAATTGTTACAATTTCAGGGTCAACAGCTTTTACCCTCAGCTATTGCTTAAAATCTTTCCCTCTAAACTATTATCTACACATATTAATAACCCAGTGATAACTCAAAAGATCAGTAGAGTTTAATGGCCTAAAGCTTTGTATTTATTTTTGAGGTACTGCACTATACCAACACACTTCTATCATGTCACATTTTGTTACACAAACTTACAGTGGGAAGAAATTTAACAGGAAGTGACATGGTTTAAGTGATGCACTGACATGTATAATTTAAGGATTGTAATCTTATTGGAAGCAGACACCTGCAATTAATTTAGATATTGGGAATTCAAAATGAAAGTTCTTAAAGCCAGAAGGAACTTATGATGCACATTAGGCTCATGAACTGGTGAATTTATCGGTTTATCTAGAAGAGCAGCACAGTTAGAGTTACTAAATCTTGTACACTCTTTTGTGGAGTACCATTGTTGCTTTGATGAATCTATAAAACATTTAGAAATTATTCAGCTCCTGCCCTATCCATGAAGACAAAGCTTGATTTGAAAGCAGTTTTAAAGGGAGATGTCTTTGCTTCCTTCAATATCCAAATCGGTGATTAAATTAATGAAGGAAATTACAGTTACTATCAGTGGTGCTGCGTTGGTGAGTGTATTGGATACTAAGCAGAGATACTGTTCCATGGATATGACCACAAGTCATAATTCTTTATGAGCTATTTTGCAGATATATGAAGTTACATCTTACATATACCTCTTCATAAACAATTTTAATACAGCAAAACATGCAGGCCTTAACATAGGCCTACCTATTTCCTAGATTTTTTTTTCTGTAGTAACATAAAAGTAATCTGAATACAGTAATTTGATAATTTCTAATAATTGGAAAATACTGCTTTGTTTAGCTGTGGCCTACTATGAAAGCCCTAAAAAACTCTCAAGCCAGCAGCTTGAGTCCTGCATACTAATAGTAAGGAACACAGTGGTTTTATGGTTGAAGGAATTTTTATTTTCTGCCTATTCAAATGATTAAACACATGGTGGGTATACATATACCCATATACATATACATATTTTAAGCACCTGTTTGCTTAAAAGAAAGTAAGAAAAACTCTGGAACACCTTTGAAACATACATAATATGAAAAATTACAAAAGAAGAGCAGCAGCAGTAGAATTCATGACACCAGTAGTTTCCACTGTAAGTTTATATTTACTAATTTTATAGATAATTCTTCACTGATTCAATGTTAGCCTTTATTTATTTGTAGTTTGTGTATTATTTTCCACTGTATTTAAATTAATCAAAAAGGGTCTATTGACAGACACCTGAATAAATAAAGCAGAGATTAGGATCTTTATTTAAATCTAACAATCATGTGTCTGTTAATGTTTAAGGTTCTGTAAAAAGTTTTGGCTTTTTCCTCTAAGTGTAAACTTTTCTTTTCCTGAGACTATGAATGTTGACAAGAAAAGTAAGAAAAGTAAAGCTTGGAGTGTGCCCTGGCAATAAGAGATTACTATGGCATCAGGTTATCACACATATTAAGGAAGCCCAACAATTACATAATAGTGCATGTATACAGAAGGCTTAGCAAACTCTGATATATCTCAGGTGGACTGAATGGGTCAAGAGCAGAAATTCAGGTAATCATTGTACTGCAAAGTGGATGTACCGCTGCCAAGATCCACCCTTCTGAGCTGAGGCAGCCTCATACAAAACTGCTGGAAAATGTCTTTTCCTGACACTGGAAATATATATATATATATATATATATATATATATATATATATATATATATATATATATATATATCTGTATCTTTAAAAAAATTCTTCAGCATAGGAAGATGTCTGATGCTCCCCAGTTTGAAAATTATTTATTTTTATTCATCCTCTCATGTCTGGGACTGTTTGATTAGGCAACCTTTTTTTTTTTTTTCCCTCTGGTTAGACTACTTATATCAGCCAATAATAGGGTTTGGATTGTGAGGCTGGCCAACCTACTACAACATACTTGCTTAATTTTCTCTGAAGAGTTTGGCAGTCCTGAAAGACATGCTCAGTGTAAACGAATAACTGAGAATGTAATTAAGAGGCATGTTAAACTATAAAAAAGGGGTAGTAACCACAGTATGCTTTCATCAATTAAAGCAGTTTCTAATATCAGCCAATTACATCAACCTCCTCTGGCCCTTATATTTCTTAGGCTTTGTGTAAGTGCTCCCTTTATCTCTAATGGGATCCTTATAATGCTGACCATGTGGCTTTAGAAGAACACCAAAATGCTAATCTAATCCCCAGTGTTGCCCAAAGGCATTACATGGGCCCTGACATGGATCCAGGATTGGTGGCACCCTAATTCAAATAAAAGCAAGAATTAGGGTTGATCAGGTGTCTCGATGACAACAGTACAATGAGCAATTGGGGGAAGGTGGGGGCAGACTGGGGAGGGGGAGAGGGCAGCAGCAAACGATCAGGCACATTTCAAAAGTAATTGGTCTCCAGGGAGGGTGTGGGTTGCTTCCTAGACCACTTCTACAGAGCCCTTTGCACCTTGCCAGCTGGAGGGAAAGTGCAGCCACTTCCAGAGAATAGCAGTGGGGCTAATGGAACTGCTCACAGAAAATGAAGGGCTTCCAGCCTGAAACTGAAGGAGTCGATTAAAGTGGGACTTCCTTCCTGATTTTCCTTTTTCTTATTTTTTCTTTTTTTTAAATTTAAATTTGGTCTTATCATTATGCTGACTTCACACAAAACTAGGTTAAATGCAAAAACTTAGGATCCCGAAAATCCTAAGGGATTTAGTTTAAAATCAGAGAGATACATTTCCCTGTCTTGCTGCATATGTGGCATGAAATGAAATAAATAAGAAAGAAATTAAAGATTTTCAGAATTTTTTTTGTGTGTGTGTGGTTTTTTTTTTTTCCTAAACACTGACATATATAAAAAAACTTTTGTACTGTAGATTTTGAGGCCTTCTCCAGTTGTATGACAGCACCATCAAACCTACTTTTGCACGAAGGGGAAATATGCCGAGAGCTGGTATTTTGTGCTGAAAGAAACTGGAAGCAACCTCCAAAAAATGACATCTTATGTGCTCATCCTACAAGAATTAATCTAAATGTTAATAAATACATTAAGTCTTTGCTGAAGTTTTAAATGGAGAAAATTACCATGGACTGGAATAAGAAACCAAATAACCCAAGAAATATTTCAGCTTGTTTTAGAACTCCCCAGTAATTCTCATTATCAGACCTGCCCTGGCTTCTTGCTCTGTCAAGTCAGGTGCTGGCAAGTCTCTAACTTTAGCTTGTAACCAATATTAATTAAGCTTTTCCAATGTGGCTAAAACAGAGCATTTATTTGGTGGAATTTAATACTCTCTCTCAAGACCTGTGACTCTGTTGCTGTGCCCCAGGCACCTTGTGTGATCCAGTCTGAGCTTTTGGGCACTGGGGCAGAAAATTTAATGTCTTATTGGGAAGGTGACTCTAAGAAGGCCCCAAATTTTTATTACTTTATAGCCTATATTTTTATGGCTTTGCAAGTGACAAGAAAATGTGCAACAGGTGATTAAGTGCTAATTTTTGTTTTCAGCTGCTGGAAAGATGTAGAAAGATATTACAGTCCATTAGAAGACAGGGCTTGCCTCATAGACTAGATCAGCTTCTACAAAATCTTTTCTGAGTGGGTGGCAGAAATACATTTACACACTTAGTTTTTGTTATTAAGCTTCTTTTTATTTCTTTTAATGATGTAATTCTTAAGTTATTTCACTTCAACTTTTCCACATAAGAAAACGCAATGTTGTATTGTGTTAATTCACCTGGAAAGCTATAGTGTAACACAGAACTTTTCTAGAAGTGAACAGTCTGTAGGTTTTGTGTGTTCTTGCTTACAATCCATCCTCTGCAAAAACAGTGTACTTGTACAATTTGTTGTACAAATCAATCCTGTTTTGTGGCCTGGGAACACATCTGACTTTTACCAAAATATTTCAGCTTTAGAGTCGAACTTACATAATTGTATCCCAAAATCATCTTTGTGTCCCATGCTATTCTGATGAAGATTTTAATAAAAAGTTGACTACTGTAATTTTTATCTCCTTTCTGAAAAAAAGCTTGTTTGTGACTGCCATCAGGCTGCACCTTTAACCCTGATAACTGAGCAGGTTAAATCCAGATACATTGTCACCATCTTATGATGACAGGGACAATGGAGAGAGGGAGATTTTGGAAGAAAGGAACTGGTTTATGAGATCATTTAATGGTGGCTTCCTGTTCGTATGCATGTCAATGGACTGCCCCTTCATGCAGGACAGAACCTCAGGCTACAACACTGTTTGCTTCAAGCCTTTCTCAGGAGTTGGCATTCAAAACAGAGGCACACTGAAGAATTAGACACCTCCTCTTGCTAAGAATTCCTCTCCCTTTGCATGGACAGTTTAAGTGGCACATTTCTGTGCACATCCTGCTGTTTAACTTGCATCCTCTGCTGAAGGCACTTGCCTGTTGTTGGAAATATATTCTCTTAATTCTGGAGAGTGTAACAACTCTGATTATATTTTTAACTGCTTTATGGATCACACAGCAGAGTATAACATGTGTTCTAAAAAAGACAACCAATTTTCATTTTCAATCAGCTTCTCCACAAGATTTTTCACATAGCCAACCTTCACACCACTAATTTCATTTTAGACCTGCAATCATATCACACATCCCTTTGCCTGCTGTGCTAACATGTTTTCACATGCTTATCCTTTATTTATTCTGCAAGAGAGGCAAGACTCCTAACAGCTATCCCTCTTGTGTTTTGCAAAAGGTTTGAAGCAGGACACTGGCTCTACATTTAAAAAGGTAGAGAAAAAAGGGTCTGAGGGAAAAGGAGCAGAGAAGAAAACAGTTGAGAGTAAATAGAAGCTCTATCCTAAGTGCATTGGAGGTGACTTCAGCAGCACTTGGCTAATGAGGAGAGGAAGCTGGTACTAGAAATTTTCAAAAGAACCTGTGTAAGTAGATTTTCAGACAGGGGAAGATTTTAGTTGATATTCAAGCAACTTCAGTTCAGGCAAGATTCCCTTGTTAGAGTCTGTCAAAGTTATCATTTGAGTTGTTGCATGAAAGTATGGAGGCAGCTTTCCACATTCCAGATGCAGTGGATGGTACTTGCCCTAGCTTGGTGACCACTTTGCTCTGCAGTAAAAATGGCTGGTGGAAGGGGAAGAGTTATGCAGGCAGCTTCATTGCACAGATGTAAGATGCAATTGTCACCAGTGATAAGGGGAATATGTATTCCCATTTTTTTTTCCAAAATGGCAAAGCTGAGGCTTTTGTGTTTTATGGGAACTGATAGTGCTGTGGTGATGTCCTAAGGCATCTCCTTTCTCTTAGCAGAATTAGATTTTACATATGTCCCTGGCTTTCCATTTGTAAGAGCAGAAGAAGCAAATGGAGCACTTAGAGATCAAAGGACCAGTGTGCAGAGCAAGTGGTTTGCACACCAGTGTAGTGCTCCTGTTCCCACCCTGAGTGCATCATCACCAGCTTTGTGCTTGCTCTTGGTCTGTCACTAACAAGCTATTATTTGCAGAGGCCATCCATGCTAATTATCCTTGTGCCAGCAGCAGTGACACCTCTGCTGATGGCCACTGCATCTGCTATGTGCCTCACTGAAATGCCTGTCTTGTTCTATTGCGTGCAAGTGTCTCAGAGCAATTGAAAACAGAGCATAATGTTATGCTACTGAAGTAACATAAAGATATAAAACATATTATGGACAGAAAATCGAAAAAAAAAAATCTACTGTTTTTGCAGGGTCATTGATATTAGCTCAGGTGAAGACCCTCTTCTGCTCCTTGTGTTGAACTGGAAAAATCTCCTGTGTGTTGCCACCTTTCTCAGCTGAAACAAGATTAATCCAGAAGGAATTACAAGAATTATTTTTTCCCAAGTTTTATTTTAAATTAAAAACCAATTTTATTTGGAAAAATAAATTTCTAACTGCTTTATAAGTACAATTTAGTCTGTACCTGCAAATTAGAGAGAAATTATTTGAAACATCTTATTTAGCTGAATTACTCTTCCCTCACATCCGTTCACACTTCTGCTTAATAGTCTTTCTGAACCTCTGTGAAATGTTTTCTAAGGTGTTTTACAGCAATTGATATTGTTCAAGGTTTTCCATGTTTTTCTGTTAAAGATATAATAAAGTGGCAGGATTGGGCTAAGGGGCAGTGTTGGAAAGAACTTCAAATATGCTTATAACAGATGGCTCAAGAAAAGTCTCTGCATAACACGTTGAAAAAGTTCAGTACGAATGAGATAATCACTTCATAAATTCAACTGATAGCCTTGAGAGCCAAACACCAAGCACCATGGATACAGAGAGGAGAGGATGGGTGAAAGCTTGACACAGCCTTTGAGAGGAAGTTTAAGTCTGTGATGTGTGGTAGAGTGAACAGAAAATCACCCAGGAATTAACTAGGTTAAAAAAAACAGCAAAGGATTGCTGAGTTTGGGCAGCAAATACGTAAGCATCAGGATTTTGCACCCGATGGTGCTGAGTTTTTTCAGAAATACTTGGAATTAATTCCAAGCAACCAGAAGTAAACAGGAAAGTAGTGACCTTATTAGAGGAATTCAGCAACAAAATACCAGAACAAAAAGGAGATTAATGGTGATTTTCAGTGATTAATATGGAGTTCAGAAAAAAAAAAGTTGATATTCTGTTCTCAAATATTTCAAGGATATGAACAGAGAATATGTGCCAAAGCAAACTTTAATGTTACCTTAAAAATCTATACTACTATTTAGACATGGTTTAAGATAAAAAAGGGAAAAACACCCCAAAGGAACAAACAGAAGGAAGCTTCCTGGTCAAGGTGTTTTAGAGTCTGGAGTGCTTTTCAAAGAGAAACAGAAGAGTCCCATTGATTTAGGTACTGGACTTCAGTTAAAGGGCAAAGCAATAGCCAGTAAAGCATATAGGCCACCCTGCTCAGGACTTCTAATGATCTCATATTCTTTCCCAAATGTCAATGGTGTAATTCTTTGTTTCATAGCCTGAAATCCTTGGACTACTCGCAACTATAATGAAGGCAACTGAAGTGAAATAGAAAAAAAGTAAGAAAATTTCACAATGGCATTGGAGGTTGGGGTAGAAATGGGGGGGTATTACCATTTTCAACTCAGCTTAATGCATTTTAAAGTCCACTTCCTTTTTTTCAGTCTAATTAATTGGTCACTTCCTGACAGATACAGATTCTATAAACATTAATTAATTGAGGATTTACTTGAGCTTCTTTCCCACTCCCTAAGTGCAAGTGTGCAACCAAGAATTTTCTGCCTTTGGAACACGCAGCTCAGGGGTTTTACATTTTGCTTTTAAAGGAAACTTTCACATTTGAAATACGTTTTTTAAAATTTAAATTCTACTTTTTTTTCATTGGCTCAGTTAATGTTTGATATCAAAAGCCAGGCTGAGTCTTGCTTGGAATATTGAACTGTTATTTAATTATTATTTACTGTCAGTATCTATGTTTTATATTGTAGCTAAAGCATGGCAATGTCAAGATGTAACATTCATTTCGCAAATTATCATTATCAGCAAATAGTTTTTAAAATTCAAAACAACAGGGAAAAAAAAGCTCACTTACCTTGGAATACCTTGAATTGAAATTTTTCTCACCTGAATTCTTAGTTACCATATTGTTCAAGACTCTAAAATATATGGTATGGTATATATGAAAATGAAAATATATGAAGTTTTTCTGAGCATTTAAAACCACTTTTATATTTCTCTGCCCCCATCCCCATGCAGAATTCCATATGCTTTGGGAGCAGAAGTTGTTTTTGAAAACTGAAAAGTCAGATTTGGCTTTTAAAGCATATAGTTGGACTACCCCAATTTGCTGTTTGTTTATGAATTTCATTTAACCATTTGTGTTGTGCTTGGCTTTGTATTTACATTCAGCACATGGAAACAGTTATGCTACTTATGTAAAATACAATAGGAAAAACTTTTCCTGAAATGATCAGTTAGAGTTTCTGTACAATTTCCCTCTTGAGTAACTAATAAGAACAAAATCACATTTTGAATGATAATCTTCGAAATGTATGTTTTAATTGGTTCCTGTGCACCATTGTGTTTTCCAAGATGGCAGTACCATGAAACAATATTAGTATCTATTCAAAGCAAAGCAGATCACAGCTGGCAGGTGGATTTTATTAGAGAAGAAGTAAATTAAGCCACAAGGGATAAAACTGAGTAGGTTGAAGGCTGACTGAACCCTGAGTGTTATCCACCTTCCTACATTAAATTTGTCTGGCTTGCAACTTTAACTAAGTTGTCTTTGAAAACACTAAATGGGGGCACTGTGTTTGTTGTGGAGGACCTTACTTCCAGAAGCCATTAATGGCACCAATTTCATCTGGATTTCTGTTTCTGCAAGGATCCCACTTAACTGATTCACCCTTCTGTGTTGCACAGAAAATGTTTAATTTTCATTTCCATAAGTAGAACATAATTAGAAACAAACTCCTTAAAGTTTACAGGTCTGCCTTGACTGTATGTGTACCTCAAATCTTTTCCCTACACTATCCGCTGGCTTAATAAAATCACGGCTTTTTCCTAAAAACCTTTATCCACCTTACTGTGTATGTAGGGACTGAAGTTGGGTCATTCAAATTTAGTTTAAAGCAGTATTGATAAGAAAGTGTTTTCATCTGATAAACAGTGGTATACGGGGTTTTCTAAAAAGAATAATTTACAGCCTATGAGATGGAACTAAGCTTTGATGACACATATATTTGAGAAGGATCTAGTGTCCTTCTCTGCTAGTACTGCATTGTGATGCCCCTGGTCATGTCCTCTGTTAGTAAGAAACCAGACAAAAGAGATGGGTCAGAAGAAAGCTTTATCTCCTGTAGCTTCTGATTAATTTGCTCATATAGACTTCTGCATGCATCTCTCCTTCTGAGCTACAGTCCCCAGGAAGCTTAGGAAGAAACAATTAAAAATTTGATGGTGCAATATTTAATCAAATACCAAATCTGATTTAATAAAAATGAAATGTTTTCGTGAAAGTGCATGGACTTAATAGATGTTTTGCTAGATGACATACATCCCTTCAGTAAGATCAGTTTTTTGTTTAATCTTAATAGAAAAAAAAAATTAAAAAAAATATGCATAGTCAGGTAAGAAATATGAAACTCTTGTGATCCCTGCAACTGAGATGACAATTACATTTATTTTGTACTTGGCCTTGCTGAATGCACATATCTAAACGTAGTCTGAGATTTAAAAAATTAAAAGCTTGATTTAATTGCAGTTCCTATAGATAAAACCTGAAAGCTGCTCCTGTACAGGTGAAAGAAAAAGCACAGTGTTGTAGAAATGAGCATTTTTGGAACATCTTTATTGTCCTTTTTCACATATTTTTGCACATCCAATTTATGGGATGCAAATCCTTCTTTTTGCTTGTTTTAACTTTATTGTGGCATAATACCAGTTAATTAAACCAATAAAACTTAGGGAAAGGTTGTGAAACACTTGCATCTAAAAAGAAGAATTTGTAAAAATATTTAATCATTTATTTTTCAAGTAAATTCTTGAGGTTGTAATAATGAGGATTATTAAATTATGTCTATTTACATTTCCCATTTCTTAAACCTGAAAGCACTTTGTGTGCATTTTATTATTTCTCTGCAGGTAGGAAGCTTATTTGAAAGATTCATCTTCTGGTTGTGAAGGTCTCCCTCAATGCAGAAGTGGAATGAGAAATATTTAACAAAACAGAAAAAAATGTGTGTAAATCAGTGGAAATTGGTGGGCAGCTTAAGATCTGATTTCCTTTACACCATTTAAATTAATCTTTGCAATTAATTGACTGCATTTAAAGTTTTCCCTGTCCCCTTAACTTTCAGGTTTTGTGAGGCTAGAAGTGCTTTATGCAGAAGCTGACCTATTTTATTTCCTTTTTCATGCATATTGTAGGAAAGAAAAGTTTAAGGCATCCTAATATATTATATACTGTAATTATGATGTTATTGTATTTGTGTAGTTTCAATGCAGATAAACTTTTTTTCATGTTCTGCTTGAACCAGTTGCCTTCAATAAGAACCAAAGTGACCTCTTTCTTTCAGAAACTATTTATTACAGTTGCAAGACCTACATATTCTATTTCCATATGCACTGCTGCTAGTTGTTGAAATATGCTGGCAGCAGGCTGTTTTCCTTTTGCTCTGGTACAGTCAAATACAAAAACTAACACCACTATACATTCACTGAATCAGCAAACAAGCTTTAATAAAACTGGACTATAAGGGTGTACATTGACTTAAAGCTATGGAATAACCATTGAAGGTGTAATATTGTTCTACATGTAGTGGTGTGAGAATACAAAGAAATCAAATGAGAAGCATAAGATAAGGAGAAGTGATATTTTTATTATATTAAAGTTGGAACAAACATTTCTGAAAGGCTTGTGGCTACCAAAACATGTTCATTTTATCTGCACATCTACCTGACATGTCTAGCTTTTCACATCTGAAAGTTTCCTAGTGTTTTATGAGGGTATGATTTGTCCTGTGAAGAAATATTTTGTGTCTTTCCAAAGTTTTCCTTTTCTGGACTCTTTAAAAAGTTTTAAAGAGTAAATGTAAAATTATGTAAATTAAGGTGATATAGCTAGTATAAGTCTGAAAAACATTCTCTGAGTTTGTTACCTCAGCTTTTTTTTTTTTCCCTCAGAGTATCATTTTTTATTTCCCACACAACTGAAACACAGTTTCTGCCCAAACTGCATCTTGGCTGCAGGTATCATTCGGGAGGTGATTATCTAACCTGTTTAGATTAGACATTAGGAAGAAAGTCTTCTGTGTGAGGGTTGTAACTGGCACAAGTTGAGCAGCTCTGGATGCCCTATCCCTGAATATGTTCAAGGCCAGGTTGAATAGGGCCCTGAGCAACCTGGTCTAACGAAAGAAGCAGGGGGGCTAGAACTAGATGATCTTTAAAGTCCCTTTCAACTCCATGATCCTGTGTCAGAATTTTCTCTGTCTGCTTCTCATGTCTTTGAAGCACTAGAACCTAAGAAATTATTCAACTTGTCTACATTATTAAGGCCCACTGTTGAGTGGACTCCTTTGTCAATCTCTGCTCTTTCTGCTATGCTAAACAGATATTGGTAGAGGTTCTAGAAAAGCAGCCAAAACACAAAAAAATTGCTTGATTTACTTAAGAAACAATGTTGTACAAATATTCTGCTTGTAATACAGGTTTGACAATAACATTTTTCTTCCCTTTACATTCTCTGCAATCTCATGACACATATGCAAGAGTTTGCTGGTGTTTGAAATTGGTTTGGTTAATCTAATCTAATCTAATCTAATCTAATCTAATCTAATCTAATCTAATCTAATCTAATCTAATCTAATCTATGTTTCATTGATGTGGAACTCAAATCATTAGGTTGTGAAAGCTTTCTGTTTCACAGAATTCAGTGTTACTCTTCTAAGTATCTGACTGGTTTGAGGATTGAATATGATTGTATTTGGTCTGCAATATCTTACTGTAGAAATTAAGGCTATATTATGTCAGAAGGAAAATGTATCCATAGAACAATGCTGATGTGACAGAAGCTCTTCTGTGTCCCACGGACTCAGTCTTAGGAGGAGACTGGGGAGATGTGCCCTCTAGATTTTGCCTAAACATTTGCAAAACTGTTGCAGAGTTGAGTTTGTAACATACAGAGGTGCTAAAAATCATAGAAAAATTGCATCTTGTTTTTTTTTACTCCTTACATATTTGTCCTATTGGTACTGAAATCTTCGTGCCTAAAAGAAAATTTTGGTTTGAGCTCAGAGAAAAGCCGAGCAAAAGAAGTTGTCTGTTGGCATATTGGATTGCTCCTGACTGGGGAAAGTGTGAAGGATATACAAATTTTTGTGGGTATTATTTTGCATTTTCTGGATCTGTTTTTTTGCAATATTCTCCAAGTTTGTATTTGAGCAGTGGCCACCCCAGGCTGGTCTTTCAATATCTCTTGTTTGTAACTTCTTGTTTTCCAAGCTTTATATCTGCACCAGCATCTTCCTGGTTTGGCTGAGGAAGCTGCTTAGGTGAAGAAAAATGTCCTGTGACAGGATTAAAACTGGTCCAGGTGTAAGGGGAAGAGGAACCAATGTTCTTGCAGACAAACAGTGTGGTAGTTTTATAGGAACAGTAACCAGATATTTTAAATTATTTTCCATGAAATTAGAATTATGAGTGCTTTTGCTTGGCTTAGAAGAATGGGAATATGCTACCCTTGTTCTCTTGTTAAGAAACTCTGAGAAAAGCTCTGGTCTATGGTTATATAGCTAGTACTTGTAACGCTTCTGTCTGCACTGCTTTTGAACAACTTCTGAAAAATTCTCTTCTTCTAGTCTTTGTAGATATTTCTACCAAATGTTGAATAGCTATCCATTTACTTCCTGTACAAATAATGCAATAAAATGATTTAGTATATTCTCAGAAACTCAAAACAAATGGAAATAAAATGGAAAGCAAAATTTTTCTATAGCACTACACTGAATTTAACAGCCTTTCAAAAATTCCCATAGTTTTAAATTTTTTATTTGGAGATTCTATTCTAAACATAGAATTGAGTAAGTGGAAAGTTATATGATACTGCTAATATTTGGTATGTGCTTAGTTAGCTTTATTTTAAACCTGAAACCGTGGTTTATATAAAAATCAGCTGTACCAAGATTTATATTTTGTAGCTGATTATATATTCTTACTACCTGGAAGTTGGAGTGCAATAATTATTTTCCCAGTGGGTCTGTCTTCTCAAACTATGGCTCTTGCAACCTTGGAATAAAATGCCTTCCAAAGTATTTTTTGACATAAAATGTGATACTTCTATAAAACTATCTGTGTTATTTGCTAGGTGTGCTTTTGGTTATATATAAGCTTTGAAATTATAGGGGTCTCATGTTGCTTTAATAGTTGTAATCGTCTAGTAGGAAGGAGAGCTCCCCCAAAAATCTTTGATTTCCTATCTTAGTTGGTTCAAATGAAATGCTCAGCAGGGCAAAAGCAATTGTAAAAGACAATCAATATTGGAAAGGTGATGCTTATATAATGCACATGTAGCAGAATTTGCTGCCATTTGTAAGGACTTTTGGTGCTTCTAATTAAATGAAATATTATAAGAGTATAAAACATCAATTAAATAGAGGGATTGAAAAATATTGAGAATTCCAAAAACCATGAAAACAATGTGCGAAGTATATGAGGATTGGCTGAAGTAAAAACATTTAATCTCTACACTATATTATTACTTTCTTTCCCACATCTTTCTGGAGCATGTATACCTATAAGAATATCAATAGTCACAGATAATAATCATGTTGCCAGTAAGTTTAGGTATCGCACCTAGGATTAGCTGGGGCTTAGCAGAAGGACAAGGTCATTGCCAGGGCTCTCCAATCACCAATGGTATCACTACCATTTTTAAAGTATCAAATGACAACACACTTTTTAAAACTAAATCCAACAACAGCAGCTTCTAGATGGGCCGGTGGTAAATGAGTGACACCAAGTCTGAGAGTTTGACATTTTTTGGTGTGATAAGTTCACAATGAAGATGACTTCCATTTCCAACATAAGCTATTTATAATTAGAATTCCACCTATAAACTCTGCTGCAAAATGCCTGACCCTGATGAGAGGGTGGCTTTAATAAAATTAATGACAATTCCCAGGGATATTTGGGATAATTAATAATTGTTATTGTGATATATTTTCAGTAGCTGTTGCTTCACTTTTTAGACTCAGATAAATCTATAGTGGTCCTTTATTTAACAGGGATTTGGGGTGCTAACCTGTCAAAGGGCTATATGGTTTGGTTCCTATCAATGAGATGCAGTGAGCCCTTGTAACCAGAGGGCTCACATGATGAATGCTATTTGTTTATTCTTTAACACAATTTGATTATTTCTTCCCTGATAAACAAAAAATGACTTGATAACTCACCCTTTTTTGGGGGCAGTGAAGGTGGAACAGGAGGAAAAGGAGAGTTTGCATGCAGTATGGCAGTTTCACAAGTAAAATTTGCAGGATTCTCTAGAATTTGGCTCAAAACACTTAAGGAGGCTTCAGAGTGTTCTACCAGTAAGCCATAGAGCAATTAATTTTTTCAGGAAATTGTATTTATTTCCTGTTGTTCATTAAGATACTGGATTTCTTGTTCTTACTGTCCTTAGTTTTTAGGATCTGGAAAGTGGTTGGTGAAATTCATCCCTTTCTTAAGGTCATTCCTTTATCCTGGTAAAATCTGTGACAGAGCATGAGTGTCCTGTGCTCCTATTTGGTGTGCCCCATGGGTATCACACCAGAGAACATGACAGTGTACTGGTTTGAAGGCAAACCACTGGGAGGAGTTAACTCCACACAAATACGTAGTTACATATTCCAAGTCAGAACTACAATTTAATAGGAAAAATTACAATAAAGGCAATAGCACAGAAAGACTGGTTTATACCAACAGAATCACAATGTGACATGACACCCTGTTGGTCAGGGTGGTGGCAGCAGTCAAATTGGAGTGATGGATGTGGTCCTGTTGGAGCAGTGATGCTATAGAAAGATCTGGTCTATCTCTGGAGGTCCAGTGGTGGTTATCAAGAGCTCTTCTCCACCCGTCATGGTGGTGCTGTGGTGTTCCAAGCTCCAGATTACATACAGGTAGGAATATTTGGTTCCTCCCACAGGGTGGGGCATGTCACAATGGGATGATGTAATTCTATCAATCATTCTGGACCTTGATGTCCTGTTAGCAGAGATGCCTCCCCCACAGGGTCCATCTTCCAGGCCCACCCTGCAGGGTGTCATGGAGAAGATAAAGGACTTTGGTCCACCAATTTGAACAGCTCATGTTAGTAGAATACATTTGGTTGCACCTTCTGTTGTAACCCAAGACAATGGGTGAGATATCCCAGTCCCTGTGGGATGCTGCTAGGCTCTACTGATCACTGTGAAGTGCAGCCTTAGAAACTAAGTTCACCTTCTGAATGGCATGGTCTGAAAATGTTGAAGGAATTTTTCCTTCAGGAAGTTTTCTAAGGGAAATGTGAGAGCGGAACTCTGGAGATTTGGCAGTATCATGGTTTAGGGATGGTACTCCCCAGTTTATTCCCACTGAAACATCCCAGACCATGTGCTGCTTGCTCACTTTCCTCCCCCCCTCCATGGTGTAAGGATGGAGAAGAGAGTTGGAGGCATTTAAAAGTAAAGATCATGGGTTAAAATAAGAACAGTTTACTGTAAACAGCAGTAAGATAAGAAAACTACCAGTAACATCAATAGTAATAGCAGAATGTGCAAGGTAAGCAAATGATTCACCTGCAATGGCTCACCTTGTGGAACCTGGTGTCACCTGATCACACACTGCAAACAGGGAGAATGTCCCTATCACCCTGTGCATGGTGAGAGGTGGTATAGAATGACCCCAAAGCCTGCTGCAAATATTAACCCTTTCCTGGCCAGAACCAGAGGAGGCAGCAAGTTTAGCAATCTCTGTCTGTAATTTGCAAATGTTTGAAAAAAAATACACAACAGAAAAAAACCCAGCATTTGAAGCTGCTCTTTACAAAGCAAACTGAAACTTATGAAAGCAGTATAATGAATTTTTAAAGTAAGGTAATTTCCTTGCAGTCCTTCAGATAAACATCTCAGTGGTGATCCCCATTTCTATTCTCAAGCCATTGCCTTTCTTCAGTGAATACATATATAGTGTCATACACCTCCCTGTATTTAACCAAATGTCAGGCTGCATTTCTTGCAAAGATTTAAACTGAAGGGGAAACCAGCTTTTTCATCCTATGCTTAATCCTTTGGTATAAATAGCTCCTGATAATCTGTTACCTTGTTTTCTTATTTCTCATGTGAATAATTTTCTTATAAAAAGGGTCCTATATGAGTACAACATTGTAGAAGATGCATGGAGAATACTAAGAAAAAAGACTTTTTTCAATCCTGCACTGATTTATTTAATAGAATTGGTTGGTTGTGATTTAAATTTTAAAAATTCCACCCACCAAATCCACCTAAACGCTGATTTATTTCTGTTCTGTTCCAGAAGCTGATTTTACAAGCAAGTCTAATGGTGCCCTATAAAAACAAGGGCTTTTGAAGACAAATCTTGATGCTGAAGTTGATAGAAGTTTCATTTTGGTATTTCTAACAGTGAACAAGAGAAAGACCCAATATCCAGCAATAAATGGCAATATGCCAGTTCTATTAATTATACTGTTATTACTATCTATTAGCTTAGACATGGTGGTTTAGAAGAAGTAGCGGTAGTAGTTTTATGTACAAGGACTCCAGCCTGTCACCAGAAAATTAATCTCAGGCAGGGTAGGGGGTTTATATGCTCATGGGGTACACAAATGCTGCACTTGTGTCTATTGAAGAAGCCCAATGCAGAAAAGTAACATTGTATTTTGCTATGGTGTCTAATATCCTTGTTATCAAAAATTCAGCTCTTTTGAAATTGGGTTTTTACACAGCTTTTCAGTTGAATGATTTTGGTGAATGACTCAACACTCAAGCCTGGACAAAAACTTGCAAAATGAAAAAAAAAATCCCTGAACTGGAGTTTCAGTCTGAGTTTCTGCTCTCTTAAAAGTGATGCCATGTGACTCAGGTTCCTTTTGTTTTTGGGAGCTCATGGTTTTTCTCTTTCAAGGGGAGTTTTTGTAGCCATGAACTGGACTGAGATGTAGCTGAGAGCAACAATATTTTCCAAATACAGGTACAGAGAGGGAAATGTGGGGGTTTTAGTTCTGTTTTTTGCTTCTCTACTTTCAGAGAATTAACTAATCATAGCTATTCTGAATTTACTGCTCTGTTTGCAGATAACTTGTGGGATTGTATTTTATTTTTCATCATCTATGTTATTTCTTTTTTACAACACAAAGTTGAGTTTTTCTGTTTTTCTTCAATGGACGAGAGTGTGCTTTGCATTTATTCTTTTTTTTCCCCGTAAGGGCTCCCATGAGCTCTAAAATTAAGTCAATCCCAACTGAAATGGTTCTAGGTCTCTGCTCATCTCAAACCAGACTGTGCTTGCAGGAGACTGGTGATCTGGAGGCACTCAGTTTGAAGACACCTGCCTTCTGCCTTTCTTGGAAATATTCTGACCTCAGGTAAATTCTTCTCCAGGAAGTATTGTATTCTGATATTATTGACACCATTCTAGATTGTAATGAAAATAGATGTCTGATGTGTAAGATTTTAGTGGATTCATCTGCCCTCAGTTCTTCCTAGGTCTTGCATTTTATCTCTTTCCTTTGAACACATACAGATCGTGTATGCTTTGTTGTACAGTTCCTTAGATTTGATTACCTCACATCAGTTGCTACTCCCCCAGAAACTTGCATGCTGAACTTTGCACAACAAATGAGTTGTGCAAACTAGCAAACTAGATCAGAACATCATCTATAAATCAGAAAAATTTCAATAGATTCTGAATACTTGTCATTAATATCAGTGGCCTTCAACCTCACCCAACAGTGGCACTGGTGTTTACATAATGTCCCTTCAAGTACTCAAACTAATAATGTGCTAGGCAAAAGCTGTTGTAGGTTGACATCTAAGTGAAACTCAACAATGCATATAAATGATTAAAATATTTATATTAGCTCCACTCTGTTTAAGGACCTTTTAAAATGTCTTTATAGGATTTATGTGCCGTCTCTCTGTTGTGCAGGTTAGAAAAACATCCATTTCTGACTACAGCATGATCATTAGTTTAACAGCTCATTGACCACCACTGCTTCTGTAAAATCTGAACTGCTGCCCTCCTTCTTACATTAAACCATAAATAGATTCTGCTGTTCAGTCTTCATCATGGTGAAAGTGGATCACCATGATGCAAAAGTGGAACTACCCTCTTAGCTGTGTTGCAAAGGTTTTGACCAGGAATGAAAAAGCTCTTGATTCTTTGGCTTTGGGTGCAAACTTAGATTTTAAAGGTCAAATTTAATCCAAAGCCACCTTGAATGAATTTCTTATGAGTTTTTGACTTTTTTTTTTCCTCCCTCCAATAACTTAGGTATCACACTATTGCAATTATTGAATGGGGAGGAGGAACTGAATAGCACCAGGGAGCTAATAGCACCAGATAAATTAGATTTCCTGCATTCAAATTGTGCTTTAAAGTTGAATGGAAATGTAAAAATAGTTTGAATTAACAAGATGAAACTTGCAGATGACAGATACCCTTCTATCCAAAGTGTGCAACCACTACATTATGCAAAACCAAGCTAGGATATACACTGGTGCACAACAGTAAGAGTGCAATATGTAAACTTCTCTTATTTTGGAATGTGTTTTTGGTTTGTTATACTTTTCTTTTAAATAATTTTAGAGCAGTTAGATTCTGTCCTTGTGGAAAGGGCACAATTTTCTCATCTTTTCTCATTTGGGTTTATGTAAGCTGACATTTGCCATGCCATTTGTCTCACTCTTAGCTATTTAGAGGCGCTTGCCCAAAGAATCCTTTTGGGAACTGTCTTTCCAGACTCAGGGCTGATGCTGCTTTCTGGGTGAAACCTTCTAACCTCTTCAAAGAAAAGACAGATTTGACCCCAAAGCCCTTATTTATAACAACCAGTCACAAGGTGAACATCCTGCATGACCTGTGGAATATACTACACACTATTTTTAGACTGTACAGAATGCTCTCAAGGTCAAGTGACACAGTCCATGATTAACAAAGAATTCCTGCAGAATTATTATTCAATATTAAACCACACAAATGGTCCCAAATAAAGGAAAATCAAGAGAGGGTAGATAGAGGTTTGAGTAATATCTGTGCTGTTCTTGGCCAGCTTGAGTTAGTGACTTTTTCACTCTAAAAAGAAAAGAAAGCAATTATAATTTAAAGGTTAAATGAAATGTCTTGGGTTTATGCTTATTAAAAAGTATGCATACACATATAGACTTATATATTCTGCCTTGTAATACTGTAATTTTATACAAATATGCTTTGTCAATCTTTCATTTTCCACAGAAAATTGTTATTAATACCATGAATTGAATACTAACATGATTTAAGCAAAAAAAGAAATAGATACCACAAATCAGTGGTCTCAATGTAAATAAAACACAAATGTACAAATAAATGCACAATGAAGAATTGAAGAAGTGTTGGACAAGAGTTGTAGAAAAATTTAAGTGATCCAAGTTGTTTAGGAAACTCTTTTTTACTAAGATTTTAATAATTACTATATATTTACCTGTTAGGGATATTAAGAAATAATTTGATGATCAAATGTAGTGCTGCATGGTTATTTCATCCAACAAAGAGAAACTCAAGTCATTCATTTGAATTTAATTTTTTTTTATAGTGAATTGTTACAGTAGGACTTGAAAAAATTGCACTCTTACTTGGTTAATAGTTTATTATGCAGCTCTCCAGTTGAGCTTTGCTACAGTTAACCTCACAATGCCTTTTTATAGTCTTGTGAAAGTGGACAATTTTTGTTTTTTTAAACAAAAAACTTTTAAACTTTTGTTTAGATCTTGAGAAAATCTGAAATGCTGAGCAGACAGCTCAGCAATTACTTTTGTCGTGAAGGATAATAACACTTTGTGTTCATTTCAGGGTTTTAATATTTCCATTTTAAACATCAACTTTCAAGAATTTAAACTCAGTAATTAAGTAACTCAGTTACTTAAATTTGGATCAGTATTTCAAACAAAGAATTTTTTTTTCTTTTTATATAAGGAGATAAATATGCACCCTTTGTACAAATGATACATAATATACACATAATTTCATAGGTGGAAAGTCTTATTTTTAAGTAGACGAAACTCCCAAAATAAAAGCACACTTTACAGATCTTTCTAAAAGTTTCTAAAGTACTTATTTTCAAATATCTCTCTCCACAGACACACTTCCAATTTGTGACTATTATCAATTATTCTTGCCTTCGCTCTAGAAGTTTTTTATAGAAATGTTCAGTCATATTGTACTATGCTTTGAACAGATCTCTCCCATTGAATATGGTCAGCTCTGTTCTTTCTGCTCCAAGGGGAAAATAATAGTGCTGATCCAAATTTCTTCTGAATCAGTACTAAGCTCAGTGGTGTGAAGCTATTCTTTAAAAAAGAGGTCAAACAAGATCCTGATTTCTCCTACCTTAAGAAAACCTTGATACATTTTATAAATTGAAGACACCAGATTAAAATTCAGAGATAGCTTTCTGTTATTTTAAATTTTCCTTATGATATCATTTAGCTCTGGAGCTCTGTCCTAAAAACAGTATGAACAGTGTTCATATGAACACTGTGATTCAGTCTAAGGGGAATCTTTAAAGCTGTTTTTTGGCACCCTCAACACTAGGGCTTTTTGTATTTTATTGGTTAGTTTGTTTAGGACTTTCATTGTTTTCCTTTTTTATGAATTATGACATAAAGATAACTAAGCACCACCTTGAAAATGTAAGGAAGTGGCACATTTTTAGAAGCTTTTTTTTTTTCTCCCCCAACAGTTTCAACTCTTAGAGTTTAATCCCTTTATATGCATAACCCTCCAGAAAATGGGTATCTTTGAAAAGCTGGAAATATCTGGCAATACCGAGATTAAAAAGAAATAGTATTGTTCCATATTCTGAATTTTTTTTATAGTCTCCAAAAAGGTATTTAATTCTTTCTACCACGAACTACTCCATATATCACCGTTGCAGTATGACTAGGAGTGTCTTTCATAGTCTCAAAAAAGTGTGTCAGTGAGAAAACATTCATGCAGGAGATGAGAAAACTTTAGGAGTGTTCAGAAAACCTTAGTGAGAGTAACATAGTTTTTAATTATTTGATTAAAGGGAAAGTAACTTGGGATTTTTTGTTCCTGTCTGTCTGCAAGAAAATACAGCAGCATTCAGTGAAACCAACAAAATTTGAAGTAAACCATTTAATGGAGGAAAAATTTATGTGAGCATCAAAATTGGCCAAAGCAATGATTAAAAACCTGAAGATATTTTAAAAATCTGGTATTTTTTACAGTCAAGTCAGGGACCAGCACTCAAGCTGCAGCTAAGTTCTTGCATCTTCTTCACTTAAATTGTTTAATAAGTGATGTCACTTTGAGGGACAGAAAACAGGGTTAGATAAACCTCTCATGTAATGTGGTATGACAACATCTACATTATCTAACTGGAAGGTCTGTGTCATGACAGAGTTTTCCAAAACTATGTTTTATTCTGGTGGTCTCCTTGGGGTAGTAAGAGTAGAACAAACTATTCAAATGCTATTTGAAGTCGGAACTTTGCTTTACATGATCAATATGTATAAACTCAATAAAAATCAGTTTTCTGTTATTATTTCAGTTCCCATTATATAACATTTTTTACCAAAGATGAAGTAGCCGACATCACTTCTTAAAAAGTATTAGTGAGACAGAAAATTCTCCATAAGAGTTGTAAGGAATATACCCTAGAAACAGGTAAATGATTCTGTTTACATTCAGAAGCAGGAGTGGCAGATATTTTGTAAAAGAGTTTAATTTCTGAAAATTATTTTGTTCAATATTTATGGAGGGATGAGGAAATGACAGTTCCTTAAGAGATCATTCTAAATGCACAAAGTGAAACACAAATATCCCTATTTTATGTAAAAGATGTTCCACATTTCTTGGAAAATAGTTGATCCATACAAAAATGTGTCACCTGGAAGAGGGCCAAGGTTTTGTTGCAATGTATTTCTTGGTAGCAGGTAGTGTACATCTAAGTTTCAAAAGGAAAATTTTAACTTGTGCTTTTCTTCTATCGAGTTTGGGAAGAAGAAATGCCTGCTATGTGTAGAGGGATAGTACTGCCATATGCATTCTTAGATGAATTCAAAGAGAAATGAAATCCTACCATAGAACAAATTGTGTACCTATTTGTGCTTAGCACTGAGCTGCTCATTTTTAAATTTCATTGAGTTATTGATACTGAATACCTTATAACTCTTAACTTCTTGAAAGATCAGACTCTTGAGCACTGTAGACTTAACTTTACAGGCATTTCTAACAATATATCTTTGAGTGACATTGAAATAAAAAAAACAAGGAGAAGAAGAAGGAGAAGAAGAAGAAATTACAAGCCATCTTTGCCAACTTCCTCAAACTATTTTAGAAAAATGATGGCAAAGGTTGAAGGCCTTTAAATTTTTGACATTTGCCCTTTTATCCCAAGGAAATTTTTCCAACCAGTTTTTTTTGTTTGTTTTTTATTTTTTTAAAAAAAGAAATTTAATTTTTAAATTCCTGTGTCAAACATGCTGTGGAAGAAAAGCCCTGTGATGAACTTGAGATATGGCAAAGCCTTAGTAACTGGGGTGTGTGCTATTTTTAAAAAGTTTGTGGACTCAGAGCCCTGTGTTGCTGTTTTCAGCTATAAGCTGGCTGTTACTCTATGTTTTTTTTAAGTGTGATTTCATCGAGCTCTGTGTTCTGTCTGGGTGATGTATCTCAGTGCAAACAGCTCACTGTTAGCCATTATGTACCTATTAGCACTGATTGCTTTCTGATAGCACTTTACCAGTTGGTTTCACTCACTCTGACAGGTTTGGTGCTTTGTTTAACCTTTAAACTTGTGGTCAATAACACTGCTGACAGAATCAGAGAAATAATTAAGGAAAACTTAGTCAAGGCATAAGAAAACAACTGTAACAAGGCAGATCTTTCTGGTGGGTTTGAGTTGTCAGTTAAAAGAGGAAAAGGATGGGGCAGACATGGCCACAGCACAGTACAGCATAACTATTTTCCATTTAATCTGCAAGAATCCAGAGATTATTACTGTTTCACTAATTTTATCTTTCTCTCTGAAGGTTCATACTGTTTCTTAGGCCAGGAAATAATTTTTTTCTCTGTTTTTTTACAGTATGTATAACATCAGTGAGAATACTTACAACTTAGGGAGCATTTTTGGTTTGATTTATAAGGGAAAAAGAAAACCTCAGTGTTTTTAAGCATTGTCTGTAGGAAAAAAAAAGAAAAAAAGTCAAAGAATCACAGAATAAACTAAGTTGGAAGGGACCTAAAAGGATCATTGAGTTCAGTTTCAATCCCTGCAAAGCACCATTCCCAAGAATCACACTATGTACCAAAGAGCATAATCCAAACATCCCAAACTCTGTCAGGCTTGGTGCTGTGACCACTTCCCTGGGTAGCCTGTTCCAGTAACCAAAAACCTCTAGATGAGGAACCTTCTTTTAATATCCAGCCTGAACCTCCCCTGACACAACTTCATGACATTCCCTCAAGTCCTGTCACCAGAGAGAAAAGATCAGTGACTGCACATCCTCTTCCCCACAAAGAGGATGATTTAACTGCGATGACATCTCTCCTCAGTCTTTTTCTCCAGACTGAACAGACTAAGTGAACTCAGCTACTCCTCATACAGCTTCCCCTCAATGACGTTCAACATCTTTGTTGCCTTCTTCTTGACACTCATTAATAGTTTAATTTCTTTTTTATATTGTGGTGCCCAACACCACACATAATATTCAAGTTGAATATTATGTCCCAGAGCAGATCGGAGCAGAGCAGGACAATCCCCTCCTGGATACTGGAGAGAGAGCATCGAAAGCTTTGCAGAAATCCAGAAGGATTACATCCACTGCCATCCCTTGATCAGCTAGGTGGGTAACCTTGTCATAAAAGGAAATCAGGTGTGATAAGCACGATTTCCTGTCGTGGTTTTAAACTAGTAATTAAAAAAAAATTACTTATTTCTTGCTGTGAGATATGGATTAGAACAAGAGCAAAACAGGCATAAAACTTAAAAGGAATAAAGAAAGTTTATTAACAAACTACAATAATAAGAACACCAGAATAAACTTCCAGAAAACCCTTTTTATCCCCTACTACCCACCATTCCCTTGTTCACATGACAACACAGAGACAAAAAACTTTGGAACTTTGGTGTTTAAAACAGTCCCAATTCCTGCTACAGTCTTTCCATCAGTCTTTGTAGAGAAACAGAAGTTTTCTTCTGCTAATCTATGGAGTTTTCCACAAGAAAGCTATTTCTGTTATAGCTTTCTATTTTTCTGATGCTAGCTGCTCAGAACTCTTATCATCAGAATTCACTCCTCCCATTTCACATCACTCTGAGGTGTGTATGGGCCATGAGTTTAGGAATGTCATTTTAAGGATGAGTTATTCAAAGGCAAAAGTCTTCTTTATCTCTGTGAGCTCCACTAGAAAACAGTTTTCTCATTGCCCCCCAAGGCTTCAAATCTTCCAGCACTTCAGTGTATCACAATTACTCTACTTTTTACTCAAAGTCCACACTTTGAACACTCTATTCCTCCCTACATACTCTATTATGAATTAAAGGAGTTCTTTCAGGACTTTATAGTCCATCTCCATAGCTTTAACAGAAAAATATTTCAGCTTATAAAGCAACTCCTTATTCTCTACCTTTTCTGAAGCTTCTTTTCTTTACTGTCACTGGTAGTTTATAAAGTCTCTTTTCACGTTGATTATTCTCTTTTTCTCTCTCTGAATAAAAAGATTAATCTGCAAGTCTCATCTGGGTAATGAAAGGGTTAAAATCTTGCCCAGGCTTTTGTAGATGGTTCTGTGATCTCTGCAGGAGCAGGAGCTGGAGTTGTCTTTGACAGAAGATTCCTCATGGCTGCTCTGGAAAGTGTAGTCGCTGCCTTAGCCCGCCACAGGTTCAGAGACCCTTTCTTTCTTTACTCGGCAGTCTCTGGTGAATTCAGTCACAGCAAAACCTGCAGCTGAGCCAGAGACCGGCCTGGCCCGGCCAGAGCCCGGGGCAAGCCCCCCGCAGGCCCCATCTCCCGGCCGGGAGACGCGGCAGGCCCAGCCACATGGTCAGGCAGAGAACGGGAGGCCGGAGCTCTGTTACCTTTCACAGCCAGGAAACAAAGAGAACCAAGAGTGCTCTGGCTTTACATCTTAAGGTAGGGTTCACAAGTTGATCCCACTTTTCAATGGTCAAAACTGCTGTCAATTCCCAGTAATGACCGATAATTGGTCAAGAGGAAAGACTCCCATCAGCCACCAGCAGTTTCAACTTCCTTAGCTCCCAAAACCACCTTAAAGGTAAAGTCACCCCATGACACTTCCCCCTCACGAAGCTGTGCTGCCTCTGAATGATGACTGCATTGTCTCTCAGGTGTTTTTCAATACCTCCCTGAATAATCTTCTTCATATCTTTACCAGGCACTGACGTGAGACTGACAAGCCTGCAGCTTCTGGGGTCCTTCTTCTTGCCCTTCTTGAAAAGTGGGGCAATGTTCACCACCTTTTAGGCAGCTGGGATATCTCCAGGTTCCCAAGAGCACTCAGAAAGTATCTGGAGATGGTATGACATCAGGTAGCTCTAAGGATTTTTGGATATGTCCTATAAGGTCCCATAGATTTGTAGCAATCCCAGTGGAGGAGCAGATCCCACATAATTTCAGGGTCGAATGGGAGTTGATCATTCTCACAGCTGTGGTCCTCCAGCTCAGGGCACTGAGATCAACTTGGTCTATCATCCATGTTGAAGACAGAGACCAAAAAAAGCACTAATCACCTCTGCCTCATACATATCCTTGTTTGTGAGGTGACCGTCCTCATCTTGCAATGGGCCAATATTGTTTTCATACTGACTATTGCCATTGATATCTTTGAAAAAATTTTTTTATTGTCCCTCATGGTTTTGGCCAGCTTCAACTCTGGTTGAGTTTTGGCCACACAAATGTTCTCCCTACAGTGCAGCAGCATCTCTGTATTCCTCCTGTGCCATCTGACCTTGCTTCCACTAGGCATATAACTTCCTTTTTTTGCCTTATTTTCAAGAAAAGAATCCTGTTCAGCCAAGCCAGTCCTCTGCCTCACCTGCTTGA
This sequence comes from Parus major, assembly GCF_001522545.3. Taxonomy (NCBI): domain Eukaryota; kingdom Metazoa; phylum Chordata; class Aves; order Passeriformes; family Paridae; genus Parus; species Parus major. The sequence continues at coordinate 60,250,077 of NC_031799.1, read as the reverse complement.
CTTCTGGAATCTGTGAATTGTTACTCCTGTGCCCTTTGGAGGTGATGTTTAAAAAATGATCAGCACCAATGGACTCCAGCACCTGCAAAAACATTTTTCCAAGGGACCTTACTAATTCCTGAGCAGCCTGATATCTGTTCTCCTCACATCCAGAGTGAGGTTTTCCTGGCATTTTTCCTGCTCTCAGCAGATTTTAAACTCAGTCACCTCATGGGCACTGTGGCCAAGACAACTGCCAATCTCCACATTGCTTATGAGATTCTCTCTTTAGATGAGCAGTAGGTCAAGGAGGGCATCTTCTGATTGAGGACCCTTAGGACCTGTTCCGTAACATTGTCATCCAGGTTTCTTAGGAATGTTTTGGCCTGGGTTGTACCAGCTGTGTGATGCTCCCAGGTAATTTTTGGCAAGTTGAAGTCCCCCATAAGGACAGTTGGAAGTGTCCCTTAGTTCCTCAAAGAAGAATTCTTCAGTGTTTTTGTCCTGGCTGGGAAGTCTACAGTAGACTCCCATGATGACATCATAATTATTTGTTTGCCCCTTGATTCTTACTCAGAAGGTCTCTTTGCAGGGGCTCCATACATTCTAATCCTTCTATTTCATACAGTGCCACCCTTTCTCTTCTGCCCTGCCTGTCCCTCCTGCAGAGCTGGAACTGCCCAACAGGGCACTCCAGCCACAGGACTCATTCCAACAGGTTTCCCTCATGCCAGTGATGTCAAATCTCTGGGATACAGAGAAAGCCTTGAGCTCCTCTTGTGTGTTCCTCATGCTCTGCATTAGTGTACAAACATTTCAGGTGTGGTACATTGTAGCCAACACCTCCTGAAGCTGACTGAGGGATCCCATTAGTGCTCATTTCCTCAAGTTTTGGCACAGCATTCCATTGCTCCTCACTGGTGAGTGTGGTTTTGTCCCTTTCCTCCTGCATAGCTAGTTAAAAACTCTGTCAACAAGCTCCTGTGCTAGAGCTCTTTTTCCTCCCTGAGATAGGTGAATCCTGTCACATGTCAATAGACCAGATGTGAAGTAGATCTTCCCATGGTCAACAAATCCCAAATTCATCCACTGACATCAGCCTCAGAGCCATGTACTGACCTGATGGATCTCCCTATTCCTTTTGCTATTATTTGTTGTTACTGAAAGAATAGAGGAAATCACCACTTGTGCTCCTGATCCCTCTACCAATCATCTCAGAGCCCTGATATCTCTTCTGATTGCCCTTCAACTTCTATTTGTTATTTTGTTGGTGCTAGTTTGAACAACAAATAGCAGAAAGTCATCAGAGTACCTTACTAGCCTGGAGAGTTTTCCAGTAATGTCCCTTATCTCACCCCTTGGAGACAGCAGACTCCTCTGTGGGAGGAGTTCTGCTGTCCAGTCTGCAGAACAGGCGCTCCATCCCCCTCAGATGGGAATTTCCTGCTGCAACTACCCTTCTCTGTCTCTTAACAGAGGAGGTGTTGATGTGGGTTCACAGCGCTCCAAGTTGCTTGTGCTCCCTGGAGCTGTTGAAGTGACCTTGGGTGGCTCCTGGAACTGCCCCCTCCCCGTGTGGTTGGCTGCTGAGGACTTCCAGGTCCAGTGGAGGCTCCGTGCTGAACTCGGGAACCATCATGTACAGCTCAGTCTTATCCCTGGACTTTCCTTCAGTCATGGCTGTATAAGCCTGGCCAACTGAGTATTTTACCACAAAACTTCCTACCTACCCAGTTTGTGTTTGACACTATTTCAGTTACTACTACTGAGCCTCTACAGGAAGCCAAGGTATGAAGCTCCAAGTAGGAATAAATTAAAGTTGAATCAATTTGGTTATTTATACTGGTTATTAATAGATAACACATAAGATAAATTTGGTTGTTAATAGATAACACATAAGAAGTATTTTCTAAATTTCTGCAGCTAGTAGTTAAGCTGCAAAATCATAAACGTCCTCCCTTTGCATAATTGCACCAAGCTGCAAATTGCATCAGCTGCAAAGTTGCATCTCAGATGGAAAAGTTGGAGTTCTTGAAAGAAAAAGAAGGTAGGGGTATCTGATATGCTGGTTTTCTAGCAGCTGCTTAGATACCTAGCTTCAATTTATTGCTGCTTGGGGGACCAACACTCTCCCCGTACTGGGAGAGGCTGTCTTCACATAAGAAAATTGTGCTGCTGAGGCAGGAAAACCCCTATGGTTCCCTGCCTTTTGAGATATGGCATATCAGACCCTCAGTAGGGTTTCCTTCCTTTACCTGTTCCTTGTCAGGTTCTAAGCCTCACTAACTCTCTCTCAGCCCCTCATGAACAAGCATGGGTAGCATGAATAAATAGTAATTACATTGACCATCTCAGACTTCTCACAAATTTTATGTTTTCCTGTCTTAAAGTCAGGAACTTTCTTTAGTTTTCATTTTTGCTTGCATGTTTGTTTTGTCTGCAGGAGTATTCAGCACTGCCACAGCAGAGCAAATTAAATTTGAAGGGGAAAATATGGCTTTTAACCCACAGAAACAATGAGGGCATTCACAGCAACTACTGTACACATCCATCTACTTTAAATCTAGGCAAATTTTGAAAATGAGGTTTCATGTTTCCTCTCTTCTCTTTACTGAGGGTGATTCAACATTTTTTGGAAGAAATATGGTGCCTCGTTTTATGATCAGTACAATTTTCACAAAAGTGAAAAGGCAGAGTGAAGAGACAGACTGCTTGAAAGGCAATCTGGAATTCTGCAAGTATTACAGCTTTGGAAATACATTGTTTTTGTAGCTGGCAAAAGATAGACATCATCCAGCAAAAGCTTTTCTGGAATTTTTATTGTGATAATTTTTTTTAAGCTTGAATTTAAATAAGTCATTTAAGAATAGAATTGATCATAATCTTTCTGTTTCTCTATAAGTCAAAACTGGCATGCAAATTGTGGATCTTGGAAAACACACTGCATACAGATTCATTGCTGCATACAGATAATTAAAATCTAAATAATATTTCAATACAGTAGCCACAATAGTCTTTATGATCATTAATAATTGAAGAGTTTGTAAGTCATTAAAATATAATGCATTCATTATTTTCCTCAGGTTGACTAGTGCATTACATGATGTGATGTATTTATAATTCATATCCTTCCTTGCTTGAGTTGTACTTCCTTCGGCCATGGTAATAACAAAAATAGTCTACTTGTCCTTTTTTGTCACATGTAAGATACTAACATCAAGCAAGTACCACAGTTGTCCCTTAATTAAGTGTGATAACCAGTCTAATTTAGTGTCCTTTTGTCATTCATTTATCATCACTTTCACTGCTCATAGTAAGATTTCTTATGCTAATTGCCAACTATGATGCTCCTAAACTACATAGATGTGTAAATACTTCCTAGCGAAACAGTTCAGCATTTCTTACAGCTTATTTTAAAGAGACGTTGATGAATGCATGGGTAACAATTGTCTAAAATAATGTGAATTTATCTCTGGTCAGGTAAACAGTGCATTTTATTGGTTCTGCCCTTCAATAGCTTCAGTAGTCAGAAAGGTAAAGAGAAGGCAGATATTAAAGACAAGTTCCTTACCCCAAAAAGAGAGAAATTCAGAGCTCTCCCCTCACTGTTTTACCACACTTTTTTTTTTTTTTTTTTTTTTTTTTTTTTTTTTTTATAGAATATGTGGAAACTGGATAATCTTTTGACACTACATTTTTTCACCCCTGTGCATGAAGGTCTCTTGACAAATACAACATCACATAAAGGAAATGACAGTGATGTTTCCCCTACTACAGTATGTGAATTGCAAATAATCTTATTGTTAAATGTACAACATGCTCAACACCTCAAGAGGGTGTGCTTACAATGAGGGTAGGGATAAAGATATCAAGATTTGTGTTAATTAGAGGATTATAGTGCAGTTCTTGTAACAAAAAAGGTGGAATATAGAGAAACTCTGTATTAGACTGTTCTAAAGAGAGCCTTATTATTAGAGATGCAGGTGCCATTGCTTGTGGTGAAAATAAAGGTATTTATTTTGAGCAGATCAGCAGTACAGCAGGAATAAATGGAATTGGGTCATTTTATGTAAATTGAAATCTAACTGCAAGGGTAGAGCGCTTATACATGAATTCATAAACTCCAGACCAAATGAATTGGTTAGAGATCAGCAGCCATATGAATTTCTCACTAAATGTCTCTCACCCCATTGACACTTTTTTCAGTACTCCATATGCTAGATTGCAAACTACAGATTTAGCCCTTTTGCCCAAAGGCATCCGAACCTGTGAAAAGCCTAGCTGAAGCAGTGTCTATTGTTCATTGACAACTTGTCAATTTACTTCCAGGCAAAATAACTCATAAACATGGTAAGTAAGGCAGATAAAACAAGAATACTTTCACACTTTGTAACTTCACTGCAAAAATGCCTTGTTTTTCATAAACGTGTGAAATCTCCCCTCAGAATTGTGACTGTGCATTGAACTTTAAAACTGTGTGGAAACCACACATGCATCTCACGCTCTCTGTCTATAATAAGATGAATGTTAAATATTAAAGATGCAATAAAAGTGATAAAATGATAGATATTCAAAGGCTGAACAACATTCTCATATCAGTAGCTGATAATAATATCACTAGCTGAGTTAATAAAAGTTCATTTTAGAGAAAAAAACACCAAAAGACAAATGTTTGAATACCAGTCTCTAAACTGACATTCGTACATTTCTTTAATGGTTATTATGTAAATCTTTCCACTTCTGGAACCATATAAAACTCCTTTACTTCATAGACAGTGGCAAAGAGCATTAAATAGAAATCAATGACATACCAATTTAAAACATGGTCATACAAATTGCTTCCTACTATTCAATAACAATGATATTTTTCACAAAAAATATTTAAATGATTAAATTTTTATATATTGCCATACAGACAATTCTGCAATCGCACACTCAGTGTTTAGTTGACTGCACAACCACACACACAAATTATTCACAAGGAAAACTTCGTAACAAGTTGCCAAAAAGCAGCTATAGAAATGATATTATTGCACATGCCATTAGGCTGAGACCATGTTTATAGTGCTAAAAATATTACTTTTTTCCCCTCCAAGATAACTGGCAGTTCTCCCTTCGTTAATTTTCTTACTCTTGACACGTGCTAAATTTGTATTTCCATGGGAACATAGTTAGATGGTCTTTCCTGTGAGCAGGGTTACTTCCTCCAGCACACTCTAGTTTTGACCTCTGATGTGGTGTTTCCACAACATGAAAAATAGGTGCTGTGAAACAGTCAGACTAAAAATTGAAAAATAATGCTTAATCTTGTGGGTGGATTGCTGTTGGGCCATTGGTGCACCCATCCAGGTGCACTGGGGCATGCCACTTTGCTGTGGAGGTCCAGAGCCCTCAGAAACCTCTAGAAAGTCATGATGGGTCAAGCCTAGTAGAAAGGCCAGTTGCTTGTGACATGGCCCGTTTCTACTCCAAAACTTATGGTTGTCCCCATTAATTAGTTAAGCTGGGAAATGGAGCCATTGGGGAGCGGTTACTTTCCAAATTCTCTTGCTCTTAGAAAGATTGGGTGGATCTTTGGATGAGGGAAAATAGTTAGGACCTGTTTCCTGGTGTATTGCTGCTTTATGAGTAGCCAGAGCCCATGAATGAAAATGTGATTTTTTTCCCCCCTTGTTTTCCCGTTATATTTGACTGTGACGATGAAGAATGTCAAGCCTTTAACTTCTATTTTGAGTAAGAAATTAGAGTTAACAAACATTAAAATTGCAAACAAATATTAGTGAGACATTTTCTCTTAACCCAATCATAATAAAGATCCAACTTAAAAAGGAATGCATTATTTATATTTTATTAATATTAGATGATTCTTTGCTATGTATAATTAGAAGAAAAAAGGGAAAGAGAATTATGAATGCATCATCAGCTATTGATTCAAAACTGAAACTCACTTTCTGTTTACACATCCTTTCAGATTTTTATTACACATTCATTTTAACCAATTACAGCTGTAATTATAATTTACACTGCATAACTACTATTTTTTTTCCCAGTTTTATATGTGGGTGCTATAAATAATTTGTCATGGCTTTTCAAAGAACTTGGTTACTATGGGAATAATGGAAGAGAGCTGTGATGTATAGATGCATGGCCTCCATTACACTAAGGAGTGAAAATCACAGCCCAAGACTATTAAGGTTTCATTTATCTATGGCATACAACTTAGTTATACTCCACAAACAATACTGTTAGAGAGAAACCACAGTAATGAAACAGCTATTTTCTTACTCTGTCTTTCCCCAGTACCTTTCTATGCAAATTATTACTAATTGAACTACTGCATCATAAGACACTGCAGAGTGCAAAGTGCTTAATGTATTATGTGTGAGACTTAATATATTAGTGCTTAATATATTAAGTGTGAGACTTTTTAGTCAGTCTATCAGTTAAAATAGTTTAAATAGATTTGTAGCCATACCTTTACTTATTTAGTTTGGAATTTTACACTGTTAACCTCCCTTTGAGTTATGGCAATTTACAGTCTCTGGTGCTATATCCTCTATGTTCCAACTAAAGGCAACCTTCATGGGTGAAGAAAAGAGAACCCCTGAATGTGTACCTGGAGCAGAGTGCATTTGCAGAGCTATAAGCTGTTTAGAAATGGTTAATGAGGAATAGGAGCTGGCATTTACAGTTGCAACAAATCCTTGATGCAATGTCTGGATTCACAGATGTGGTACTATAAACACCACACAGGTAGGAAAGGGACGTGTGATCCTCCCTCTGAGCAACTGATGTTCAGCTGATATTCACCAACTGATGCTATCCTCTGCTGGTGCTCATCTTGCAGACAGCCAATAACAAATATGGGGAATACTTTGCAGGCTCTCCCAGGTACCAAATGCCCCACTTGTCTTATCTCCAGTTGGTGTAAATCCTTTAGACCCTTTGAAGCCAATGCAATTCTAAGACACTGCTAGAGTTGAGAATAACACCTCTCTGTTCCCGGTGACTTTGGAGGTCATACAGTGAAGGGCATTGTCCAGTAGAGATAGCAGTGAAATAACTACTGCAGCATTCCAGGTGTTTGGTGTGGGTTTTTTTTGTGCTTCTTTCGCTGGCAGGCCGGCAAGAACTAATGTAAGTAACAAAGCAATTCTGATACTGAGTTCTACACATTACAGGTGTTCTCTCTCAACACTCTTGAAACTATCATAGCTCACAGATGTTGTAGAATTGAGAATCTGAATAAAATCTTCACCAACTGACCAAGTGGGAATTTAGCATTTCTTCTCTCCAGTACATGAAAAAATAGTGAAAATATGGCCTTCATCAGTGAACATGTAGTCCATCATTGCTACAGGTAAAACTTGGTGGAGTTAACATAGAACAGCCATCGTCTAACACTTCAAGGCTGTAATTGTGGTTTGGTATTTGAATCAGGGATCAAATCTAATTTCACAATATTTTCTATGTCCTTATTTTCTACTAAGGCATGTTTTTATGTTGAATTTAAAAATGAAAATTTTCTCCTCATGGCTCCTTTTCTTTTATGAAATATTTTTTATACAGCACATGGCAGATTAAAAGGGCTTAGCTGTGTTGATTAACTATCCAAATGTTTAATCAATAGCTAGATGCACTCTATCTGTGAAAGACCTTGGAGAAGTCCCACTTGCCTTATTTCCCACCCCAAGTGAGACATCAGTGAATGACTACATGGTCCATGCATATCAATGCAGAGGGGCTTAGACAAACACGGCACTAATGAAAAATTGTGGGTCACCTTGTCAAAATATGTTAAATGCCCCTTAAGGTTTTTTATGTTTGTTTTGGTTTTTTGTTTTGTTTTGTTTTCTTTTTTTCTTTTTTACTAAGGAAAAAAATGACAGTAAACTGACCTTGCAATATCATACTGCCTTTCAGAAAGCAAATACTACTCAGTCTGCAACCTGCTCATTGGCGCATAGGTCAAAAATCTTTTCCAAGTGAATTATAAAATACACATCCTCATGTGTTGATACAACCCATGGTAACCGCCTGACAAAGTGTTAAACAATTGTACTCTTTAGTACAGAACATGTTTGCTGACATTTATTTGGAAAATATATGTAGGGGCCTCTGAGTGATTCATAAGCAAGGGTTGTGGATGCCAGGGTGTGCTGGATGTTAATGCATTGCAAAGTCAGGGAAAGTTCATCTTGTGACCACGGCTCCTGGACTCGCTCCAAGAATGTGCCATTTGCAGAGATGGCATTAACTGTAAGAGGGCTGTTGTGGGATTTGGATTCCTGCCCTTGTATTTATCTACTCACAATGTCATTAACACCCACATTGATCCCGAACTGCTGCTGGTGCCAAGGTTGTTTTGTTTGCTGATGTCACAAATCACAAACAAGAGAAAATGGTTCTGATAAAGATAACAGCTCTGCAGCTTTGCATTGTTATAAGCGAGCCATAGGAGCCCTCCATACCTGCTAGCAATTGTTTTGTAATTGTTTTGATATTACTTAGAATCATTATCTTTGCTTTGGCAAAATTAGTGTTAGGATGACTGTAATACGATTTGCACTGGGATTGTCACAATGCATCTGTCAATATCTTTCTGGTCTTGGTATACTGCTGAAGACAATGCTGTAGGTTAAAACTGGCAACAAGGACAAACTAACATTAATTAGCTAGTATTACCTTCATCATTAGGCTTGTTTTGAATGGGAAAGAGAACTAAAGAGTAGTAGGTTGTTTGTTTTACTTTCTGGTGTATATACAGTTAGTTGAATCTCCAATTTAGTGGCACTAATTGCATGTATATAGCTACATAAATAGGTTGATATCTTTACATATGCACAGATGCTGAATTTTTTTTGTATTCATTTGCAATCATGGATACAATATGTGCAAACAGCCTATTATTCTATAGTCATAATTGCATCAAATGCACTCAGAAATCTTGCAAGACTTACATTCTTTGAGATTTTTACTTTCTTTGTGGTATATACTTACTTACTCTGTGGTTTTACAACCACAGGTTGGAGAATCTAAAACCTAGCAAAAGTATTGCTGCAGCTGTTGTAGTAGCTTTCTGGTCTGGACTGGTGTGGCACACACAAGACCAAAGTGGCTAAAAGAGGGCCATGCAGCCCATGAGTAGCCGAGAAACAAAATTCCCTTTACTGCTGTCTCAATCCAGTGTACAGTAGTACTTTTGAGTAGAAGTGAGTGCTCTGCATCACCTCCATACACTGGGAAACACTTACCCATGAAAGTTTTATGAGTAATAATTAAACAGCCAGTTGAGTCTTCAAAGAACCTGAGCCACAGGTAGTAGTAGTAGTAGGCACTTAGAATCCCATTCATGTACAGCATATTATTCCTTTAAACCACTATATTCGTAAGGAATTGAGGGAGACCATGAGCAGTGTATTTCCACCCTTGATGAAAATGCTTAAAAACATGAAAAATCTTATCTTCATGCTACTTTAAAGGCAAAGGTGAAGTATTTGCTTTGGATGGGTGTGAAGTTCAGCGATCTCCAAACCACTAACCTTTAAACATCAAAATGAATATTACAAGTTCAGTTTTCCTCCAAGTCTAATGTGTTCCTATCTCCTTTAATCTTGGAAAATTCATTCTAGTCCAAAGAATACTTTTGATCTGGATAGTGATTCCAGTTTACATTTCTGAAGTGAGAACATGTCTTGATACAATTTTGTGTTTTAGACTTACTGAGGCTTAATGGCTGTGAAAACTTCTGATTTCTCAAAAAAACCAAAAACCAAAAAACCAGGTGTCTTTTTAAAATTTATCTCAGAGCAGCATTTTATCTCAACTTGCTGGCTACACCTGCTGATCTCTGGAGTCCTCGTGAGCTCAGCAAATGTATTTGGCTTTCTCTGAGGGACTCATGGAAAAATTTTATGAGCTCAGCCCATTTAGTGGTCAGGGTCTGACTGCTAAATTCCTGTAGAGTACAAATTGGCTACTGACAGAAGACAAAAATCTGTAAACATAATGCAAAGAGGACAAGCTTTAATGTTGTCTCAGTGATATCTGTTTTGAGTATACTGAAATATACACTCATGTTCTCTCTATGTAAATGAAGTGCACTTGACACTGAGGTTAAATGCCTACTTGCAGATGAAATGAAAGCTTCTCCTGGGTTTCAATTATCTATGACATTAGAAGCATTATTCACAGTGTAGGAAGGTGCTCCCAGATTGGAGATGAAGCTCCAGATAAAAGTTTTTTCCTGGAAACAATCTGGTTCATGGATATTTGACTGGTGAAAGCCATAAAAGAGGATTTGAGTCTTTTCTGTATAGGCGGTAAGCATTTCCAAGGAAAAGAAAAAGTGTTCTCCTTTCAAATATTGTGATTACATTGAGTTTGTCACCCGCCCCAGACCTAACTGCTTTGCCAGAGGCACACTCATCGTCTATTTGCAGTTTTCTGACTTCCTTGCAGACCCTCATGCTGGTCTGACACATAGCAGGAAAGTGTAAAACCCATCACTGATTTATAAAACACTCATACATTTAGAGACTTTTTATTTTGTAGCTTTTATTTGTTTCACAGTGACTGAGACCCTCCAGGGTACGGAACCTTAATAAAGTATCACACAGAGGTGCAAAAATAGTATTTAAAATATTGTGTGAATTGTAACCATATCCTGTATTGCATTGCTACTCATAGGACTATTACGTACGCACACAAAAATATTTGTAGTTGATGCAAGGGAGATCTATTCACCTTTTTAACTGAAAGAAGACAAGATGATTGTCTTACTTAGTAAAGCAAATTTGGTTTTTTTGTGCCTTTATTGAATGCAAGACAACCATATCAATGGAGAAAGTTTTTAAAAAAATACCTTTGATATGTTATTCACAAACATTCAGGCCCTAGTTATTCTCATATTCTGTCTGTTTCTTGCCTACAGCACTGAATAAGCAGATAGAGGATTCATAATAATTTAAAGACATACAAACCTATTCTTACACAGGAGGACATGAAAAAGGCCTTTTGTATTCAGAATTCTGATTCACCACCATAGAAGCAGGGCTTTGTTCAGCGCATGACAAATGATAGACTCTGGATAGCTGATTATATGGAAGTTTTGCTTCACTCGAGTAAACGTGGTACTGGAAAAGCTGTGAAAAACTGTGAAGTTCATCTGTTCTCTGTGTCATGCTTCCATAGCATAATGCTGCCAACATTTTGTGTGATCTCCACTGTAAACCACCACTGTGCTGCTCAGCAGAAGTTCCCATCTGTGGCTTCTGTCTTTCTCAAAGGCTTTGGACAAGTCAGGGAGAGCAGAAAGATTGCTAGGTGAGATCTCACCACTGGGCTGGGAGCTGCCAGTTGAATTGAGTGCAACTGAATGAACAAAGAGGGACCACCTGAGTTAATTGGGACACAATATTATATTAAAAATTCTGTCTCTCTGTCTTTCAGAGACATGACCCTTCTGGTCCAAGAGGATTGATGTATCAACTTCCTAAGTGTTGCACAAGTACACAAAGCCTGTGCTTACCTTCCCATGGAATTTTGCACAAAAAGGGAATACATGGCCTATAATAGTAGACTTGGGAGATAACCTTTAAAAATGAAAGTGCATCAACAGTTCTGTTTTTCTGATCTTTGTCTGTTTCAAGTCTGCAGTTGCAACTTCAGTGTCCTTGGAGAGACAGTCTTCTACAAGAGTGTATTAACTCCTTCTCAAACAGAACTTATTCTGGAAGATATTCCAGGGTTTGTATTCAAATCCACATGGATTTTAATGTGATAAATAGTTTTGGTGGTTTATCATTACACATTGCCCTCACTGTGAGGGGATCATCAGTTATTCTTGGTAACTACTCTTCAAAATCTAGTCTACCTTGGTTTCAGGCCTGACACCAATTTCCCCTTCAGATGTGAGCTGCCATTTCAGTGCTATTCTTGTTGCAGCAAGAAAATTTGCTCCCTTTGGTAGGATTTTCCTGGTTGTCCTTTTGATATTTCAGAAAAAGTGTCTGTGAGAACTAGGTATTTCTTCCAACATTTACTCCTCCTTTGTACACCTCTGACCTGGATGCAGGAATTTTTTTGGTATTTGGAACTCTCCTGGTCTCATGTAAATACCAAATTGACATTAAATGATTTTGTAAGGACTTCTGTAGTCAGTTCAAACTTCTTTATTTTTAACAACGTGCCAAAGAATGATAGCAACTTTGTGTGTGTATTTCAGTTATTCTCAGGGCTTGACTAAGTCATAAGCACAAAGGGGTATTTTGATATTTTGTCACTTCTGTATGACTGTTCTAGTGTAGACCAAAAAGTTAAAATGTAGAGAAATACTAGAAAAAACGCATACAGTTTTTTGAATGTCAAATATTCATGTTATTTTTTTTTAATCAGAAACTGTTTGTGATACTGTTACCTGTGAATTCTTAGGAAAAGATGCAGAACTTAATTAAATTAAGCAGCTGCCACTGCACAGAATCAATAAATATCAACAGGTTATTTTGATATAGGGAAGTAGCTAGTACTCTTATCAACAAGAAGAGATATAAATAGAGGTGCTCACAGATGTAATTTTTTTCCCCTCACAATCAGGACAAACCAGTAATGGAGGACATGCATCAGCAGCATTAGGAAGAAAAAGACAAATCATGGGAACTATCGTATCTCCAAAGTACAGCATATGACTATTGAATCACAGATCAACCACAATACATCTCAGAAGAATGTCACATATCACTGGAAAATAAATATTACTTCTGCAAGCAAAAGAGATTAAAGACAGTGCAAACTTCACCAGAGTGCAGAGGAACATGGATGCAAAGTCTAATTTAGCACTTGTTTTCTAAGCATGATGTGCAAAAAAAAATTGTTTGATTTTATTTAACAGCATGAAAAGCAATACCAGTAGAAGTGATGTCAGTACTAAGCAAATAGAATACAAGTCAGGTGGCACATGCAAAAAGGTTAAGTGTCCACAAACATAGCGAGGTTACTAGAAAAGACAATATTTAGCCACAATTTCCCCATAACACTTATTTGCTATTCTAAAAAGCTATAATGTTAACAAAAGTACCATTAATTTTGATGTGGGCTATTAACATGCATCAAGGAAGGCTCTTAATTTTTAAGCAGGAAGTGAAAATGTGCTTATATGGCAATATTTTTAATAATTAATGTATTTAACTATGTACTGTGATAGTTTTTATGTGTTAATCAATGATGTTATAATTGTATATTGACCTTATTTAGGCCAGTGTCTCCCACAGAGCTAAAACAGTAACTTGCCATAGAAATGGCTCCATATACTTCAGCAGAATATTCTGAACTTTAGATAGTAGAAGAAAATTTTAAATATTTCTACATTTAGAAAGTTTTCCAGTTGCAAGAGGGATAATTTCCACTTTAATTTCTATTTTCATGTGAAAGTATACAATAAGCATTTTGTTTGACATGTATTTTATGACTGATTTTTCTGCAAAATATCCTATTCATTAGGTACTACACAAAATGCATGCTTTCTTTTAAAGCTTTTAACATAACTCCACCTCCCCTCAAACAGCAACAAAACACCCCATAAAAGGAAAGAAAGAAAGAAACAAAAATACTAGCCAAAAAAAAATTCAAGTCTTGATTTCCTGTGGCACAATTTCATGGGCCAATTTTATGTGATCACTGTTTTCTCAGACACTGTTCTCAAGTATAAGTGATACTGTTTGTAACTCACTGATACGAAACATTTATTTAGAAAAATAATTTGGGCCACAGCTGTTGAAAGTGAATGTTACATCCTATGCTTGGAAAAAGAGCACAGGATACGATTCCCCCCATAAGGTATGCTCTTCTGCAATATATAAAATCTTTTTTCTCCTGTGTGTGCAAATATACTCTCCTTTGTTATATTACAACAGGGTACATAAAAAAAGCCATTCCAAATTCTACTGATTAAAATAAATGTGCACATAAAGGAGACAGGAGACTAAACTGGTGCATCCCCAGGACAGCAGTAACTTACATACCAACAAGTTATTTTCAAGTTTGACAGAGGAAGTAATCAGCTATCAACAAGGGGTAATTGCCTGAGCAAACTAGTCTTTACATCTCGTACATGCTGTCACCTTGGTAAGAAAGAAATACACCACTATCAATTCATGAGAAAAAAAAATTGAAACATTCCTTTAGAGACTGCTTCTCTCAGCTGTTTGAGAGAACATACACACAGCCTGGAACATATCTAATCTCTACTCTTTTCTTATCACTGAAGAGTATCCTAATACACCACAAAATTCATAACCTAAGCAGCTTCGGGCTATATTAGAAAGGATCCATTTTAGATTGGAACATAAATTTTTATCTGAGATTTACCTGTGCCTGTCACAGGTGAAAGCGGGTTAGTGACAAAATCCTTCAAGAATAAATGAAGGGACTCTTAAGTAAAAGAGACAAAATTATCTGAATTTTACACCAATATGGGCTGCTTAGAGAGACAGATATGCACAGGCACACAGCCACTCCTATATTAAAATTACACAAATATTCATTTGACTGAACTGCTCTTGCAGTTCAAGGAATTTTAAGCACTTGCATGGATGTTTTTTTTTATTAAAGCAATGTGCAAGGTGTTAAATAATTATGTACATTTATCTATGAATAAGTATTTTTCTGCACTTTTGTGTGTAACACAGTCAGAAACAGGTAAGTATAATAGAAAGAAAAAGTTTATTTTTTCATGAGAGAATAATTTCTTTCTTTAAAGCCATGTACTAAAAAGGCACACTAATTAAGAAAAGCCACAAGTGGTGGTAAACTATTAATATCCTATAAAGAGAGGCTAGCTGTCATGGGTGAACAGTAATTTTCTGCAAAGTAGAAAAGAGCCTGCCTCTTTCTAGAGAGTATTGTCCACTTTTTCTGTTAGCATTATTTTACCTTCATTTAGATATTAAACAGAATTTTATTAACTGAAACGACACATTGCCCTGTCTTTCTGTTCTGCAAAAGAAACCAGTCTTGATTTCCTCTATCTCTTCAACTTCTATTTAAACAAATTAACTCCCTTATGCTACCTGTAGCAATATCAATTTGAGGCCAAATAACTAAAAGTGAATAAGAAAACCTTCCCCAACTTGATTAATCCTGAATAATGATATGGGATGTTCATATTATGGAACTTGGTAGGATTGCTTGATCAAAACAGTAAATATTGCAAAAATAGAGTCAGAACTTGAATTTTCCTGAATTAAATACTATAAGGCATATGGGAAGATTTATTTTTTTTCTATCCAACACGTATGATCTCTCCCAACAATGAAAAGTGGAAAGGTCTTAAAAGATTTTTGGCAGGAGTCTGCCAAAGATATAAACTACTATCAAGCATAATATGGAAGAAAAACCATCTCAGCTGGCAGAAACAATATGCTTTGATTTTTCTCTTGGTTCTGATTTTGTATTCCAGTGGTATTTTGAATTCCAAATTAATTGCTGTGGTTGTTAAAGAAAAAAGAAACTTCCATTAACCACAACAAAATAATGAATGAGATCTATCAGCACAGCTGACAATCAATTTTTTGGTTTCTCTGTGTGCCTGCCGCACATATTGACTTGTGGTTGGTAAGGTCTGAAGCTTGGTCTGAAGTTTGAAGAACTCCTACTGTACCCTAGCATGGCTCTATTTCTAAAGCACAGATTTCCTCTGGACAGGATCTGGCCATGCAGTCGCTACAAAGTAAAGGAAATTCACAAGATTTAAATAAAAACAAAATAGTTAAAAGCAGAGTACCTAGGCTGACATTTTCCATTCAAAACTTTCTGTGTCAGTTCATGTTAGTTGCGTATTTTATCAATGGTAATTCCTGCTGCAGGAATAACACCCCCTGTAACGTATTGCTGCACGGAAGAAAGAAATACATCATCAACACCTGTCCCTAGTGGAGCAATAAAATGTTGCAGATTTCAGAGATAAAACCTTCATAATAAAATATGCTCTGTATGCAAATAATAAGCTTACTTTTTGAATTGAAACAAGCATGGAAACTGTTTTCCGAAGTGGAAAACTGGAAGATTAAAATTAAATCATTGCTTCTATGCCTTGACTGAAAGAGAATAAGGTATTACAAATATCATTCAACTTTTATTAGTGCGTGACAGTAAATGAAAAATTTCTGTCTGTTCACCCTAGAAGCAAAACAGGTGAAATTTATTAGGAGTGAACAGTCTCATTTGTTGTACAACAATCTTGAGACCTAAACAAGAACTGAGCTACCAGGACATTCTTACCTTGGTTTGAAGAAAGAAATAAGACTGTGTAGACTTCCCCTATGAAATAAAAATGTCAATGGTGAGGTTTTCCTATCTCCTCCCTCCTCTGCCAAATTCATCCCTGACAATTACAGCTTTTTTTCAAGTTACTTTTCATCAGCTACATCTCATGCCTCCCAAGAAAGAATATTTTCCCATGCCTAACTTTTTGTCACAGGTCATTAAATAATACAAAGGACACATGGTCTCATTGTAACAGGTTGTTTAAAAAGCAGCCATTTATTGCAGAAGGATGTAAGCTGCACATCTAGCGATAGCTTGTGTTCATAAACCTGTGTCAAATAATCCGTTTCCATTCTTGTCAGCAGCTTTTGGAACAGAAAGGGGATCTTTCCTAATTGCAGAGAGTGTTGTAAGCTCACAGAAGTGTGAGAGGACAGACATATTTTCTGGGCCACATTCTCAGAGATAGGCTTGCTGTGTTGATTTAGCATGGCCTGATTTTTTGGTAAGGCGTCAGGGATAGCTTCTGTGAGAAGCTGTGAGAAGCTCCCACCATGGCCAACAGCGCCAATCTCTGATGGCTCTGAAAATGGACATGCAGCTGGCCTGATTATAGAGGCTGGTAATAATGCCTCTGTGATGACACGTGTAAAAGTAAAATAAAAACAGTGCCCACGCAGTTTTCCCCCAGAGGCGTGGTGGTGGTGGCTGCTGCCTTACCGGCATGGCCTGCAGCGAGCTTTACCTGCCTGGCTGCCCTTAGCTAACTGCGCTGCAGGCAAAGGGCAGCTTCCCCTTCCCCTTCCCCTTCCCCTTCCCCTTCCCCTTCCCCTTCCC
>NC_031799.1:60220370-60232781 GCF_001522545.3 Parus major | reverse complement strand
TCCCCTTCCCCTTCCCCTCATGTTGTGGTGCCCCACATGAAGAGAGCCGGTAAATGGTGCCAACACCACGGCAGCAGCCGCTGCCCGTGCCATGTGGCATGACTGCCTGGCCTGCAGCAAGAGCATGATGTGACTCCCTGACACAGAACCTAGGTGAGATCAACTTCTCAGCACCGCATGATCTTGAAATAGTCTTTGAATTAGTAGAACTTGTTGACAGTAGTGCCTACAAGCAGCAGTTTTTTCTTCTAGTCAGAGAAGAGGAGGAAGTAAAGACATATGAGAGAAAACAACATGGAAGCACCAAGGTCAGTGGAGGATGAGGGTGAGGAAGGCTCCAAGCATCAGAGCTGAGATTCCTCTGCAGGCTGTGGTGAGGATTATGGTGAAACAAACTGGGCCCCTCTAATGCATGAAGTCCATGAGGAATGCAGAGATTCACTCAGCCCATGGGAAAAGTGCTTGTGCCGGAGTGGGCTGGAGAAAGCTGTGATCTAGTGGGAGACCCAGAGAGAGAGAGCTCCTGCTTCCAGAGAGAGGGAGAGAGTCCTTACTTCCAAACTAGACCAGCCTATCCTTAAAACACTGCACCCCATGGACAAATGACCCACACCACAACAATTTTGGGAAGACTGTTTGCCTGTGGGAGGGACCCCATGGCATAGCAGAGGAAAGACTCCTCTTCCTGACCAAACAGAAGATCTCAAGTGATGAACTGACAAAAAACCCCAAATCTTGTCTCCCTGTGCTGTCAGTGGGAAGAAAGGAGGGGTTGGGAGGAGAAAAGGTGTTTTAAGGGCTTAATTTACCTCTCATTATCTGTTAATAATACATTTATTTTATACCTTTAAATCTGAACCTTTTGTTTTGCCTTTTGAGTATTTTTTCCTCTCCCAATCCTCAATTCATGAGCTCTTTGCTAATTTTTTTCCCTCTCCTCTGCCCAACTGTAGCAGGAGAGGGTGAACAAATGACTTTCATGGGTACCTGGCATTTGGCCAATGTCAAACCATGCCACTTGCAAAAGCATAACAGATACAAGTTATGTACCCTACACTTTAACTTTTCCTCACATTTGTTTATGCTTTGTATAACAGTTTCTAGAAAACTGCAATGAAGGTACTGAATAATTTCCTAACAGTTATGGGTCATTTCAAAAGATCTGGTCTTTCAAAACATCAGAGTATATGCTAAATATTCCATGGAAGTTAGAAGAGACTTTTCCACAAATGGGGAAGACAGAAAGAGGGATACAGTTCAGCTCAAACATATGACAATGGGATTCACAAACCAGTTTTATTTTTGTTGCTTTTCTCATGGTTTAAAATGTGACACCAAGTGCTTATAAAATATATATATATGTGTGTGTGTGTGTGTGTATATTTTTCTGGGACTCTGATTCATATTTCTCAACATCTGTATTTCCACTTGTTTCACAGCTGAACCTCTCAATTCAGGTGCTCATTGTTTTCACTTCTGGATTTTCCTCTTCTCTTTGCAGCTTCACTGAGCTTCCTTTGTCAATGAGGTGAATCCTCAAGGACAGAGTCGCTAGAGATGCTGTAAGGGGCAAGGTCTAGGCTGGCATCATACTTGGATGAAAAGGTATGCAGCAGTATGAGCTGACACAAACAGGAGTTTTTGTATTCCTCCTCCTCCTGACAGAGCACCACCAATAGGAACCTTCCCCTGTCTTGGCCACATAAAAGGCTTGGGCTATTGTTCATCCCCTGCTCACCAGAGCTGAGACTCATGACTGTGTTGGCATTCCCATGCTGCTCCATAAAAGACTTAGAGATGCACAATTATATGGTTCTGTACCTCTGCCCTTCTCAGGTGTTTCATCAGTAGGAAAGCAGGATACATGACACAAAAGAAAAATGAAGATTGTTCTTTATGATGTCAATTAATAAGTAATTTATTTTTGAGTACTGACTTAAAATTTACTGGCTACTCAAAATTTACAAGCTAAAAAGCCTCTCCTACAGTCACACACTGATTTGACTGTTATACTTTGGCTATTTAAGGCCATAGCATTTGAAAGCTCTCGAGCTATATTAGTGTTTGACTAATATTTTATAATCCAGGCTGTTACATTAGACCCCGTTGCATGTCTTCTGTAAAGTCATTGACCTATACTTGGTATATATTTTTCTTTATTATATATCTAAGAGTTTGCTGGATTTTGGAAGTTCCTAATCCTGAAGAGGCTACTGTGACCTGAAGTTATCCATGCTGCCTGTTCCTTGCAGAGAGGTTGCTGGTAAAATAGTGCCGAACCTTTGTCTCAATGGTGATGAAAAATGCTGTCTTTTGGCAAATGATGCAAACAGCAGCTAACTCTAAGAAAATCACACTAAGGTACAGCACATTCAATACTGTAAGCATGTGTTTTATTGTGTCAGTGATGAGAAGTGGTGTGAACTGTGAGTCAAATCCTAGCTTGTGGAACTGTGAAACGTAATTTTTCCACACTAATTCTGGCCTTCCTCCAGGGCTGAGACTGCAAAGATGCTTCCGTCATCTGCAAAGGCAAGGGTCTGATTCCCAGCTCCATGCTAGAAGACCTGGCCTGATTACTGCTACTGCTTCTTGCTTCAAATTTGCAAGAAATTAATTTGATCCCTTGCAATTTTCAATTTCTTTTAGGAAAAAAAAAATAAATATGGAAACAGCTATTTTTAGCCATTTATATTGGTCATAAATTACCATGTTTTGGCACTTTTATTTGGAAAATATCTCCAGATTACAAATATTTTGTGGTGAAAGCAAGGAAAAAAATATTTTTTTAATAGGGGAATGCAGTAGACTTTCATTAGCACTTTCATTTATTACATTTATTTATACATTTATTTATACATTTATTACAATCCTTAAAAATACTGAGCATATCACTTGGGAAAATTATATTAAAAAAAGAAATAAGGCACCCAAAAGTTCTACTCTGCTTGAAACCACTTTGAATATTCAAGTGAGAGAATGTGAAACTGGATTTGGACAGGCTCTTTATGTGTGAATTTACATAAAATATAGAGAACATATAAGAATAAATAGCAATAATAAATTTTATAATCATAGGGACAGTGACAAATAAAAATAAATTCCTTCTGAATGGGAATTATAAAGGTCTATGAAGTCGTGCCATATTCAGTGCAACCTGAGGGCTGTATCACCCTAGCCTTTCACATCATGCTGTTGCGGAAAGCCCAGTGTTGTGCTTGGGAAAGTCCTTGGGTTGCAGCAGACCCATCCCGTTACAGGGTTAGGTCTTTTAAGACCAAACTTTTATACACCTACACACAATCAGATTTGTCATATGAAAAACTTAAAAATTCTTTTCCCAATTAACTCTGGCCTAATGCAATAAAACCCTGCACAATCTTTCCTGTTAAGGACTATATGCAAACCCAACTGAGGAGCACAACAAACCAGCCAGAAAACCAGACTGAGGGTGATTTTTAGCTACATGACAATCTGTGAACAGAACTTGGAAGAAAAGCAAAATCCACCGTAATGTACTGAGTCGTTAACAGCAGCATAACTCTTCTGTAACAGCAGTAACATTGGTCTCAACTGGGGAAACACAGCAGGAGGTTCATGGAATGCTCTTCCAGCATGCTGGGGAAATGATCCCTGGTGAATGCCCAAATGCATCTTGAAACATCAGAAGCACTGGTACTCAGCTCATGTGAAGCATGAGTTACAAATATATTGCAAAGATGTATATGCTTAAAGCTGCAGTTATATGAAGCATGTCATCTGTATAGCCCAGAGGAGAAGAATTAAATTGTGCAACCCTAGTTAGAAGCTGAATAGATGCGCTAACACTTGAAGCTGAAAGGGATAAAATGCCACAGCAAGCAGTGGCAAAGGAAACAAAGTTTGGCCTTTCCTGGTCCATTACTGCACCCAGAATAACATTATGAATGGTGACATATAAACCTAATACTACAGGGGAAGCAGGAACTCCATCTTTCCAATCTTTTAAAGAATTCTTGTAGCTCTAAAACCTTCACAACTTGAACTGACAGAGGCTCCTGGGTGGGAGAAGTGCTCTTTCATTTGTCCCATGAAATCCCATTCAGGTTCTGCTGTCATATGAATAGCTGATAATTGGTATTTCCTTTTAGTCACATGCGTTCCCCGGGAAATTGCAGCAGTCTGCCAACCTGCCTAAAGCAAGGTGTGTGGAGAGAGGCGTGGTGGCAGCTGCAGGCAGCACAGCTGCCCCATGACAGTCAGGAGCTGCCAGATTACCTGTATGGGGTGCAGACCTCCTTGGGAATGGGACTGCAAAAGGGCCGGTAGGAGGTACTTCACTGTCACTGAGCAGCTCAGTGGATGGGCACATTTTCTCTTCCTTTTCTTTCAGCTGCAGCATTCACCAGCTGATGACTGCAGCAAAACTTCAGGAGTAACAAAGCCCAAGGGCACTTGTTGATATATAAAAGAAAAAATTTTTGCAATAGTGAAGAGTTGTTCTGATTCTGGGGGTAGGGATATTTGTTGTTTTGGTATTTTTGTTCTTTTTTAACAGTTAAATCTTTCCTGATTTTTCTCTTGATGAAAATACCTTTGTGACAATGTGATTAAAAAGAGATAATTAGAAGAAATATTTAGATGAAAGCTGAGCACTTGGAACTTAAGTAACGTGCTGCTTACTACTGTCCATAAAACTTCATAGACTTGTGCCTGTGAGAGGAAAAAAGATAATTGAATTAGTTCAGCATAGAATTAAAAAAGTATTCCTTCATTAGTAAATAGTTACACTGCACCCCCATAAATCAAATTTATACAGGCTGCAAGATGTTTGATGGATCAATTGGATTTGAAGGGAGAGAACTGTGGGGACAATAAAAAAGGTCTTTTTTGAATACATTAATTGCAAAAAGTAGTGCAGTATGAGGATGGTCACCTCACAAATGGGGACACAGAAGAGGTGGAGGTGTTTAGTGTTTTCCTTGCTATGTCTTCAAAACTGATAATAGGCTAAGGCTGTTCTGAGTGGGAGAAACTGGGAATGTGAGAATGATAACCAGTAAACTTGAAATTGTAAGGGATCTGCTGGTCCAGCTGCACTGCTATAAATCAATAAGGTTCAATGGGAATGACTGAAAATCCCCAAAAAGTAAGCTTATGTCATTGTGAAACCTCTGTCAATGATTTCTGAATGGTCTTGGGAATCTAGAGAAGTCCCAAGTCTTCAAAATGGGCAAGAAGGATGACCCTGGCAAGTACAGGCCTGTCAGTCTCACTGTAGTGCCTGTTGATGTTATGAAGAAGGTTATTCTGAGATGTGTTGAAAAACACCTGAAGGACAGACAACAGAGTAATTGGTCACAGCCAGTTTCATGAGGAACAGGTCCTGCTTGTCAAAGCTGACTTCCTTTTATGACAAGGTAACCCACTGTGGTGCTTACAGCTGGAGTAGAGTTAATTTTCATCACAGTGGCTGATATGGGCTATATTTTGGAATTTTGCTGAACAGGGAGTTGATAACACAGAGATTTTTCTGTTATTGCTGAGAAGGGCTTACACAGAACCTTTCTGCTGTTCATACTGCCACACTGGTGAGGAAGTTGGAGTTGCATGGGAAGGTGGGAGGAGACACAGCCAGGACAGGGACCTAAACTGACAAAAGGGATATTCCAGGCCATACAGCATCATGGTCAATATACAGAGTGCGGGGAAGAAAGAAGGTAGGAGTGATGACTGAGAGATGTCTGGAATGATGACCTTTATTTTCCCAAATAACTGTGATGCTTGATGAGGTCTTGCTCTCCTGGAGATGGCTGAACACCTGCCTGCCAATGGAAGAATTGGATTAATTCCTTGATTTGCTTTGTTTGTGTGTGTGGCTTTTGATTAAACTGTCTTTATCTCAATTGTATGCATCTTGTGGCTTTTACCCTTCCAATTCTTTCCCCAATCCCACAGATGGGGGAGGCAGAGAATGGCTGCATGGGGCTTGATTGATGTCTGGGGCAAGGCCATGACACCCACTAGTTGATAGAAGGAAGCCAGGTGACGTAATCCTTTTTGCATTTCAGTACAGCTTTTGATTATACCTCTCACAGTATCCTTCTGGACAAAATGTGTAGCACAGAGCTGGATAAACCCATCATGGCATGGGTGAACAACTGGCTCATGGGTGAGACACGGAAGGTTATGGAGTGACACCAGACTGATGACCTGTCACCAGGGGGTTCTTCAGGCTCCATTCTTGGCCTGAAGCATCTTCATAAATGACTCTTCAGCATTCTCTTCAGCATCTTCATGAATGACTTGGATGCAGAATGCATGATGCAGGAGTGGAAGGGATACCAAGTAAGTTTGCAACTGGGAGAAGCTGTTTTCTCCTTTGAAGGCAGAGAGACCTCAGCAAATTACAGCACTGAGCAATCCCCAACCATATGAAGTTCAGCAAGGAAAAGTGCTAGATTCTGCACCTGGGATGGGACAACCCTGCATGTATGGACAGTCTGGGGAATGAGATGCTGGAAAGCAGCTCCATGGAAAGGGACCTGGGGGTCCTGGTCAGTGACAAGTTGAACATGAGCCAGCAGTGCCCTGGCAGCCAGGAGGGCCAAGCGTGTCCTGGGGGGCATCAGGGCCAGCATCTCCAGCCGGGCAAGGGAGGGGATTGTCCTGCTCTGCTCCTCTCTGGGGCAGCCTCAGCTCAAGTGCGAGGGGCAGTTTTGGGTGCCAGAGTATAGGAAAGATAGAAAGCTATTAAAGAGCACCCACAGAAGGGAAACAAAGATGTTGAAGGTCCTTGAGGGGAAGCTGTATGAGGAGTAGCTGAGGTTACTTGGTCTGTTCAGCCTAGTGATCAGGAGACTGAGGGGACACCTCATTGCAGTCTGTAGCTTCCTTGTGAGGGGAAGAGGAGGGGAAACACTGATCTTTTCTCTCTGGTGATCCGTTACAAGAGCAATGGAGATGGCCTGAAGTTGTAAGGGGGAAGGTTTAGGTTGGATATCAGGAAAAGAGACAGTGGGTGCCCACTATCTCCTCCAGTGGCCAACCACCCTCTGGTGGCTGGGTGCTGGAACAGGCTCCCCAGGGAAGTGGTCACAGCACCAAGCCTGACAGAGTTCAAGAAGTGTTCGGACAGTGCTCTCAGGTAGGTGGTGTGATTGTGGTTGTCCTGTGAAGGGTCAGAAATAGACTTTGATGATCCTAGCAGGTCCCTTCCAACTCAGAATGTTTTCTGATTTTGTGATTCTGTGATTTCTCACATCATGGCTTTCAAACACTTAGCTGATAATGGTGTCATTTGCAAGACTAACCTAGGGGAATTCTAATATGTGTATTTCAAAACACCCAAATTCAGGCACATATAAATAAATAGGGTAATCTTAGTCAAATCTGCCATGAAAAGCAGTGGAAGCAGATTATTCAGTTGACTGGGGCAGTTTATAAAATAGCTTAACATCAATGAAGAGCAATGATATAATTTTATTATAGCATGAGCACTTCATGATGGAAAGCAGCTGACTTACAAAGGCCTAGTGGTGTAGGTTCTGTTCAGGCAAAATTTCCACTAATGCTTCCAAGACCAGAAGGATGCATTGACCTACAGCTGTTTACCACTGGCACAGCTTTCAGGAACAGGACTGGGCCATTAGATAGCACTTTTCATCCTATGAATTCCCACACTGCTTTCCAAATTACATCCATTTACAGGTGCATAGATTAAACTTTGTTCATGACAAACCTGGTGACCTACAGGGTAAAAATGCAACAGAAACCCTGCACACCAGTTTAGAAGGACAGCACTTATCTTGGATGAACCTGTCACTGTGTCTGCTGAGGACTGCAGAGTTTAACAACTCATTTCTACAGAAAAATACTAGAGCAGACCTCTAGGGAACATAGGCATCATCTACGTTTATCCTAAGCCCAGACATGGCATCGCCACACGATGTTGCTCACCCATTTCTGTTCCAGATCAGCCATGGGTTTTCCTCCAGGTTTTGTCACCCAGGAAGGACATATAATGGTGTTTGTGGGATCTAACATGATATCAACCCAAGGTGGCTTTGCAGTGAAAACGCTTGCTAAACAGAGTTCCCATGCAGTCAGTCTATGTGCACCCAGGGCAGGATCATGAAAAACTCTTGGAATTAACATTTTACACAGGAAAGAGTTTTGATGAAATCAAGAACAAAGTCAGTGGCATGAAGGAGCTTTTTAATATGAGCAAGAATATCACCACTGGGCTTTAATACTGTTTGTGTTAGACACAGAGAATTTAGTGAATGACAAACAACAAAAATATCCTGGAATCATATTCACTGCAAGCCACAAGTATTAAATGAAGTCTTTACAAGCAGCAGTATCTTTCCTGGCTAAGTTTGCTTATGGCACATTTGATGGACTCTTATGAATAAAACTCCAGTTCTGAGCTGAGGCCATATATATTTCTGGGATACTGAAAAGCCTTAAACCTGGTTCCATTAAAAAATGCTGAGAAGCAATTCACCATGGCAGCCTTGGTTGTTCAAATTGAAATGAGAGAAATCACGAAGCATTGCATGTTAAATGCTCCTACTGACAAATACATGTCTACAGTATTTGGATTTAGAAATACATTTTTTGAATTTTCTCATTATCTCTGGAGAGATTTCTGGTGAGACAAGGGTGATTATAGAAGGAATTAAAAGTTAATAGCATTCAAAAACATGAAAAGAAAGACTTAATGGCCATTAACTACTAATGAAAAAAGTTCTTCAGGGGTGTGATATAGCCAACAACTTGTATTTTAACATACTGATAATGAATTCCAGCATAGCCATTCAAATCAAAGTCAGTATGATTTCTTTTGTCCCTATGGAAATTTAAATCAATAATACTGGCACTATATACTTATATGTGTATCTGTTAATATATATTTTTGAATTACAAAATACCTTTGCATTGGTTTACTCTCATTTCATTCAGTTTTTTAACAGTGGTGTGCATCTCTAGTTTTCCAATCAATTTATTCTGTTAGTATTTTTCATCATTTTAAATCCCTACATTAAGTCAATAATGTTGATTACTTACCATAAGCACCGTGAACACCATTCTAATACATTTGACATCCTCATCTATATGCATTATTCCACTTGGAAAATTGAATGAAACCCTTGATTCAGAATCTGAAACACTTAGAAGCAATGATCCTGTTTACTGATTTACTGAAGTTGTAGGTTTTAAGCACTATTCAATAGATGAAAAAAAAAGCACTATCAGGCAAAAAGAAAGCACCCAAGTTGGCTTAGGAAGAATTCAAACTATATGAATAATAGGAATTTGTTGTGATTTTTGTTGTTTTGGATCTCTGAAGCAGTTATCTAACACTGCTAACCTTATTAGTGCTTCAGTTTTCTTACAATTCAGAATATGAATCTAATAAAAAATGTAAGAGAAAATGTAGCATTGAACAACTAAATTATTTTGTCAGAATCCTATTTCAGTATTATTTGCTTATCAGTGTGCAGCTGATAATGTCTGTACATTTATTTAGAATTATTAAAATCAATTGAAAATGGAACTGAAAGTGCTTGAGTCCTATGTGACTCATAAGCCCAAAGAAATGCAAGAAGTTACTTATAGGCCTTCACTGGTACTGATACCTTTCGTAACAGCAGTAGCATAGTGATTGAACACTGTGAGCATCTGAAAGTGAGTTTCACATGATGACTGTGCCCAAACAGGGCTCTGCTGAGAACCACTTTAAGAGAGGAATCAATTCACAGTGACTGTAAGGGTATGAAGAAAGAACCACCTGGAAGCACTGATTTGGACCATGAGTAAGAGGTTTAGTTCTAATTTCAGAGGCAGCACGAAATAGGTATTACATTGTGTTTTGGGTGACAGTGTGAAGAGAAGACAGACTGTCAATGACACAAAGTGTATTTTGCTGTTACTCAGCAAATGGTGGTGAATAAAACCAAAACAAATGTGTATTTTGGTAGGCAGATGATTTGGGTATTTTTTTTTGTTTCCCACTTCTACTAGAATTGAATTTGAAGTCTTGGTGAATGTGGTGCCTTTATGTGATGCATCTTTATTCACATGATATTATTTCAAATTCAAATTTATAAGCATAAATTAGGGAGAATTCGTTCTCACATATCCACAGCTTTTCAAAGAGTTTCTTAGCCATTACTACATTGCAGATACTCAGTTAACTTCCTGATCTAAGCCTTTTACTTGAGATTTTAAACATACTATTTATCTCAGAAATATTATGAATTTAGGACTCATTAGCATAGAATTAGAATAAATCTGAGGAAAACAATTGAGAGAATTGGAAATATACTACATACTAACTTTACACAGTTTAATAAGCAGATGCTGAAAGCTTGTTTGATGCCATATTTTTATTCAGAATTATTTTAGGGATTATCTAAGAGCTATACTGTGGATTATAGAAAAAGAGTAATTTCAGTTTAATTTAGCCCTATGAACATGTGAAAGTGTTTCAGACAGGTGAAATATACCGAGGGATGTCTTAAGCTACCACTCCAGGGACTATGAATAAAAAAAAAGTCAGTTGCCAAGTGGAGCTGGCATTTTACTAAGTCTGGATATAGTTGTACTAGAAATCTTGAGGATACTTTGAAGCAGTCTTAAGAGAAGATATTGCCTATTGGAATTCCTTCTTAGTGCAAATTTCACTGCAATTTATTTAGTTCAAATATTCTTGTGACATGAGATTATACTCTTGCTCTGGATATGTATATTCATATACATATGATATGTATATGAATATACAACTGAAACTGTTGAAAGCTAAGTATCCTTGCTTCTGTGCCAGCTGACTTCATGTCTTGCAATTGGAAAATAGACATGAAAGCCAGACCAAGTTTTTTTGATGCACAGGCACTAAGGTATTGGTCCATTTGAGCTGTCTGCCCATCAACTCATTTGTTTTTGCTGTTTCTGTTTGACTTTAGCAGTGCTGTTCTCTGGTTTCTGTCTCAGTTTCTGTACCCAGTTCCTAACCCATACAAAGAGTCAGCCCTGTGACCTGCATTAATGTTTCACAGTACCCCAGAAAGACATTTATGGGCACTGAGGAATACAGTAAGGTGCTTCCAGAGCATGCAGATTGTCTTTTCTCTCTCAATTGCCTTCCACAAAATAAGGATAAAACATGGAACTTTTATTACTTTCCAGAAAAAAACAACAGTGTGTCTACTATCATTCTCTTTTTGTCCCCCACTGTCTTTCTATTTCTTATATCTTACTTTTTTAAGTAGTCAACAGCTAACACCACTCTTTATGAAGTCACCGTCCCTTTTGTCACATATCCCTTCCTAATGCTGAGGACTCTGTCAGTTATCATCGTACTCAAGGAGACAGATTTTCCTACTATCACCAACTTTTTTATTCCAAGACACACTATTTGAATCAGTTCTAATGATCCTCTCCTATTGACTGTTGATCTTCCACTGCTTATCAATGTCATAGAGCCAGATGTCATCAAGTGACAATGTTTTGTCAGATGCTTAGCTGAGACTATCCAGGTTTACTGTTTATAAATTAAGTTTTTTTTAAATTACAGTATGCAACTATACACTCCACTTACTCCATATGCCTTAGAGAGACTGACACATCATTGACACGTAAAATCTTAAGCTATCTTAAAGACAGAAGAATCTTAAGATAGAAGAAGTCTATAAAGATTAAGTAATTTTATTCTTTTTCAAACAATTAGTAGCACTACACTGTTAAGTGGAGATCAATCATAATTGGGGAACTGAGAGAGGGCAATAAACAAATTACTACTGTTTTCTCTGAAACCTCTTGGTCTACAGACTCACTGTAATTTAATCCAGAAGCTCAGCAGATTGTAAATTATCCATTGGAGTTGTCACTGCCCCCTTGAAAAGGATTTATTTTACAAGGAGGGGACAAGAGAGGAAATCTGCCTGGTTGTTTCAGATGAAATGGGACATATGCAGCTGATTCATGATGATCACAGCTATACTGTCTAAGTCTTGATCAAGGGGTTTAGAGGTTTTACTTGGCAGACACCAACATTTAACTTTGCCATCTTAACTGTGCGGCACCTAGTGTCTTCTCTGTGTTGCAGTGCCTATTGTGAAATTCACTGCAAAAAAGAATGAAAAATGGCCAGTGAACTTAGCCATTCAACAGAAAGGTGGACTAAGTGGCTAGTATACAGAACTAGAAACATTACTTCTTTTCCTGAACCAAACCTGAGGCTTTAAGAATCTCCATAATGAACACATCAGCATACCTTGGAAGTAATCAGCACTGACTCATGGTGTGACCACAGAGTATATACCAGCCACATTAGATGACATTAACAGAGTTGAAAGGATCTAGAATCCATCTGACAGTTAACTGCAGCCTCTGAAAAAATTTACAAAGGTTTTTCCCTCCCTCCCT
>NC_031799.1:60069459-60220166 GCF_001522545.3 Parus major | reverse complement strand
TTTTTTTTAGTATTTTTTACCCTTTTCATTGTTACTTTTATTTTTGTTTTTGTTTTTGACTTGTTTTGTTTTATTTTGTTTTCCTCACCTATGCTGTGTAGGATATACTAGATGCATGCTGCAATGAAGTATAACCATGCACAAAAATAGTTATTTAAGTGAAAGAGACTTTATTCCTTGCCTAACCCAGTGCAGTAGCTACAAAGCAGAGGAATTAATGCTTTGGTTCTCCTCTAAATCCCTTCTCACAATGAGTGAAAAATGTTAGAGACTCTGTTTTGCTTTCAGTTCTTTTTAGTTCATTTGTATATGCTGGCAGCTGATAGAGCCCCAAATCATGTCTATCCCAGTGTACTAGCACAGAAGTGTAAAGAAGAGGTATACAATTGCTAGTCAGAAGAGCTTAAGGACAAAAATCTAAAGGACAAGGTAGCAATATCATAAGTCACAAAACTTTTGCACTCCCAGAAAATAATTAGAAGCAATATAAACACTGCAATATTTAAAACACTGTATGCATGTTGCAGTTTTTGGGTTCAAGTTTCCAGAAAGTCTCCAGCAAAAATAATGCCAAACCTTCCCTCCCCTTAGAAAACCCCAACTGTTTTTCAATAAAGAGTAGGTATCTTATCTTGATTGTGGGTTTCCTCTGTGTGTGTGTGTGTGTAGCCTTAAAGAAGCACTAAAAATAAAATTGAATTCCAAATAACTTAAAAATTTAGTCTCCACAAACACTGCCACAACACCCAGGAAGAAGCTGAATAGGAGGAAAAAGAAATATGACACATCAGGGGATATAAAGGAAAAAAAACAACCTACAAATGCTTTTACATATTTGGTTTCTTTCTGCCAAAATTTCTTCATTGTTAGAATTTACAGAGATCCAGAGTGACACAGCTACAGAAAGGGCTGCTATAGCAAAGAATATGGTAATATGTTACCAGCATTTTTTTTTTTCTGCATCATCTTAAACTCATAAAAATTATCTTGTCCTAGAAGTCGTGTGGCTGTTTGGATCATCGTTAACTGACCTTTAAAATTTTGTAATTTAGTAGGAGTCACAAAGCACAGTCTGTGAAATAACAGAAGCCAGTGATGGAAAGATATTCATTGTTGTAGCCAAAACCAGGAAAAAACCCATCCAGTTTGCAGATGAAGAAATATATGCCTTTCCTGGCTTTGAATTGTACCCATCATCTATAATTTCCCTCCTTGGCTGGTAGATCACATACAGTAATTGAAAAGCAAAAATAAGAAAAAAAAAAGCATCCCAAAGTGTTTGTTTTGTCCACTTTTCTCACTGTTTTGCCTAATGACAGTCACAAAAAGTAAGTGGCCAGATTGCAAAAACTTAGTGATGAAAATCTTGGTGCTGCCTCTACGCCACTACATACACTCCCCCAAAATATAATGATATCTCCATGCTAAATCTAACTATTTGTAATAATAATAAAACCCTCATGGCACTGCAATCTTTGTTTAGTGCAATATTAGTAGCTTACAGAGAAAGGAAAGAATCCTGAGGTAATATTTTCACATATATTAGAAACATACATGTGGGGCGTGATATCCCATTAACAGATATCATATGCCTCCTCTGGAGATGTTAATTCCTAGTCTCAAATGCATGTGTGTGCTCTGTGTGTGTGTTCATTGGTAATGTTTTATAAATTGTCTGTCTCTAGATGAGAGGTTATATACATCTGAAAAGTTACTCTGCTTTTGGTATTAAACTTAACAAAAAATCTGTTTGTTCCAAAATTTGTATATTTTCCATATAAGATGTAGCAGCAGTTGATGAGCACTGAGAAGCAGCATTACTTTTAAAGGGAGCAAAGAAATGCTGGGCTTAGTCTTGACCTCTACTCTGGAGAACTGCAAACCAAAAATAATGAGATTCTTCCGGTTAACAAATTTAGCACCATGTCTGTATACAGCCTTGGTGAATATGTTTTGATTGAAAAAAGGTATTATTTGAGCATAAAATTTTTATTAATAAATATAAGAGCTCTGTTACTGTGCCTGGCAACAGGCAATCGCTATTAAAATTAATGCAAACTAGAAGCACACTTCTACCTTCAAAAGCTGATTACTGTAAATTTTTTCCTCAATGAACACTTTAATAGGTTTCCACTGTGAGCTTAGCTTTGCAGTTATACATTTCTAAATTATGCAGACAAATATATGCAATTTCTCATGAGGTCTTTTTATTTCATTGGGTAAGAAAATTAAAACTAATGGGAATTTAAAATGAATCAGGTAATGTTCAAGCAAAAATTCTTTCACAGAGCATTTATAACCATTTTTTATGAATGTCTTACAGTGGAATGACTTGATCTTCATTTCATTACAGATTTCTTTTAACTTTTGTACATGAGAACTGACACTTTGATCTGATTCAGAATTTTGTAGTAAATCACTATAGTTCTTGACAACAAATTTTAAACTCTGTGCACTCTTCTCTGATTTTTTTTATTGCAAACTGAGTCAAGAACAGTGAAAATGTGGAACTTTAGGGTCTTTCGTAACAGAATTAACTGAATGTAGGTATTTAACAGCTGTGTTAAGAAAAAGACTTTTTGGTGATCTAAGCATTAAGTAGGGTAGAAATTGTTTGCTTTGTATGTTACAGCTGTGAATTCTAAGGTGAGGGAATAGATGGGCAAAGAATAAAAGCTCTGATGGTTTTATAAAATCCTGAAGAGCTACTGAATACATTTATATATCCACACAAGTCATCCTGCAAGGTTTGTAAAACAGCAGAAATTCCTATGAGGCTGTAAAACCTCTCAGATGCCTGAGGGTTTGTCAAATCCATGTGCGATCTTGTGGAACTTGTAAACTGTCAGTGAGGTGTTGTAGAGTTTGTAAATTTTGGCTGGACCTTAAACAAAGTCTGGGGCTCCTGTGGCAGCTACAAAGCCTACCAGGACTTTTGAACTGTTCAGTGTTAGTACTTCACCAAGAGAAATGCAATTAACCTTCTCAAAGCAGCAAGGTGCTCTCTAACATCACACAGATGTTTGCAGAAGCAGGTTAGGATGTGAAGAATCACCAAATTACAGAGTTACCATCTGTGTATCAGGCTGTTGAAGATGAAAAAGTCTTAAGGGTTTAATGATTGCAGTTATTATTGCAGTTCTCCAGACAAACTTAATTGTACACACTGGCAAACAAACCCTCTAAAAATTTTAATTCAGTGGATAGTCTGGAAAAAAAATATTTTCCTCTCAAGAAGTAGAAGTGAACATAATGTGTTCTCAGGAGCAGTTTGGTTGAAAATTAGTCCAGCTGTGGTTTATCAGTAACATAAACAGCCTGGAAAAAAGTAGTGGTTTGCATCAGTGCATTGGTTAAAAAAAGATATTGCATCTTTTGGTAAGTGAAGTTCTTTAAAAATTGCTCAAAATAATGTTGATATACCCAGCTAATATGAAGTCCTTTATAAGCTGCTCAGTTTATGTTTCCTCTTAACCAAATAAATTTCAAGCCTTTCCTTGGCCTTCATCCCTGCTAGTAGAATATCTATGTATTTCAGTCAGCTGACAAAACATGAGGACAGGGAGAAAAAGAGTAACCCCACACTATCAGTACACTGTCAAGTGGCTTAAAAGGGAAGAGTCCTCACACAACAGTTCCTTTCCTTCATAACTGTTTCTCCTTCTGATATAATCTACTGTATCACCTTCAGAAGATCTCTGGTAACTATTAAATTCCATTTTCCACAGTGTGCTGGTTTCAGCCCACCACACACAGACTCCAGGAAAAAAAAAATCGGTCAAATATTAGTTATGGTGTAATGTCCCCCACTAAAGATATCAGCATGTGATAAATAGAAGCCTACATTTTTGTTACTGAGCTATTAAATATTTGAGTTTCACTGGCAGGAAGGCAAAGCATGGGTGTACAGGAAATTTTTTGGCACAAATGGAAATTTCAATTTAAATAAATACTTTGCAATCTCCTCAGGTGCTAGGTCATGCTTAACATTGACTCTACTTAAAAGCACATCATATTAAGGATAGAATTTTGGCTTTCATCCTTTTGTATCTCTCAGCTGTTTTACCTTAGAACATCACTTTAGGGAAAGTAGGGCGTTTGAATGCTGTGTGTGGAGAGCAGAGCACTTGTTTGTAATTATCTTCCATTTCTTCTTATATGGATGAATGTGTAATACTAATATGGATGAACACAAATACACAAGTCACATTTTAGATTTAGATCTCATTTACAGAACGAATAAGAGTGCAGAACATGTTCCAGAAGGCAAGCAAATGCTTCAGGTATAGAATTGAAAGAAATTTTGAGAATTTTTTTTTTTTTTGAGAATTTTTGAATGTTTTCTTTAGTGTGTTTTAAACCTAAGAGAAAAGAGAAACCTAAGATTATTGCAAAAAACACTGCTATTCTCAGTCTACATGCACGTAAAGCTGGAGACTGATGGAAACCAGGAGAAAGAATATGTTGAGATTAAATTCTCAAGCAAGTAGTGACAAACTCCTTGTCCTTGAAGCTTGTATAAATACCTTTCCTGTGTTTTTTTAACCTGTTTCCCCTGCTCTCCAGCCAGCCCAGCAGCGAGGCATGTCACTCTGATGGTTCACATCCATCTCCTTTTATTGATATCCACTTTGGTATCTGTACAGGTCATCAATATTGCTGCCTCTCCGGCAGCCGCTGGGAGCGGCGGGGCAGCCTTGCGGGACTTGGCATGTGGGGGGAGGCTCAGCTCGCCGCCGAACCCACGGTTCCAGCCAGATGCCGGTACCAGGCTGTCATAAATCTTTTAGGTGACCCAGGTGAACTCTGAGGCTCAAAGCTCACTGAAAACTGATCAGGCCTCTGTTTAGTTTAGCAGGCCCTTTTCAGTGACAAGTGAAGGGTTCAACAAATGCTCAAACCAGATATATATTAGTTGAAAAACTAATGGCTTTTAAAAGAACGTTTGACAATTGTTTAGGGCTGTCTGTAGATCCATTATACTGATAAATGACCAACTTGGTCTATGCCAAACTGGAGATGGCCAGCAAAAAGCAACTTTGGTTATTATTTTTTCCCTCCCTTACCTCCCTATGCACTCTCCACATCTTTGGGGGCTTCATGTGCTGTGGTGATCAGGAGGACTTAAGGCAGAAAGGGATACCTGTGCAGCTTATATTTAACCTTGCAATCAAACTGGAATTAAGCAAGACTGCAGATACCCACAGTGACCTGCTATTGACCGCCTGAACTTCTAAGTTAGGGTCAGCTGGGGCCCAGAGTAGGAGGTCAAAAGCTGGTCAGTGCTCTTCAGCTTCAGCATGTTGAATAGAGAGACTTTATTGCTGTGATTTATGCAATTTGCACAGACAGGTTAAGGAGATCTTAAAACATGCCACAGTGCTCACTTACACTGGTTACACCATCCACTGGGAAAATAAATTCTGATTGTCCATATGAGATCTCTTGTGGATATGCCTTGAAGTATTTTGCTTGCTGTACTATAAAGATTCATACCCACTGGACCCCTGAACATGGCAAGGTTAGTGTTTCCAGATTTATTTAAACAGTGTGAACACACCAAATGAAGCACTTTACAAAGCTGATTAATTGCAAAGGCAAAATAACAACCAGTAATTTTTTTTAAAAAAAAAAAATTCTTTTTTTTTTTGTGGTGGGGAGAAGTGGGGAGACATGGCTAAATTTATTACAGTGGCAATTTGAACACAGTGAAGACTGCTTTTTACCTAGTCCACAGACAACAATCTTTGGTGTTTCCTTCTCAGTTTTTACATACCTTCTTTTATATTTTTTACCAGAAATTCTAGTTGTAAAATTATCAGATCAATCATTAGGAAGAATTAAAAAATTAAGAGCTCTTATCACTTTGCAGTCAGAAGACATTTTTTTTCCTGCTGAAGCTTAATACAGACTAAATTTATTTTAACTTTCACACACAAAATGGTTTTAAGGACTGCCTTAGCTGCTACTGAAGCTCTTGGTCTTTGTAGAGCAGACAATGCCAGAGTTATGTGGATTTTCTAACAGACTCATCTCTGACCACCAGACTTGTCTTCACTGGTGATCAAAGCAAGAAACTGAAACCTAATCATTGAAGGTGAAAGGACAGGGTGTTTAAGCCTTTTAGAGCTACCTCTTTCTCATTGTAGTAGTTCATATTTCTTTGGTGTCTGTTACCACCCGATTTTATATACCTAATTTAAAAACATGTTAGTCCACAGTAGGGTATAATTGTATTTGACATGACAAGGGGGAGGCAGAGGTAAAATTTACCAAGGACTACTGAAAAAAAATTGCCTTAGCAGATGTGTAGCTCCTTATTTTCAGAAATATGTTAAGAATGCAGTTTTAACAAGCATATTCTATGACCTAAGTTGTATCTGCATGAAGTTCAAGAATGGCTGAGCATGAGCTGGTTTAATCTGTTAGGTAATTGCACCATTTTTAGTAAATATATTTACAAACAACTATAGAACAGAGCAGTCCTGGTGGTTAAATAATAATTTGTTCTCAGAAGAACTTTTATATATTATTTTAAGATATATACTACTCTGTCAAAAGTATAATGAATATTTTTAAGGCTGCTAAATATGTATTTATCTGAAAGCCTGAAACAGATACAAGAGACACTTTTCAAGTCAATAAGACACATTGCAACTGCCTATAGAAGTATTTTTCACTTGTAGTGAAAAATAGGAAGAGCTATCAGCTTCATACTCTGCAAACTCAGAGATTCAGGTAGACAATGCCATCCACTAATTTACACATAAAAGATTCTGCAATCAAGTAACAGAAGTAGAATATGATCTATCACCAATCTTCAGAGCCAGTGTTGGTAGCTGTGGCCCTGTTTCAGCCAGCTGTGTGCATACATAAATAAAGATGGCCAGTGTTCCCAAAGCACTGGAGATTTTTTTTTACTATAAGGTTTCCCAGATGACTCTAAACTTTTCTCAGACTGAAGAACAGAAGTTGGCCACATATACTGTAGATGAACAACTGCATTGTTCCTTTTAAATACATTGTTATGAGTCAACTGGTGGTTTTGTGCTTTGCTCACTCTTTAACAGTGAGTGTCCAGAGACAGGGATAAAACTAGATGAAGACTAGTTACCAAATTACCATAAAATAGATTCTGGTAATAGGAAGGTAATGAGTGATAAACCTAATGTCCCATTTCTTTGTTTACATTGTAGAGTAGAAATTTAATATAACAAAACACAACAAATAGTAACTCCCTCTATTACTTTGTGAAAAGGAAACTTCCTGATAGACTGTCTGTGCATCCCAAATTCCCGCTGTATTTTCAAGGTTATTCTTAGCCTTCTGAGGTGATTAGCTGGAAGGAGATCCCATTGTCATGATCCAAAGCTATGCCATTTATCATTTATATAATATATAACATATAATATAAAGTATAAATTATATAATATATAATATAAATTATATAATATATAATGTAAAATAGAAATATAATTTAATTTTTATATTTACATAATTTGCATAAAATATATTTAAATAATTTATATAAAACAGAATAATGAATATAATAATAAAATTATAACAAATATAATATATATTTCTATTTATATAATTTATATAAATGTATCATTTATATTTAGTTTGCCATTGTGTGTCTCAGATGATATTGGTTAGGATTTATACTCTCTAATTTAGCACTCCCACCACATTAAAAAAAAAAAAAAAATAGTACATTGGTCCACTCCCCACCACTTCCCCACTTCAACTGGAAGAACAAAGGACAAAGATAACAGTTGAGATAAAAAATTGTGGAAATAACAGTGAGATAAGAAAAATTAACAGTAACAGACACAATAACAGACGTGTAAAACAGAGAGAGTGATTCACATGCAAAAATGCTCACTGCAGAGCCCATGACAATAAACTACTAGCTGTCTCTCCCTCCATGTTTTTTTTTACTGGAAGGAACCTCTTTTCCCTGTAAGAGTCCTTTTACCCTGCCCCTGACAATGACATGAGGTGGTACAGAAGAATCGCCAGCTCCTAGCCGTGCTTCCTCCTGGCTAATTCAAAGATTAACCCTGTCCTGCTAGGAATCTGGACAGGTGAGAAGCCTATCCCATATTCTTTAAAGGTCTGTTATAGAGACCTAAGATCAAGGGAACCCATAAGGTGGATTACTTTGTTGTAAAAGTACTGAAATCAGGTTTGATAAGCACGACCTCCCTCTCATGCAGCTGTGCTGCCTCTGACTGATGACTGCATTGTCTCTCAGGTGTTTTTCAATACCTCCCAGAATAATCTTCTTCATATCTTTACCAGGCACTGACGTGAGACTGACAAGCCTGCAGCTTCTGGGGTCCTTTCTCTCGACCTTCTTGGAAATTGGTACAATGATCACCAGCTTCAGATGGGACTTCTTCCTAAGACCATTCAAAATCATCTAGAGAGGTTTTGTGATGCCATCAGGCAGCTCAGAGGATTTTTGAATGCATCTCAACAGCCTCTGTCTCATCAGACATATGGATGCCGCCAGAGCAGGATAATTTTAGGGAAAAAATTGGATCTTGAATGATGGTCAGCTTATGATCAAAATAGTTTTCAAATACCAAAAATATGCATGACCTGGAAAGTGACAATATATTCACAGCTTCAGTACAAGGAAGTTGTTTCTAAACAATCAGAAAAATGAAAAGAGTCACAGGTTAGTCATATATTATTTTCTGTACAGACTGCATCATCCTTTCCAGAGGAAAAGAATGGTCCTTAGCACAGACAGTCAAAAGCCTGACTTTGTAGACAGAACAGAAAAACCTAAAATAGTCCTAAAGTTTAGATAGAGAAAGATCTGCTTTTGACATATTGAGCTAAGTTTTGCAGCATCCGAGCTGGTGAAGAGACAATGAAAATTTGGAAGAATATATTATGATACTTATAGTTTGAATACAAAATAAAATAAAAATTGTTATCAATAGATGAGATTTTTTCCAGATGAACAAT
The DNA here is from genome assembly GCF_001522545.3 of Parus major. NCBI lineage: Eukaryota > Metazoa > Chordata > Aves > Passeriformes > Paridae > Parus > Parus major. Next base: position 60,211,184 of record NC_031799.1, on the reverse strand, counting down.
TTCTGCCCAAGAACAAATAAAAATTCAGACTGCATGTACATGAAGTAGATCCAAATTGAAGTTTAATATGGTTGTTAGTAATACAGCAATTAATGTTGTCATAGAAACATAACACAACTTTCATTTTTGTGTGAGGAAAGGGCAAGACCAAAAGGTATTTTGGTGCTTAATGATCACTCAAGTGCAGCATTTAAACTTCAGCTACCTGGTGCCTAACCCTCAAATCCAAAACTGTACATGAAGTGTCTTTTTGGACGTATCTGCACACTCTACAGAGAAATCCCAAACCTGGCTTGCTGACATGTTTTCTCATATTTGACAACAGATCATGAAAACTAACTGTTAAAGTATTTTGCTTATAATTTCTCTTACTTTCTTTGAAAACTATATTCTCAGTCTGAAAATTCTTAAACAGTTTGGACTTCTGGGTGTACACAACACTGTGCACAGCGAGAAAAAATTTAAGTCTATTTTATGAGACAGACATTACCTAGTCTGGCATTCAAATAGTGTCAGCTTTCCTGTCCTTTACCAAGAAACTTGGAAACTGATTTATTCTCCATTATATCACTCAATGGAAACTACTTATTACTTTTTGTTTCCTATCTTATTATGTTAAATATTTTTGTTACCATGCCAAGATTAGAGAGTTACTCAGATTGATGAGCACAGAGGAATCCTAAAACGCTAGCAATGTTCTTGAGTGGCTTCTATAGGACACTCTAAGTAACTCATTTGTAGCCAGGATTTACATTCTAATGTGAAAGCAGATAGCTTAGTTTTATCATCTGGAAACACACTATGGAACAGTCAAGCACCAGCTTCTGGCTTTGTAATTGCAAGGAAAGTCATTGCATGGGCTTCATATAAGATGTCCTTATCTTCCCATAGGTGAAGGAATCTGTAATATCAGACTCGGGTATTTAACTTATTTCCATGAGACCAGCTAAAAGTTGCATTCATTCAAAAGAACCTCATGAGAAGTCAGGTTAGAAAGAAAAATAATACCTTCTTTTAAATGGTGCAAGAAACTTTGTTTAAGGTCAAAACTGAGGTCATAAAGAGGCTAATATGGGCTTAGCATGCAGTGCAGCTGCTGTATGCTGTATTTAGCCTGTGAATAAAAAGGAAGCTTTTGTTTTCAATACTTTTACTCCTTGCATATTCCTAAGTAATTTCTTCACTCTGGTACTTGAACACTCACAGACATGCACACAAACATACACACAAACACACACACACATACACACACGCTTACATATATATATATATATATATATATATATATGTTAACTTTAACATATATATTTGGCATTTGCTTTAGATATTTAGTTTAAAATACATGGTTTCAGAAATTAACAGTATTATACAGGTATAATAGGAGGAATTTAATGAAAAATCATAATTCTAGATTCATGTTCTCTAAATTCAAAAAACCCATTCAAGTACATTTCTTTTGGGTGGCTAAAACCAGTGTCTTCTGTCATGTGCTATAATGGCAATTAATTCTTTATAGAGGAGGAATCAAAGCCAGACCAAGTTCTGAATTCTTTTAAAACAGGGGATTTGAGGAAAAAAGCATGGTTTTGTAAGGAGCTAAACTGAGAAGAAATTAAATAAATAAGTCCTCCTCAGTGCTATGTTCCTTTCTGACTCCACAGTGACCAACCAGAGAAAGAGGCAATCAAGGCTTTTTCGCAATGAACTCCAGAAAAAAACATTGAAAAAGACACATTCTAGAGATGAGTGAAGAAGATTGCCCAGATTAAATCCACCAGACAGGACCATGGAAAAAACATCTAATTTCATAATTCAGAGGCTATGGAACGTGTTTTACACTGGGGAAGCACACTTCTACTCATTTTCAGCAACTCTGTAGTCAATTTCAGCCTCTATGCTTGAAAATGAATAGCATTTTAACAGGACTATTGCCTGTACACATGGAACTGTCTGTTTAAAATTAGGCCAATAAATATTGATGGGGATAATCATTCCTGCACTTGAACTGTAGAAGGACAGAATGATAAGTACTAACTGGCATTTGCATTTGTGCTTGATTTGAAAGTCCTGAGCATCCAGTGTTGCCTTCTTCACTGTTCACATTATGAAGCACCACTGATCACAAAAATCAGTTTGAGAAAATGTTGTAGCAAAGGTTAAATCAAACCTTTCAGCAGAAATATATCACATCTAAATAAATAAACACAATGGCAACACCTAATGGAATGCACATAATAGTCCTTTTGCAATTATATTTTCTCTGAAAGCTCATATGTCACAATTTCTTATTATTCCAATGTTCAGTGCCACCTTTTGTCTCCACGTACTTTTCAAATTGTCATATTGAACAGCAAGATTTTGAAAGCCAGGTATGCACTGGGGGAGAACTGTCTTTTCATTTTTTCCATTAATTTTACTTTTTAACCTTTTTAACCTTTTTTTTTTTTTGTGAATCAGAAAGTTTGTGAATTCTTCTCTGTGTTATACGTCACCAGGAGAAAATTGCTCACACCCAGACTTCTAATTCATTAGGTGAGACAATCTGGTTGATCAGATAAGGTGGACCTTATGCAATAGTCATATAATCTGTTGCATCATTTTACTCAGACTAACTCTTTGCAAACTTGATTTGCCCAAGATGCATCAAGGTAAAAAGACAGCTCAGCTCAAGAAGACCTTGTGTGAAATGTGCAGCACACTTTGAGGAAATGCAGTTCTCATGGGGCAAAATTCAGGGTGGATTAAAGAAAAAAAAGGCAGTGGACTCTGTCTTTGCAAGCAGCTGTATGCCTGACACTCTCTGTGACATGTATAGGTAAGTGATGCATAAAATACCCATTCAATTCCATAATTTTAATCACCTCTAGCTTGATAATGACTGCTAAATATGGTGTGCTTCTTTCTGTGGGAACAACACTTGAAATGTCTGGAAATTATGTCAAATTAAAAAACATGCTGCAGCTGTTAAATAAAGGTCTCCTCCACTGGCTTTGAATATGATGTCCATATATCAAAGACCTCTGACATTGCCTGTCACTCAGTCTGGACACAGAGGATATGGGATTCCAGGCAGATGAGAGCTGAAACTGAAGCTCCAAAACCCTTCCTTATGCAAGTGATTAGATGCAGCTGTTTTGCTTCATATTTTGGAACACTTGAACTCTGCAATCTGCTGCAATTTTACTGGACTGCATGTGCAGAGGGTAAAAAAATGTATCATGCTCTGGCTAGTCAGCAGATGTGGGGATAAAGAAAAGTCTCCATTAAGAGAAAAATAATAAATGAGAAAAATTTTGGAAAAAGCATAAAGGGAGGCAAAGAGGAAGAAATTAAAGAGAGGCTATCAGAACAAGCAGAAGACATTAGTCTGTTTTCCTAAGATATGGGTAGTTAATTCTACAAAGACTTTCCTCAAATGTTACAAAACAAATAAATTTACTCTTTCAAAACATCTTTGCGCTTCTAAATCTGCCCAAAGGTAAAAAAGTTTTTAGAAATTCAAATGCCACCTTTACATTTTCACATGTTGTGTTATAAAACATTTTAATCAACAATATTTCAGGGGGAAAACTTCTTCAGCTCAGATCAAGAATACATAAATGCTAGCATACAGAAGATAAAATATATGAAAAAGCCAAGACTAACATTTTTGCAAACTGTCTTAGAGGTTTTAATTTTCCTAGCTCCAGGTCTGTATTTTAAAAGGAATTTCTCAGAGAAGCCTCTTTTATAAACTGATAAAACCTTTTTATTCTACATTTTTGGCCAAATATTAGCTATTTAAAGCCTAATCTTACTGCACAGAAGCCTATGGGACATTTTCCATTGGTTCCCATAAGATCACTGTTTTCAGTGACAACTTACTGACACTACAGGAGAAATTATGGCAGCCTGGCTTTTTTTTTTTAAAAAAAATAAATGTATTAAATGAGAGAGATACTCAGTGGAGGAATATGACAATTCAATGTAAATGGAGTCTGAAATGTAATTAGGAAAAAAAATCTGTATTTGCAAACACATATGTAAGAGGAATTTGTATGAAGGAATTAAGGAAAAGTTTACTGTCTCTACTGTTCAGCAGCAGAAAGCTTTAGTCAACAAGAACTCTTTGGGATCTTTCAGTTGCCTTTTTATGACTTTTGAATGTTTGAGTAGAGGTGCTTCTCTGATTCACTGTGCAATGCAGAGAAAAAAATTATTGGACACTCAGACTGTCCTGGATGTCATGGATCAAGAAGCATTTCTGGATGTCCATTTCAAGCAGCAGAAGTCCCTGCCTCCTGGGTTGGAAAACTATCTGAGAAACAGTCCTTCTTTGGCTGGGGTGAATTTCCCTCCATCATTAGAGCTGCAGTGTGGCTGGAAATAGAGTTTATTTAAATGAGCTTCCTGCTTGCAGGAAATCTTTACTGGGAATTAAAACCTGAATGCTTTATCTCCACTGCTGCAAAGGTGTGGGACTTTTTCACCCTTCAGAATAGCAGATGCTGTCTATATCTGTAAGTAATAACAACAGTCACACTCTTTTTTTACCTAAAGTAAGAATTGTGTGTGGGAGACGAAAGATTTCATCTGCTGTGGTTTAAAAGTTGTGATTGCTGAGTCCTCCTTCCACTCACACATTTTGCTACTTGAAAAGAAAGCCCTAAGCGTTTCCTACATCAGAAAGTAAAGCTGACCTCTCTTTTACTTACAAATTTAAAATAAGAGTGTTTTCTTATTCCCCAATAATGACAAGGTTTCAAAACAGGTTAACACCTACTGCTGGCTATGGGAGATCAAGGGGCAGGTGTGATATGAGTAAAGTTCTTGTCTTGTGAAGAAAAAGAGAATTTTATCTCTGTTTTCATCGTTTGGAAGGTTCATTTGGGAGGGAGATGTTCTGAAAAACTTTATCATGCTTGATACCCTTCTTGCAGCCCTACATGTAAGCATATAATTAGACCAACATATCCTCTGATGTCATGATCATGATAGGTTCAAAGATGATCTCAAATCATGATTGAAGAAGAAAAAAAGAAAACTGAAGATTTTAAAATGTTTTTTTCCCAAGTGATGCCCCTGGCTTTAAAACAAACTTGATTTAGAGGGGTGGGGAGAAGGAAAAAACCAGAGGAAAGAGAAGGAAAAGAGAAAGGCAAGGAGAAGGGGAAGGGAGGGGTGAAAGGAAAGGAAAAAGGGGAAGAGAAGGGGAAGGAAAAGAAGTCGTCAGGTAGGACAGAGCAGAATAATCTTAATTGTTTTTAGGCCAAAAGAGTAGCAGTATAGAAAAGAGGTCCTGGAAAACCCAGTCTTATAAGATTACTGATAAGACCTGGGAATAATTCTATGGAATTTTTCTTTCCATTGAGGAAAAAAAAATGAGAGAGTATTCAAATAATCCAGAATTGGCAATAAAATTTAAATTCAGCATAAAATATCTTCAATAAAGAAAATTATACCCTTAAACTGGTAAGCTATTTCATCCGTTTCATATTGCATTGAAATTTCTCAGACAGGGTAAGGAGAAGAAATTGTGTTCTTTAAGGTACACAGTGGGAGAGGAAAGAGATGATATACTGACAGTACTAAGACAAATATGATCTTGGAAGGAGGTAAAAATGGTGAAAACTGATTTGTTGACAGAGAAGAGAGAAGAAAAAAAAACAGGAGAAGGACTTCAATATAAAGATGACAACAAAGGGACTAGAAATTGAAACTCTGATGGTGACAAAACAAATACAGAAAATATGTGGGTGGCTGCAGACCTCTGACCATGTAACACAACAGAAGTCTGAGGTAGCTCCAAGGCAAATTTCTGAAGATCTTTGAGGAATGAGAGTTTGTTCCCATCATTGTATATGGCTTTCCTGGAAAGGCACTGTAGATCTATGATTCATATCTAAAAAAAATGTAAGAATAGAACAGAAACATGAAAAGGGCTTATGAAAAAATTGGAAGACACAAAGACATTGGATCTCTGCTGAGGTTAATCTCTCACACACTTTGGGGAATCAGCTGTTACTTGAACTCTGGACTGGGGAAGTTTTGGACAGAACCCTTTAAACAGAATAACAGAAGACTGTGAAAGCTGCTAAAGAGCTCGGCTCATGGATGAAAGTATAATGAGAAGGCAGTAAGGAGGGAGATGAATCATGGGTATGAAATGTTCATCATTGTGGTGTAGGATGCTCTAAAATGGTGACTCAGGCCCCAGCAAAGCCTTGAAATGAAGTTATCTTCTCTGCAGGGCTTGTTTAACTTTAGGATTTGCAATAAAATATCACACTGAAGTTTGCTTTCCCATGGATGGTCTGCAAAAATCTATGTGTTGCTTTAGAAAAGTCATTTTAACATTTCTACCTCTTGTAATTCAACTGAAAATTGGAGATGCATGAAGACAGACAGAGAGAAGAGTGTCTATGTTAGAAACAAATGCATCACTTTTTTTTCAAAACCTCTTAGATTTATTTTTCTTGCATTACAAGACCTTCTTTCCTTTGTTTGTTCTCTGTTCTTAATGGGTTTTTTTTCTGAACTGTTTCTTACTCTTTTTTAGTGGTTTTTTTTTTTTTTTTATTCATAATAGCAGACCTCCTTTCTTCAGCTCCTTTTTTATACATTTCCCACTATTTTTTTCTTAAGCCATACATTAGTAGACACCTTTCCACTTTGTTCTTCTCCACCTTCCCTAACTTCTCTATCACACATTTTTCTTTTATTTCTCTTTTATTTTCTTCACTTTTTCACTACATTATCCATGCCAGAACTTCAGCAGAAGATCAAAAGAGAATATCCAGTACATAAATTAGAGATTTGATTGCAGTTCAAGTGTAACAAAATAAAAGTGCTTTTGCATTAGCCACAGTTACTAAGAGCATTCAATAGTTGGCAATCTTTGGATTTCACTAGGTGAAAAATGTAGGTAGTCAAAACAGACAGCTTTTCTTCATACAAGCTTGTCCAACGTAGCACATCTTTTGTAGGCATTTTTTTTTCATTAATTTGAAATGAAAACTAAACATCTTTACTGTAAAATATAGCTTCAGACACAAGTTAATTGAATTTGTATTATTTTTTCGTAACCCTAGAATATAATGTCTGTTCACTCTGTTGTGAAAAGGCCAAGGTGAGAACATTTACTGGTTAGAGAATTAATACTACTCCACACTGCTTGTTTTAAAAGATGTAATCACGCACATGTTGCTGCTGTCACAACAGCTGCAATACTGTGCAACTTCACACTCCATTATGAGATATACCAGAGTATGGCTGCATGGAAGTATTATTCTAACATACCTTAATTGTGTTCAATATTCACATTTTATAACCTCTTAATTGAGTAGTATCTAGTATTTGGCAATTAAATTATTGTAGCCAACCATCTGTTGAAGTTAATCATCTATAGATTGTGCTGGTTACTTTTGGTGTGTTTTTTACTATGTTCAGGCATTTTCCCAATTTCTTAATGGGCTACATTTATAAATGGAACTACGGCTAACCTATTATTTTGTTTATCACAGAAGAATAATTCATATGACAGCAATATTATTAGAGGTTGTTATGAGCAACATTAAGTGTGGGCTACATTTGAGATGTAGTTACTTCCATTTACACCAGAGGAGGTATCTTTGAACACAAGGAATGGTAATTCCTTTAGATACATCAAGTCTTTTAAGGTATAGAATGTTGGTATAAAGCATATCTGGTTCAAAAAACCAGTGTTTCTGGGAACAGTAAGGTAAGAATAACTGAAGATAGTAGTAGTTCCTCTATATTTGCATTCATCTAGAACTCAATTTAGTCCCGTACAGAAGGACCAGTTGTGAGGTGTTAAGGTATTCTATTAGTGAAAAATGAAGTTTGAGAATAAAATTAAAATTAAAATTAATCACTCTTGTCAAGTGGCTTTCTCTCTGTTCTCTGTGTTTAATGAATGTAATATAAATGTTGACAATATTTCCTGAAAAAGTGTAATTCCATCTATATTTAACTATTTTTCTCTGCTGGGCCAGCATGGTTTACAAACATTAGCCCTTTGGCAATATGTCATATGAGCCATTCACAGAGTCACAGGATGATAATAGAAACTGAATCTACAAATCTTTCAAGGTCAGCAGGGAAGAAGCTACTCTGATTTCTTATACTAGAGCTGACCAAATTACAGGTTTTGATGCATAGATGGTTTTGAACCAGCCTATGGGCAATCCATTGTGTCACTGCAGTGCTCTCTTGGCAGCAGCCCAGTGTTTGATGGGGAACAGACACTAGTCCTTTCCTGTGACGGAGCTGTAACGTCCCTGGGAAACACATCCCTGCTGTGAGCATCTTTTCATGCTCCCCTCTCCAAAAGTCATCTGATACAGAACATTCAGGTTTTATGGCTCTTAACTTTCAGTAGGTGCTGCAGGAATAAATGTGTTTGGTTTTTTAAAAACTGATACACACAGTATCAATTTTTAAGTAGCTAAGACAGTTCCATGCATCTTAGGGAATTTGTTATGTTAAGCATTTCTTTGCAATGACAATGTCAAGATTTCATTCATATAGTTTGATCCAAAATTGCACTGTGTGAGTCCATGTAAGTATGGCTGTTGAAGCAAGGAGGTTGAAACAGTAGAATCGGTACAACATATCAGTGAAAACAATAGCTGCAGAACTGGTATTTTTATTTGTGATTTTGAAAAATGCAGAGTGAATGCATGTCTTCACTTTCCTCTCTTGTAGCTGAATCTTGAACGAGATGTAATCATGTGTGATATCTTGTCATATGTTGCTTAGAAAACAACCTCTCAATCTCTTACACAAATCTTTTTAAGCTGTCTGTGGGAGCTCATTCAAATGCAAGTTCTGCACAGGTGCCCAACCAAGCAGGACCAGAGATAATATGGGAACAGCAGCTTTACCTACTGGATGCAGAGGTCCAGAAACACTCAGGGTCATCATTCTCAGACATACACTAATTCTTTGTCTTCTGTTTTTATCTGTATGTATGATAAATTTTGAGTCTTAACCTCTCAATATTTAACATACCTGCTTAGATTTATTTTTCTTGCATTACAAGACCTTCTTTCCTTTGTTTGTTCTCTGTTCTTAATGTTGTTTTTTTTTTGAACTGTTTCTTACTCTTTTTTAGTGGTTTTTTTTTTTTATTTATAATAGCAGACCTCCTTTCTTCAACTCCTTTTTTATAAATTTCCCACTATTTTGTTCTTAAGCCATACATTAGTAGACACCTTTTCATCCTGCAGCATCACATTTCTGGGTCCTGTTAAGGTTCTCATCCAGCAACATTCCCAAAACCTTCTCCTCAGAACAGCTTTAAATCTATTCTACATACAACGTGTATCGTGCTTGGGATTTCCTTGACCCATAGGTAGGATCTTGCATCTCCATAAGGTTCACACGGGTCCACCTCTCAAGATTGTCAAGTTTTCTTTGTAGAGAGACCATACAGTCACTTCTCATACTTTGAGTGATCTATCCATCTGTATTGGGTCTGACCAAGGTAAAGTTCACAGCCCTCACACTGCTGTGCTTTGCATTGGTAGCTGGAAGGGTGTTGATCACAGAGCAGTGTTTTGACAGTAGTCAAAATACTCAGTCCTTTATGTTGTTGGGACAGTCTCTGATGGGGATTTTATTTTATTGCTTATCACACTACTTTAGGACCAGCTCACAGTTTGTTCTTAGTGAAAGCCACAAAAATATTTGCAAATGGACATTTAAGACCTTAAAACTAGCAATGAATGCATTCAAAATATGACTTGGAAACTAAGAAAAAGTAAAGGTGGGTATTGGCAAGTCACACAAACCAAGATCCTGTAGATTCAAGAGTGCTAGAGGAGGACACATGGTGAACATTCCTGGAAACATGAACTCTGGTATTTCATAGAAACTACTGGGAAGGTACCAGTTTGCATCTGACTGAGTTCTGTAGACGAAGACAGGTCAAGATCCTAATGACAGTGTGACACTTTTTCTGAGAAAGGCGCATGGATGTGGCTGTGCTGCATTTCAGCATCATTAGATTTACAATGGTTGGTTAAGCCTGGTTATCTGTTTCAGTAATGCTGTACTAGTTAATGGTTTCCGAGACAGGTTTCCATAGTTTCCCACTCCATCCCACCCCACTACTGAATACATTTATTAGAAAGGAAGTCTGAGCTGGAATGTGTGTTGCCTCCAGCCCTGGGGCTGTTATTTCACGTACATAAGTCTCTCCAGTCCATCACAGTAATACAGGAAACTTAAGAGAGTGTTTCCTTTCTCACATCAAATTAATGGAATTTTTTTAGTTAATAGTATGGTTGTCAAACTAATAGAATTTTTTTAGCTAATAGTAGGGTTGATTCCAAAATAATTACTTTATGGATTTCTTTACATGATGCACAATTGAAATGAGAAAGGAGACTTCAGTCTCTTGAAAGCCAACATTTCTAGGTGCAGTTGTTTGTTCTCCCCATATTGCTCCTGCTTCAGAGAAAATACACTGCAGATGCATCTAACCTACCCTATTATCAGAGCTCCAGAAGTATGGGCAGTGTTCTCAGGCATGTGGTGTGATTCTTGGGCTGCTCTACACAGGGTCGGCAGTTGGACTCAGTGATCCCAATGGATCCCTTTCAACTCATACATTCTATGATTCTATCATTATAAGTAATGCACTCCAGCTGTCTCATTTCTTGAAGAACAAGTAGTGTCCTGAGATGGCACACAAAATTAAATATTCAGAAGATACTTGTGTTTGACATGGTCTTAATTACAAGACTTGGGGAAAAGGGTCATATGTCATCCACAGAACTTTGAGGGTAACTTTGTTGGTTTATTAATCCTCTTATAGTATCAGAACATAATTTGAATGATTTGGTAATGTGATTTGGTAATGTTCTGATTAATGCTTTACCATGAACACAAGAGACAGATTAACCATGCCATAAATTGTAATAAACTAATTCCTCACTGCAGCTTTAGAAACTAAATCACATTCAGTTTCAATTATTTCACATTTGACAATCATTCTTTCCAAAGGAACAACAAGCATTAACACAATAATCTGAAAGAAGCTTCTAAAAACATTGTTGACAGAAGTTCTTTTTATAAAGAAATATTTGAAATTACAATGGCATTTTTGTTTTAAACATACCAGCTTCTGCAACTAAAAGATCTTGATCTGAGCACCTTAAAAATACTTTCGAAGTTTTCATGCTCAACTAATATATTAAACCATTGTTAGTCTAATAAAGCAGTGTTATTTTGATATAAATACATGGAAGATAATAGGCAGAAGGGATTAACTAGCACTGATGTATATGAGCTCTTCTGAATTAAGCAGTGCTTTAAATTGGAGACACCTAGTAGAAGAATGCTGCTGTAATTGATGCTGCTTCCAGTAGTGTCTTGGCTTCATACAGAGCTCTTCACCTGGAGATTCCCAAAAAGTTAAAGAATCTGTAAATATCATGCTTATATGGTCATATATGGCCAGACTAAAGCTGAGAAAAAATCAATCAAAGAAAAAAAAGGATTTGTGTAAGAGCTGGGTCTTTTCTGTCCATCTTACAAAACCCAGAATCCTTAAATAAATGGAAGTAATATGTTTTTTTCTTCATTTCAATACCATGAACAATACCATGTATATTTTACTGCAGCTTGATCAGCTGTTCCATCCATTATACTAAACATGTAAAACATGCAACATTGTCCGGTGCATGCTAACTTATTAATGGAGTGTCTGGATAAATTGCTCAACTCTTTTACATTGCTTGGATGAAAAGGTATATAAAATCAATAGGTGCACTGTGCAGGTTTTACAGTGAAAGATGTGTGTCTCACACACCCTCTTGCTCCCCAAAGCTGAAAATGGGTAGTTGTCTTTGCGGAGAAACTTCCTCCTACAGTGGGACCATAGCTTGTTGGAACGGGTAGCCATTTATCACAGCCCTAAATGAAAGCATTCCTTGGACACAAATGTCTTTTTCTTCCTTTGTCTGATTGCTGAGGGGAAAAGTGAGAAGGAAATGTCAAAACAGTGAAACAGTGGTGTCTAGAGAGCAGTCACTTTGGAGCTCAACCAGCTTTTGTGAAGGCCTGGATGATTTGTCAAATGGTTGTGGCATAAGTCAAGCCCTGAGGTTGAAAGGTCTTGACCTAAGGAGTGTTGAAATCAGGCAGTATAAGCAAGAGGGCTGCTAGAAGTTTCAGCTGTAGTGGAGATGAACAATGATGGGTGCTGGACACAACAAAACCTAATCTGCATAATTCAGGTAAGGAATTTTATTGAATCTGACAAGTATGTGACAGGCTGAGAAAGAGAAAAGAACATGCTCTTGCTGAGAACCTTCAAAGCTCTTGTTAAGGTATGTGGAAATAAATGACAGCTAATCTCTTCACTAAAAAAACTGTAAACAATACCATTTTACACAGGGCTCACCCATGACCTTTTCATAGATCAGGCTATCCACTTTCAGGCCAGGCCAGAGAACTTATCACAAACAATGCACTGAATTCATATTGTGCAAGAAGAGCTTTACTTCTCCCAGCTGCTTCACATAGAGTTGCTACTCGCTTTGGCAGGTATGGTTCAGCAGAAAGACCATCACTTAAATCTGGTGCATTACCCCTCCTGGCAACTGGAAAAATGACATGGAGATTTTTCGATAGAAGTTCTTTGTTTTGTTTTGTTTTTTGTTAGACTGTTTGTTTTGTACTAGATTTTTAAAAATTTTATTACAATTATGACTTGTATAGATCATACTGCAGCTACAAATCTCAAACTAAATGTCATAAGGTGACAAGGCAAAATTTCTGTACTGCAATCTGCTGATTTTATTAAAGTGACCAAGACTACTAAAATCTTTCATGAATCTAGACATGGCAAATTTCCCAGATTTTTGTAAAAAAAAATAAAAAAAATTAGCCATTTGCCTCTCTTTCAAGTCTTCTCTAGGTAAACCATAGTGTTTAAAGAAAATATGTAATTTGTGGTTTCAAAATACATATAAAATCCTGACCACCAGCTTTAGAGAATAAAATCTTTGTATTCAACTTTATTTCAAATGCACTAAGACAAATAAAACCTTAATGCACATACAACCCAGTAGCAATGGTTGAAAATTAATCTAGCCTTTGTATGGTGTTTAATTTCATCCAATAGAATAAAAAAATTATCTCGCAGGGAAGCATGAGTTTCTTTTTGCAATTATCTGTATTCTTGAGAGATCTTTCTTAATACTGAATTGTCTGCAAAAGATAGAACTTGATATCTATATAAAGAGGTTTCTTGCCAGATGCAGACCTCTAAGCCTGACAAAAAACCATTCAGTTGCACAGACTGCTGAATGATTGGAAGGAAAGCTCAAAATCTAGGCAAACACAGTACAAATGTGACTTTCAAGGCAGAAATTCAACTCTAAAACTCTTCAAATAAATACAAAAACAAAGATTACACTGACTTTGTTGAGCATGAGGCACAAAATCCCCAAGCACTTCCCTGGATTACTGGCACAGTGATTTCTGCAGTGTATAGCACACATGTATATTTTTTACCAGCGTGTGGATCTTTCAATCTAATGGGAAGCAGTTAAGAGTCCTTACAGGATCAGCCATGGATCTTGGTTTTATAAGCAGTCAATGCATAATTCACAAGGCTTAATGAAGATTCCAATTCATGACAGCCAACTGGCTCCATAGGTCACACCTCCCGGTCTCATATAAATAAAGAATGAGATAGTGGAAAGTGTACCAGCTGAACCTTACTGAGTGCCAAAACTATGCATAATAATGAAGCACAATAAAATATATACTTGACTCTCAGGAAGTGTTTCTACTGTTTTCCAGCTTTAGAGATGGAGAGGAAAGGTTTTGTGGTGCACCTTTCAATATACCACACCAAACAGTGTGATGCTTCCCCTCAAGGCAAAGGGGCAATCAGACTGTGGCAATGGCATTTCATATCTAGCCTCATCAGGTCGATGAAATCCTTTGTCATTCCCACCCCAACAGTGAAATCCATGCTGGAAACATCCCCACCTTCCTCTCCCATGCTCCCCTCTAAGTCCCCATTTGGTAACTAGGAAGTGTTTCAGCAGTGCTGTTCTTTTATGTGCTCTGTTTAGTCCTTGGAACAGGATGAATGGTAGCTTAGATGAATGCATTTGTGCCATTTTACTTGGCCCCAGACGATGTTTCCTCACTACCATGACATCTGAACAGAAGGAGAAAACATCTCCCTTTTGTGGCAAGCTAATTTAATTTGTACCTTCCACCTAGGGGTAAATATGTTTGTCTGTCTTTTTAAGCTGTCTTTGCCCACTTTCTTTTCTCACGGGAAACCCTGCTGAGTCAAAAGCAGGATATTGCTTAGTGCTCTAACTTTATTTTAAAGTAATTTAATTTTAAGCATGCTTACACTCACCCTAAAGTGGAGCAACTGTAGGAGCTTCATGGGACAGCCTTAATGACTTCTGCAGGTTTTTCCAGAGACATCAAGGGCTGGTTGTTATGGAGGCATTTGTCTTTTAAAACAAATGCTTTAAAACAAGATATCTTTTTGCAGTTTCCTCAAAGATGTGTTTCTTTATTTTTAAAAATCCCACAGTTTTGCCCATTGACCTACCACCTTTAAAAACCAGCATGATGAACACTGACCTTTGCTTTTTGTTGATCTGGTGTTATATGCGATTTGGCTTCTTTCTGTCTGAAAACATTGTAAAAAGGATTTAAAATAAACAGTGAATGCATTTCTTTATAGCAAATGGCAGTGAAATATGACTCAGATGACTCAGAATTTGCATTGTTACCATTTATGCATGACTTCTTTAAACTGGCAAGCATAATAAGTTAAGGGCATTATTTAATCCAGTACTGAATATTTTCCATAATTAAAAAAAAATGTATGGTAAACTGTGAAAAGAAAACTGAAATCATAAAGCATCATTTAAAACCAATTTTGCTGATAGTAACATCACAATTTCTTTTATTTAAACTTTGTTATTTCATACCAATTTGGCAATGACACATGAAAGAGCTTCTTTCCTTAAAAAAATATCCTTTTCAGTTATTACCATGTAAATATTATTATCTTGTCAGATAAGAAAGAGAAAATATATAACACTTAAACTGAAAGAGTATATTTTTAATATACACATTAAAAATACCATGATAATGACTTTATCTGCTATTTGCTATTATTTGCTATTTTCAAATATATAATATTGTACTAATGCTTTTTCCCAATAATTTGGCACCCTGTTCTGATCAGAAATGTGCATTTCTATCACATTCAAAACTCAAATTGTTCAACACTTAAACCTATGAAGTGCATTTCTATAATCTGCAGTCATAAATATTACACAAAGTGTGACTTTGTCTGCAGTTACCAGTTACTTTTCCTTTGCATAATATTTTATCTGTGTATTTCTGAGATGGTTTGCAGTCTGTATTCTGGTCAGAATTATGCATTTATCATCAGCAAATCACAGGGAAACAAGTTCGGAATCAGTCACAACATTCAGAAAGATCATCATGACAGTATTGCAGTTTTGCTAATAAAACTTTCCTCTGTTCTGTTTATATTGCCCTGATGGTTTGTTTTTTAAACAAGCTGCATTTTTTTAGGAAAAGGAAGTAGCTCTCTTTTTCAAACTTACTGTTTAGAGTCTAAACATGCAATGTCATGACAAACAAACAGCAACCAATATGTGCTCCAGAGAAAAAGGAGAAAGTGCAACTGTGTTGCCTGCCCTTGTCCACTCAGTGTATAAAATACCCATTATATATAAAATGGAAAAAAATTGCTTCTTTTTCCTGTGTAGAGGACTCTTCAGACAGAGCCCAGCACTCCCATTGGCACTGTAATGTTTTACATCAGCTTTGAGGATAAAGGGAGTAATTCCCAGTGTGGGATTTTAGAATGGATTGGTAAGGAACTTAGAGATCAACTGCTTCCAAGCGCTCTGCTGCAGGCAGTGACATCCCTGGGCAGGGATGTGGACCAGGGTGCAAAGCTGAAGGGCAGCTGGTGAACAGGTACCTGTGACAGTGACAGTGACAACCACAGGGCTAATCCTGCCTGCATGCCTTGCTTCACTCTGCTTCTCAGCCAGGATTTGGACCTCAAAAACTTTGGAAAAGTGTTAACAAATATGTAAACAAATACACGGAAGCCATGATAGCCCATGGTTGGGCCACCTGGCCTTTGTACCATGCCAGAAAAAACAGATCCAAGGTGCAAATAAAGAGAAATGTTAAGAAAAAAAGGGATGCCACAGGACTTAGAATTTCACCTACTGACCTCTGCAGTTCACAATGCTTCAAACAAGTTGTTTTGAGATCTGGAACTTTCACTTTAAACTGGAAAGCTGGCTCTCAAGACCTTGCCTCTGATAAAGGTGGAAAACTTTGTTGGCAAAATCCCTTAAATATTTGCTTTGTTTTCTGAGAAGTAAATTTGCCTCTTTAAAGATTATGGAGTACTCAAAAACTGTTTGGTACTAAGAAGATAGTTATCTTTAGGGCTATAAAAAGGTATTTCCAGCCTTAGGCCATCCACCTTTCCATTAGAAACTAAGCTCTTAAGGCGTATATGGACAAAGGGCTTGGTTGTTTATGAAGCAACATCTGCTTACACTCAGCCTTGTTGTCAGGGAGCTGTTGGTTGAAAGCGTAGGATCTCCTTTCTCTCCATTTCATGCTGTATTATGTTTCATGCGGGAATATCCAGTCTCTGAGACCTGACCACTGCTTTTATCAGTGGAGTTTAAAGACTTTGGCTGTTTGTAGTAAGAGTCCAGTCAACTGGAGTTGCAGTCAGGAGGGTGTTTCAACAGACGCTTGAAAAATTTCTTTTGGTTTCCAAACACTTTTCTGCAAAGTATTAGCTTTCCTGTGCTGCTCTGAAGCTAAAAGCTCCTATGTAAATACCTCTCAGGTTCACTTTAAGGTAAAATGGTGTTTGGGTCTGAATTTCTCAAATACTAGATGTTCACATGGAAAAACTCCTAGTTACACTTCAGGCACAAAATAGCAATACCTTCTCGAGACTCTACGATTAGTATTATTATCTAATAAAGAACCTTTCTGACCTTTGCTTGTTGACATGTTTTTCTTTCCATCTACATCACTAATGATGATCAGCTTTTGTAACAAGAAGACACCTGAATGATAAAAACTGCCCTGCAAATTAGTATGTAGTTCATTTTGTGACTCCCTCTCTGCTCATCAGCAGGCACTCAGAGACAAAAAATGCTTAATGTATAAATTTGAATAGTCAGCATTGGTAAGTGTTCCTGAACAAGGGTGAATGATTTTGTCCCTAAATTGCAGGGTATTGTGGATTCAGACATTGTTCTGTACATCCAGAAGATAAACCCAGAATAAACACAAGACATATTTGCAACTTACTTAAGAAAGCCATGGCACAGTTTACAGACATGACTGATTTTCCTGGGATTGGTATCTTCGTGGTATTATAGCCAATTTTACTGAAGCACCACAATGCATATTTTAATATTGAAACCACATTGTAATGCATGACAATATATCAGATTTGGCACAGGTAAGTGATGCAAAAGGTGGCATTTATTTAGATATACATACATACATACATACATACATACATACATACATACATATATATATATATATATATATATGTATGTATGTATGTATGTATGTATGTATGTATGTATGTATGTATGTGTATTTATATATATATATATGTATATCTAAATATATATATACACACACACACACACATATATATATATATATATGTATATGTATATGACATGAATTTGTACTTCCATGGCCTAAAACTTTAAGGAAAAAAGATAATTCAGCTGCAAAGGAATCTCATGGCAGGGAGGTGGGGGATAAAATGAAGGCAAAATAAAATAACAGCTCAATGGGCAGGAGTCTGAAAAGCATCTTGGGGGGAAAAATGCCCCAAGCCAACAACCTTCTAAATGGGAGCAGTGGGTGACATAATGATTTTTTGACTCAAAGGCTGGTCAGTCCAGCCTCCAGATATTACCACTGCTTGCATCCTGCAATGCCATTTTAAAAGTAAACAAGTCATGGCTAAAATAGTTTCACTGTTTCAAACCATTTCTCCTGACTTGAAAGCTTGCGTCTTTGATAATTAGAAACTTTTACTTTTTGCTGTAAAAGTGCTCATGCGCGGTGGAAATAAATGTGCTTGTCTTCCGGTATTTTAACTTAAGCAGTTTTTTTCTCACCTGGCACTTATTTGCAAGGAACAATTCTAGCCCTGCTGGGTCCCTCTGCATAGGCAAATGCATCACTAAAGCTTCCTCAGTCTCCCTTCCTGTCCCATCCATTTCCCTGACTAATTTAATACCCATTTTCTGCAGTTTGGATTACTGTTCTCAGAGATACACTACCAATATATATTATAGTGTGCTCTAGGAACTTCCATGAATGCCCTGGATGGATTTATCACTAGTCCTCTTTCCTAGCACATTTGATATTACACTTGCATTTTCAGAGCTATGTCAGTGAAGTCTTCTTCCATGTCTGCTTCCTACTTTCAATCTTCTCTGTATACCCTCAAATTCCTGTAATTTATATGCCTAGACTGCATTATGTGCTATTAAATTTCAGCCCATTTCTACTAATTTAGTTCAGAAACCCACAAATCTCTTGCCACTAAGAAAAAGGAAACACCTGTCTCTTTGGGAGATCATATGCCACTTGCAAGTGATTTGCATCCATGCTTTATGTTGAGAATCTGGTGCAAGGATTTTACCTTGCTGGTTACACAATTTCTTTCTCCTTTTCTCTTATTGTGTGTCTTTTATGACTTAATTTTCATCTCCCACAGAATCAAACTAAAAAGTGAGACAACATACGATTTATTCAGTATTTTTTACCTGCAGTAGCAGCTTCTGTAAACCTCATTTGCAGAATGGCTGGTACATGTTTTATCAGCTTTACAAGCAGGAGGTATTTTTAAGCTTTAAGAATTTTAAGTGTTAAAAACTTAGTAGTGATTAAGTTTTGAATCCAGTGAAGTGATTCAGATGTTTCCCTTCTGATGACATATGTTGCTGATACAAGATCTTGAAAAAATACTTCCCTAATATTTTCTAGCAATGCATTCTGGTGAAGGATTGATAGAACATTTTGTCATGTCTTTTAAGATACACAGACATCTTTTTGTGTCTACATCAGAAATGACTCCTAGATAAATGAAAAAACCTAAACTGATGCAATACTAAGGTATTCAAGGTTTTGTTTTTTTTCAACTTCTGCTTTTCTTTGCATACAGAGAATTTTAAGCATTTGACAGAATGAGCAGACTTAAACATTTCAGCCAGTAAAACAGTCAGCAAAGGGAGTCCTCTGTCTACAGCATGGGACATGTATAGTTTGGTACTTGCACCCCTGAACAGAAGTTTTACATCATTAATCTACTTGTGTACATGTAGATAAACACATAGCTCTGTGCCATCTGTGGCTAGGAATAGAATACAGGGGTTCAGGATGAAAGAAAGTAGCAAAGGATCAGATTCAGAGCAGGGATAAATTATGGCAGTACTTCTGCAGGATGTAAAGAAGTATTTGCATGTGTTAATTCCTTCCCTTGGACAGACAGCAGATCTGTTTTTATCAGAAATTTCCTCCAGAATAAGGTCTCTGTCCTGAGTGAGATACGATATTTTGCTTTCTTGAATTCAAATCCAGTGCATTATCACCCAATAGTTTATTGCTCCTGAGGATATTTTCATACAGTCAGCCTTCATTTATGCCTTCTTTGGATAGCATAAATGTTAACATAAATGCATAAATGGTTAGCATAAATGAAGAAGCTGTTCTTCTCTATTTTTTATTTTCTTCTTTTTTTTTTTTTCCATCCTTGATCACTTCTCCAACAGATTTTAATTAAGTGTAGAAGAAAAATAATGGAGATGGATCAGATGGTATAATTGAAATTGTTCTTCACAAACAGCCAAGTGTACCTCTAAATTTTCCCCATGTACTCATGATGTCAGGTAGATGATGGAAAAGCTATCTTCTTCTACAGGAAGACACAGATATTTTTGTGACTTTTTTTTTTTCTCAAATATTTTGGCTCATTAAAGCAGTACAGATGACATTCTCATCCTTATCACAACCTTGCTGGGACCTTTTATGGTATTAACCTCAAACCTCTAGACATTTTTTTGGAGATGTTCAAGACTGAAAGTGGTTCCTGTCCAGTCAGGGCTGCCAGATCCAGGAGTCCAGACTGGACAGTCTGATAATGTTGCAAACACATGCCTTTAGTTGTGGCTGGAAATAGGCATGGAGTTATTAATTCTACTTTCCTTTTGTATGACAAGTCTCTGAAAACCTTTATTGAAAATGAATAGTGCAACTGGCTCAGAGTAGTGGATTTTCCCCCAGTTTAAAAGTTTCATCCCCAAATTAGAAGCCTTCAGGAATAAATTGCATGCTAGGACCTCACTGAGGTCAGCAGAGAACACACCCTTGGGACACCTGGAGTATACCAGCTTTAGTTTGTAGTAAAGTTGCACTGTGATGCAAAGATTAATACTGTATGTAGGCAATATATAAACATAGCTTGGTCCAAAGGATTTAGTCTCTCTGGATATGCATTAGTCTTTTCTCTTGTTAATGGCAGTCCGTGTGTACCTTAATTTAACCTTGCTCAGAAGGAACAGGTGTTTTGGCTTATTCATGGATTCTGGCCTGAGAACCCCACAAGAGATCCCATCAGAAGGCTGAAGTTATTGGGAGATTTACAGTGTGTGTTACTATGGGGAGCTTCCACTTACATCTTTAGAACTAGTGAGATTTTTCATCTGTACCACAACTTGAAGAAAAAGTTGGATGTTTGCAACCTGGGGGCATGAAGTGTGAGGATGACACAGGAATAGGACTAAGACATTTAGGAAGATAACAATGACTCTTTGAAATAGCATTATGTTTCATTGCCAGTAGTTTATGTTGAAGAAGTTATGGATGAAAATGCAACCCGCTAATATTTCCTATAAATAGGAATAGGACAGATAAAAATTTGGAAAGTGTCACTAGTGATACCATTAGCTGTACTGAAGTCCACTGGTTCATAGGGGGAGGAAGGTATCTCCAGTGCATTAGGATTTGTTACACTGGAATAAATATAATTCACCAATAGCCCTCAAAATACTCTACATATGGTTTTATTCCTTGAACAATGACTCAAGTGACTCTTTTTGATTTTTTTGCTTGTTTTGTTTTGTTTTAAGAAGGTTTTTTTTTTTCACATATTCTGTAAATGAAAGAATTTGTGAAATCTATTTAGGAATATAAGTTATAAATGAAAATAAATCCTCACTAGAGTGAAAAAGTGGACAGCTAAATAAGAGCTGGATATTGGCCTTTATTCCTGCAAAAATAGACACTAAATACACTGCCTTAATTTATAAAAGGTAAGTAATCAATATTGGCAAAGATTAATGCTATATGAGTTTGATTCAACTTTCACAGAACAGTATATTTTATTTCCTCCCTTCCAATGTTCCTGTTTCCTTTGTTCATTGTTTTTCACTTTCTTCATCATAACTTCTATCAGAGGTGTTTTATAAAGAAGTGTGCTTCTGGGATCTTAGCTTGTTTAGGGCCAGAATATTCATCCTGTGATTTGGTCTCCTCCCTTTTCTGTGATCTGTCTTTTCCCCTTCCCTTTTCTCCTTCCCCTTTCCCCCTTCCTTTTTCCTGCTTCCTTTTTCCTCTTTTCCTATGCCCTTGCCTTTCCCTTTTTGCCCTTTTGAAGATGTAGTTCTATCACCTGATGCACCAGCAAACGT
Source organism: Parus major (assembly GCF_001522545.3). NCBI lineage: Eukaryota > Metazoa > Chordata > Aves > Passeriformes > Paridae > Parus > Parus major. The sequence goes on along the minus strand of NC_031799.1, from coordinate 60,189,390 downwards.
GCCATCCCTGTCCCCATGCCCTGCCCATGCCTGGTACTTCTCTCTAGCAGGCACTTGTGAATAAAAACATTGTGAACACCAAATGATCTGTCAGGATCCTGCAAACATTTGGTTCATCTCCCCTCTGGAGCCCTTGGACCAGGTAATACCGAAGCCAGAAAAGTTAAAGCCTCTGGCTGTTGTATGATCTCTTGCATCTTTGGGGAACACAGTCAAAGGAAACCAGAAGGCTTCTCGCAGGTGTTATTCTACATGGGTGTAAACAAATATTAAAAATGCATGTAATTATTCACCTAGAATCAAAACATTCCCTTTTGGGTTTGTATAGGCATTTAAAGCATGATCTGGGACTTTTTCTGTTTCTTATATGCATGAAAAAGAAAAAAAACAGCATCAACCACTGCCACACACCAAAATAGATACCACTCTCCAACTAAGAATTCATAATAAAATGCCCCAATCTGGTCTACCAAAGATGAAATTCAGCCATGACTCATTTAACCCCCCCCCATCTTTCAAAACTGTTAAGATATTTTAGCAGTACTGTCTGATTTTCCACAGTGTACTGAATTTCCAGACTTTGCTCCAAAGGATTCATAGACTTTGTGGCTCCAAATGAACTTGCAGCATGGGATTTGCAGCCATGAGCAGTAAAACACAAGCTAGCCCATGTACTCTAGCCTATGTACAGATCAGGTTTGGGAAGAAACTTCTCATAAGGTTTCTTCAGAAACCTAGGGCTCTGAATATAGGGCTCAGACATGCATCATTATGAAGACATTCATGTCTTCAATATTTTCAAGCCTAAATATGAAATAGTTCCATCTTTGCCCATGAAAGGGCTTATGTATAAGTGAATATACACTTTCATTAAAAATAGATGTGCCTTCTAATCTTCCTGCTTCCAGAAAATATGCTCAGAGGCAGTCACCATTTCGGGAACAAGCCATCATAAAAATCTGGCATATATTTCAGTATCAACATGCAGATATTAACATCCGTTCTGAATTGTATGACAGCATTGTTTGTTTGTGCAAGGCAAATATCTTATATAGCACAAATCACCATGAAATTACTGAGTAGTTACTTGTCATTTAATTAATGTGCAGTTACATAATAACTCCATGACTATTGAAGCCCTTCAGATTGCATTAATTATACTCAGAATAATTATTCCCATCTGCTGACATGAATCTATGTCATATAGTTTTCCAGACAAGATAAATTTTTCTCATGTCTGAAGTGAAGATTTTAAAATCAAACTGGTCAGCGCAGTCTTCATTACAGCACTTGGCAGTGTGAATTTATTTAGTCTAATGTTGCATAATGTAATTATTATATCTCAGCATAAAAAGATATGAATTCTACTTGCTAATTGATGAATTTTTAGGGACACAATACAAATATATAAATAACAATTAAACTAAAACTTGTGCTCCAAAATTGTTTGGTCCTTTGAACTGCAATGACATGGACATAAGATCTATGTTTAGACAGCAGTTTTAAGCACTTGTATTCTCTGCAGAAGGGCCTGTAGCTCATCTGAGAACTTCTGCTTCCTCTGAGTGCTACACCTGCTTGGTTTCTCAATGTCTACACAGTGCAAGGAGTTGATGGGGAAAGGCTATGCTTGCCTTTCCCACCCATAGACAAGAATGGAGGGTAACTCTGAACTTAATTAGTAGGAGAGAAGATGAATGTCCCTGCTCCAGCAAACTGAGAAGCAGCTAGTTCCTCACTGTCCTCCTTTATAACCTGAATTTTTTCTGAAATTATTCCAGTTAAACAAGTAATGTTGCTTCCACTTCAGTTTCTTTCATTAGGGTTTGGGGTGCACATCAGCTCTTGCTAAACAGGACAATTTTCCAGTGACAAAAAGTGGGCAATCTGGCATCCCTTTCTGGCCCTGGATCTCTCTGCTGGTCCCCAACTTGCTGTAGCTCATGCCCAGACCCACCCTGTGCTATCACCTTACAACAGAGATCTACTCTCCAAAACAGACTCCCAGCAGCTGCTCTCTTCTGCATGGGTTGTCTGCATCCATAGCTGTAGAACTGTGGACAGGATATTTTTTTAATGAAAAGCAGCAATTAAAAAAAAATCATTAATTATGTTTTTTTCTTTCTTTTTTTTTTTTTTTTCCTTTCCCAAAGCATAAAAGTCTAAATAGCTTCTGCCTGAAGTCAGACTCAAGAGCTCCTAAAACCAGTGGTATTTGAGTGTTAATATGATGACAAATTAGGTGCCTTGAGAAAGAGTACCCTGATTCATTACTGAAATTTTGAGGAAAGGGATCAGTATAACTACATGCATTTCAATCAGCCCATTCTCTGAAAGTGTTGTAGCAAACATTTTATTTTCCACAGTTTCAGCTTTTAAGAATATTAAAATATCAAGAGTGAAAGGAAACACTTTTCGGGGGATTCTAGAGGCTACATGGAAAAATAAAGGTCAATATCTGTAAGAATGGGGGGTAAGGCATTGTATTAGGGTGTCTGGTGCATTAATTCAGTATGTTTTGCCTATGAATTACCTTCATGAATGTTACTGTCACTGTCATTTAGGATGTTAATTGGTGTTTTAAGATTACCTTTTGTTGAGAAGCTCTGTCCAAGAACAGAAAACCCAATAGGTCTTTCCCATAAAGTCAAAGAAACCAAACTAATCAACTTGAAGAGTTCTCTGTCTCTCATTGCCAGATTCTCCTTGAATAAAAGGATATGCTTAGAAGATGTTGAGAACTAATATCAAGGAACATAGCTAAAATCTTTAAGGAATGTTTTCAGTGCACCAGTCTCTATGTGGGCTTGAATAAGCTCCCTAACTACTGTGCCAATATGCTTTGGACTAATTTTTTTAATGTACAATTTTCTGTGTTTTTGGTTTTTTTTAGTGTTTGTTTGTTTGTTTTTTGTTTGTTTTGTTTGCCTGTTTTTGTTTTTGTTTTTGTTTTTTCTTCAAGGGTAATCTCCTTTGCTGCTGCAAAGTCTAAAATCATGTATCTGGACTACAACTTTTAAGGCTCTCTACTAGTGTTTTGGTCTAGTTTTCCAAGATATTTTCATGACTTTCCCCGCTGCCCTCATCACTGATAGATACCATTAACAGAAAGCTTCAAATTGTCATGAGACATGAAGCAGAACAAACTGACACTGCTCTTTCAACTGGCTTTAAGTTGCAGTGTGTATTGTCTCTACTTATAAATATTCTTTCAGGATATAGGTGACTTGAAATACACCTTGTCCTTACAACAAGGGAAAACTCATATACCTGTACTTTTTGGCTGGCTTTTGAGCTAAAATAAATAAACCTGCTGTACAGGTATAAAAGTCAGTTCATTTGCATGTGTTATGCTTTGGAGAAAACTTGACACTGCTTAAGGTAACAATAATAAAAGGAAAAAAATATTTGCAGTTAATGACAGACAATTTAAAATAGTATTTAAATTGAACATATATTCTTTGTAAGTTGACTTTTAAAAGCAAGTTTTGAAAATACTAATTTTTCATCTTATTAACTTTCCCTGTGTTTCTGATATCAGTTGTGAAAATAAGAAACCACTGCAATTTATTATACTTTAGCAAAAGCTGTCAGCTTTACTTAAGATATTCAAAAATAAGTCTCATTGAAGAAGGTAAGATCCCATTGATTTTAGGAAGCAGAAATCCCTCAAATGGTGAAATAATTGGTATGTTTATATTTGGAAACTTAGACAGTGTCTTGCTAATCCTGTGACTGTAACCTATTTTTGCATCTACATGCAAGCCAAAAATGCTCTGTTTTCCACAGTGACAGCATTACCTGAGGGCCAAGGCTTTTATATTAATGTTTTAAATGTCTCTAAGCAAACATATGAAACCTTTCTAAGCATGTACAAATGAGCCCTCCTCTAATTTTGGAATTACTGAGTTGTGGTGTAGGTACAAAAGGTTTTCATAAAGTCCCTGTTGTTTTACTTTCAGGCATATGAAAAATGGTCAGGTTTCTTCCAATAAAAATACAAATCCACTACAGAAATCAAGAAGTAAATGTTGCTGATTTCTTGGCAGTGCTGTGGGTACAGTACTGCCAAATCACTTACTGTACAGTGTGAGGCTGAACCGAGCAGCATAAAGGAAAACTCACTGTGCTAGTCACATGCATCAATTAGCTATGGTAACAGAATTGTTTTTAAACCAGGATTTGGACTTCATTTAAATCAAACTTGCCTCAAATTTACATGTTACAAATAACTCTGCTTGGAAAGAAAGTGTGCTGAGTCTCTGTAATTAGATTTTAATTTCAGGCAACCAGGCAGCGATGGATTTGGGGGTAAAATATACTCCTTGCTTGTATAAAACATATTAATTCTTTAGATAAATAAAGATTCACCCTTCCCACCCCTGCCAGAGAATTACTCTACCATTTTAAAAAAAGCTATATTGTTAAATAGTTCTCTTCAGTCTTAAGCTGAAAACCAATATACCTTGATTAAAATGAGATTAATATTACTTGGTGAGAAGCTAAGCTGTCATATAATAGTCTGGAGGATCCTCAAAAAGTCAAAAAGATATTACAACACAGCATGAGCTACTCTCTGATCTTCTAAATATCTGGACTGTATTTGCTTCTACAATTTCTGCCTTATCTATCCTTCTTTATGTTCACCTGTACATTTCTATTAAAACCCCAACAAGTAGTATGGCTTCTAACGCTGAGGATTTAATACTATACAGAAATTAACCACCTCAAGTACATGCATTTGCACTTTCAAATCCTTACTGCCACTGCAGTGCATCTCCAAGACAGGGAAGTCTGGACAGAACCATCAATGCAAGCATGTAGGTATTAGAATATGGAGATATAGACATACACATGTGCATATCTGGTAGTTTGGTTTTTTTTGTTTTTGTTTTTCTTAATCCAAATATTTCTACATACTAAAGGTTATTAATATGAGGAGTAAAATCATCAGAAATTATAATAAGTAGCTATATTGGAGTAGTGTGATGACTGATGGCTTTTCAGACATATTTACGCCAGGTGTGGCAGGAATGTCTTTAGTATCCAGTATATCTTTACAAAACAGATCTTTATGCAAGTACAAATTTCCCTCTGGTGAAAAATGTAATACTTTAATTCCTCTCCTAAAAACTGGTAAAACCAGCACAAACACCATGTGTATGTAAGATCACAGATACACATGCGGCTGTCGAAGATCCCTGTGTAAGGTGCTTGCTTATTGCCCATGGGACAGACCTGAAGTGGGAAGGGCAAAGGGAGAAGCCTCCTTTGCTGGAAAGATGGAAAATCAGTGGCTGAATTAGTAGGAGACCAAATCTCCCAGCTCCCAACTTTACCCATTTGGCCATGCCGCTCTTGTTGGGAAAAAAAATAATTGTCAGACTCATTCATTGCACAGATCACCCTAATTTGCTGTGGCTTCACCAGCAGCAGTGCTGGCTGAGCAGTCTGAGGTACATCATGCTCATTATCCTATGCTCAGACTGCCACCAGCTCTTGTGCAAAAGCAGAGGAGCGGGGATGAGTGTGTTGAGGTGGCACAGGTGTGTGAGTCAAGCGGAGAACTTGTTCCTACTTTGAGAAGCCAGAGGCCAGGGTAGGACCTGTATTCTGCAGCCCCTTGGCCTGCTTTTGATTCTGGGAGCAGGGAGCAAGATGCACTTCCTGGGGCCAGCGACTTAAGGGTCACACTGGCTACTTGTTACCCAGTGAGGTTTGAGCTGGTTTGTGTAATAAAAACAGGAATAAACTCCTTGTATCTCATTTGCTGAAATAAAGCATCCTTCCACTGAGCTGCTGCAGTCGTTTGGTGAGATACAAGCTCTGAGCTGGCCAAATGAAGTACAGGCTCTTCTGCTGAATCTGCCTGAAACATTTTTCATATATCCCAGCTGTTACAGCACCCAGTCAACGGAGCTGTGAGATGAGGAACATATGCCTGTAACACTTCATTTCAACAGGCTCACTTAGTGTCTCTTACTTTGATCTTTCACTGTATACTTCCTGTAGCTGGAGTTAGTTACAGGCTGAAACAAAGCCCAGAGCTACCAAAGAGGGTTTTTCCCCCCCCTCTAAATATTCCTTTTGTACCAGATTCTGTTACCAAGTGTGTCAAATGAACCAGCTGGAAGACAGTGTCTCTGTGAAAATGCTACCAGGTTTTGAGTTCTTTCTAGCTGTCTTTGTGGTCACTGGTGTTGTGCCATTATGGCTACTCTGAACCAGCTACAATTTTTCAGCCTGGCAATGCCCTTTATGTTCCCCTTTGGCTAGAAACAGGCCAAGCTAAATGCAATAAAAAGCTGCACAGATGTTCTCAGGCTGAGTCAAAGAGTTAGTGTCTTGTCACTAGGCCTATATCTTTCCTCTTCCTTCATAAAACCCAGTGAATTTTCAATCCTAAACTTAGGCCTTTATATTTACTATTATAAATGTTACTATTATATTTATTAGCTGTTCAGGTGGGGCCAAATGATATCTTGAAATAGAAACTCCCATGTATGGCAGTACCATTCTCTTTTCACAGTGTTCAGGAAGAGAATAAGTCTCATTAAACTTATTGTAATCTTCTCCAAAAGAAGTAGTTGAAATGTCATAAACTAGTTTTAGCTACAATGGAGACAAAATATTTATAAAAATATATCAGTGAACACAGAAGGCTGCAGGAGAGCAGTCTCTGGAAACATTTTGTTTTCACAATTGTGTACCTTTCTTTTTTTCCTGTTTTCATCCTTGCAGCATAGCAATCAGGTGAAAATAAATCACTGACACTGGCCTATAATAAGATTATTTTCTAACAATACCACCTGGCTCTGTGTACACAGAAGATCTTGCACTCTCAGGTCCAGTTCTGTGATTTCAATGATCCATGTTGAAGGAGAAACAAGTTTTATATATACATGAGAGCAACACACAGGAATAAATCTTTGCTAGAATGCTGTGGGTTTTAAAAATTAAGTATGTAAATGTTGTATTGCATAAGCAGGAGGTACATTTCAAATATATGGGGAATAGAAATTTAACTGGAATTTAGTTATTCTGGATTTTCACTCCCATGCTCATTTCATTACAATATGGAATTGCAGAGGGAGTCTTGTCATCCTCAGATCTCAAACCTTCTCAGACTTTCTAATAAACACATCAGGTTGCATGTTTTTTACTATTCTTATATGTCAAGGTGACTGCTTCACACTTTACAACAGCAATAGAGATATTTTTGATAAAGTTCATGGGACAAAGAGAGTCAGTTCCATTACATTTCCCAAAATTCTGAACTCGATTATTTTTTTTTATCATAGAACTCATGAACCCTAATTGAAGTCAGTGAGTTTTCCCAGCACATACTCTTAAGCAAAGAAAATATGAAGAATTCCCTTGTGAGTATGAAAAAAACCAAACAGCTAAACATTTGAGAATTAAGGAAGAAGTTTTATTCTGTGTCTTCTGGCCATCAAGGTCAATCAAAGCATAGTAATTTAAATTTTTAATATTGTATGTATGTTCTTTGTGGAGCTGTTCTAACATTGCATGCTCACCATTCTCCTCTATATTTAACAGTTAGTGTTTGCAGAGATGGGACTGTGCCCAGATTTTTTAGCTATGTTAGCTACCTAAAAATGTGAACAGCAGCTAGAGGCTCTTCAAAAGCCTGATTTTTTTGGAAATAACCCATAGAGAGGGTCTCTGTACTGCTAGGACCTACCTTAAAAAATAAAATATGCAGTCTCACCTGGATTGAAAACCAAAATGCAGAAAGAAATGCATGACACAGAATCTGAGTATGTTTACTAAGAAGTTATGGTTTAAGCTCTTCTGGGAGAAAAACCAAATCTGTAAAATCAAACCTAGGAGAATATCACCTCTAAATTTTATTTTTGGAAGTGATATTAAGGGTGGGCTACATTGAGAAGAAAAAGACTCAGTAATAGAGATGGAAAGAAGTTTTAATAAGATTAATAAATAATAAAGCTTATCTATCTATCTATCTATCTATCTATCCATCCATCCATCCATCCATCCATCCATCCATCCATCCATCCATCTATCTATCTATGATCTATCTATCCATCATCTAATTTATCAAAATAAGGTTGTAATCCAGAAATGACCACCAATTTGAATGACAAGCCTCAAGCATCTGGGAAAAGATGTCTTCCCAGAAGTAATCTACCCTATGAAAAAAGGTTGTGGGGGTAAAAAACTTGAAAAAGGAAAAAATGTATTAGACATATGGCTTGTTTACATGTCCAGCTACTAATTAGATAGCTTTAAAAAAGTAATTTTTGAATTTTACATCTCATACACTGCTGACCCTCTAGTGTGCTGCAAGTGTCCATCAGGTCTACCCTGAAGTCTGTGGCGGTGTTGGTCTCTAGCATGCTTTGCGTGCTTCAGCTGAAGTCTTATACAAGATATAAATAGAATATTGTAAGAATATTCTGATATAGCAGAATAGACACCCTTATTGACTTGTTGGTGACTAGCATTAAACAGAGTCAGTTGTAGTGTAGTGATTAACTCAGAGATTCCTTAGGCTTCATCCAAGGGGAGCCAGCACAATCTGCTTGGCTAGAGGATTGCAGCCACATCTCGGGCTGAGTGTAGAGGAGGCAGTTTATCAGGATTTCTGTCTCTGTTTGTAAACTGCCATGTCTACTCTCTGTCCTCTCCATAAAACTGGAGTTTTGCAGATGTATTTGGTGAAAAAATCATCAAAAATACCACATCTCCATCAATGGCTGGAGAGCGGCAAAGAGAACCAAAAGACTTATTCAACATTGGAGTGACTGGGAAAAAAGTAATTCTCACCCAGAAGAAAGAAAATTTCTCAAAAATTCTAATATATCTTCTGACTGTGTGGTCTATCATGTTGATGGACCTGCTGTCCATGACAACCTCAAAAATTTTTGGGAACTGGTCAGAATGAGAAAAATCACAAAGTATGGAAACAACATGAACTGAAAGAAAGGAGTAGAAGAGGCAGGGCAAACCATGGCATCTCACATTAAGGGTCTCCATACTGTCTGATATTTGAGGACAGGTCAATAGAACTCCTTTTGTCCTTCCCCTTCTCCAGATGAGAAAAGAGGGATGATCTCCACCAAGCTAAGGCTAATTCAGGAGTCCGTGGTTACAGAAAGTTTGTGATTCTGCAAGTAGTTTTCAAACGTAATTATGCTGAATTTAAGTAAAACATAATTATGTAACGTGTAAAACATCTTTTAAAAAGTGCTGCTCAACAATGAAATGTTTCTGTCCTCTTCAAACTGCTAGGCCTGAAATCATGCCAACAATACCATTTTGCAGCTGTTTTTATTGGTTCAATTTCCTTTCTGTTATCCATTTATTTGTTCTGTGCTTGTTAGCATTTTGTGCTAGTTCTAATTTCCTTTCCCTATCTAATCTATGTAGTTGGCTCAGTTCAGCTGTCAGATTCCTCTTTTTTTCATATCAAGGTTCACATATTGTTTTAACCCCTCTTATGAAAAGCCATATATCTCTGTGTTAAATACTGACAATATAAGATGCATTTTCTAGGAAAACAAGGCCGAGCTTGAATGTGTGAAGAGCCTTTGGGTTTGCAATGCCCACTAGAAGTAATGGAAACAGTGTAAAATCAATTTGTTTTACCTATAGTCTTCATTGATTCATTTAGTCCCTAATATATAAGCAAAATAATCAGATTAAACTTTTAGTGTCTAGGTCTAGTAAAAAATGAGATCATTCTATCCCACTTTTATATTACATTTTAGGGTCAAAATATTTGACATTTAGAGCTCATCAATGTGTATCTAAAGATTTTCTCACATTCTTGCGCCACTGTTACTCAGGCAAAACTGGAACACAGTTCAGTAAGAGTTCAGCCTGAAATGGGTTGCATAAATCTGGTTAAAGAATCCAAGTTTTGTCAGAATATTTTTAATATATTTGAAAATTACAAAAATTTCCATTGATTCCTTCTGACTCCATGACCAATGCCTCATTGGTTTTCTGAGACAAGAGGGAAGAGTACTCAGAGGTGTTAACAATACACAAGTGACATAAGTGCCCATACCTTTGGTTACCACCCCACAGTCCATTTGACCAGCATCCTTAGCTCTGTTCACCAAGAACGTGGTCCAGACCTCACTGGGGTCAATGGCAATGACCCAACCCAGTGAAGTGCCTTCTGGAACCAGCACCAGAGGAGTTGAACTGAAGTCTCATTTTAAAAACCATGAGAAGGCTCAGTAGAACTGAATGTTTTGGTGATGAAAGTGCTTTGGTGACAGAACTGAATCAGCCCTTTGTTTTCCAGCAAAACCTTTTGCAAAAGTGAAGACTGTTGGTGAAACAGGCCTCAGCAATTTAAAGGAAGGAAATCAGTGCATGACACAGCAAATTAAACTGATTCAATTTCTATTTGGGTATTGTAGCATGGCAAACAGATGAGGTGAACTTAGTGACCCCCTGCACTTCAGTATGAAAGGACATGTGAAGCACAAATGTTTATACTTTTTGTTTATCTAGGAAGACAAGCTTTTCAGAACTCTACCTGGAACTGAAATCTTAGCATGATTTATGAATTAAAAGCAGATCTTCTTCAGCATCAAACCCCATAAAATATTTCTATTCCACAATGAACCAAAAGTTATGACGTGTAACAGCAGTCTTTAGTGATGGCATTGATGCCTATCTTCAAGTGATATTAAAATCCAGAAATAAAGGGTTTTTTTTTCACTTAAATCAGTGAATCCCCCTAAAACTTAAGACATAAAAGTCTCTCAAGAGAGACTCTGCATATACCAGACCCAAATTAAAATGATAGGTGAAAGCTCGGAGTATTGCAGAATTAAGGAGAATGACTGAAAGTCAGTCTAGAACAGTGGGTTTGCAGCTCTGAAAGCTGCAAAAAGAGGCCTAAAAAGCTGCATGGAAGCCTAAAAAGGCTGTCCATGAACTTAGTTGAGAACAGGACCCTTAGAGTAAGCTCAAAGATGCGTCTTGCTGGGCACAGACCTGACTGCAGCAAAAGTGTGGGAGCTCTGTGTTGGGAAAATGACCTTTGCACCCATTACAAGTGTGGAAAGAACACATACAGACATGCTTTGTAAATAAGCAGGATTGCACTAAACATTATATCTGGCTCAGAACATCCACTTCTAATGGTTTATTTTAATTACTTATTTACATGGTAATTTCCTGCATTATTCTGTGTTTACTTTGCAGGTAGTGAGTCAGACCAGCAAAATGAAATGCAAGGCTCTCTCAGTCGAGATCCAAAAGTGACATTTTGCTGCTTTCTGAAGGGAGCAAGCATGCACTCAGTGCTCTTATCATCATTTTGAAAAGCCAAATTAAACTGGTGGCAAAGAAAAGGAAATGAAATGTGGCATTAGGATCCAGGCTTGGGTGAACTCTTACCAAAATGATTGCTCACAATAAAATATGCAGGGACTGTTATAACTGCTGCAAATACTATGGAGCAGCTAGGTCAAGAGTGCGATAGGCAGCTAATGTCAGCTTACCACTGAAATTGTGTGCAATGTTCTGTACTGTCTTCTCTCTGCTCGTGGGAGAGCATGAGAACATATGGCTTCTCTGGAGCAGCCTATGTGGTGAATTAACACTGTATAATCTTGGAGGGATGTATGCTGATTTGGTCTATTTTGGCTCTAGGTGCTGAGACTGAGTGACCTCCACATGACCAGGGCACCTTACATCCCTTTTGGTTCCTGAAAGTTTTGCTTTTCTCATTTTCTGTGTTTTTGACTTATTTTTCTTGAAGAGGGCAGAGTTGTATGGCTTATGACACAGCAGACTCATAGAAGCAGAGATGTCTGTTCTTGGGTAGCTGAACCAAGGCTGAAATTTTTTGCAGGCACTGTAAGGCTCTATGCCAGTAATCTCTCTCATGTCATCAATCTTGTTAAAATGGGAAGCCTTGACAGAGCTTGTTTCAAGGAAAATCTCCCCAGGTGTGGAAGATGGTGAAGGAGTGCCTCATGATACAAGCCATTTATTGAAGGTGTACTTAGTGGAGATATGTTTCAGTAGCAACACAGGTTTATAAATTGTTTCAAAAGAGATAGTGAGCCCTATGATTAAATAATGGAAATATCCAAATGTTCTGGTCAGAATAGAATTTTGTATTTGTGAGTATTGTGAGATTTTGTGAATATTTGTGAGATTTTACATTCTGAATGGTGGAGGGTTATTAAGATCCATGCTGCATGTTACCTCTTCTGTCCTGTGTTATACACAGAACAATCTCTTCTCTTTAGGGTGAACCACAGGTCAAAGAAAATGCGTTGAAAAATTATAACATCTTTTGTAGTACATGTTTTTTCATATTCAAAATGGATCTTTTCAAATATTTGTAAAATTTTGAGCAGACTGTTGTCATGGGTCTTGGCTGCACACATTAAGGCATGAGCTATTTCATCATCCTCTTGTGATGGACTAACTTTTCCAGGCCCACCAAAATCCGGGTGATCTTTCCATTTGAATAATTAAGTTATCAGGAGTTTTTGAATATGTGTGTCTCAAATGAACATGCTACCCAAAGATTGTATTACTTCATCTGCACTCTGTCTGCTTAACACATAGCAGGGAGAAATATTTAGTCTGCAGGGGTTGTGGAGCTTCAGCAGTTTGATACAAATGGAAATGTGTCCAGGAGTTTTTATCCCACTCCACTGATAGGTTTATCACTTGAATCAGTAAGCTCCTCTGTGACACTTGTTTTGGCATTTTTCATTAGATGGAACTGTTTCAGGCACAGTGAATATAAAGGTCTCTGCACCTTTCTTCAGCCTAATTAAATAGGATTCCCTCTGTTTTCTTAGTCTGTAGAACAGCCTTGGGAATAACTGATCTCAGTTAATTTGATCTCATCCAAGATTTGAAACTGATTTATTTCTTTGCTTGCCTGGCAGATTATCATCAGGCTTCAAAGTAATTTCCTAATCAAGTGTATTTATGCTATGCACAAGGTCCATCTCTTTTTGCATTCTAATTGTCTACAAGAAATTTTTAAAGGAAGCAAGGGGAAGGGGGAGAGCTTCAGGTGAGCCAGAACAGACTGTGGATAGTTCTAAAAGCAGATGTGGTATTGATCCCTGTGTCAAACCCCATGGCAGAGGTTTCTTTGGACACAACATTTACATCCCACATGCTTTGATACTGATTTTGTATTAACAAGCAGTTAATCTACAGAAGACTTGCTCCTTTGAGCAGCACTTGTGGAGGTGCTGACCCTTCCTATGACAGCTGTGATATGTGGGGCTGTTAGCAGCATGTTCATCACACAGATGCCTCAGGATGGACAGGACCCTCTGCAATGTCCTCTCTGCTGGTCTGCATTGCTTTTACCCTTCTCTGGGTGCTGCACTGGGGTATGCATCCACTCTTGGCCAAGCAGAGAGAAGCCCCACATCTTCTGAAAAGGTAGAACAGAACCTTTCTACATCCAAAGTTAGCAGCTCATAGTCCAGTGCTCATTTTGTCACCTGTTTAAATACCAGGCACACTTTGCCTGCTGAGGGCACCATGCTGCAGAGACTGGCTGAGATCAGACCAGACAAGGAAACACATGGCAGGGGAAATGCTGAGTATGAATTTCTCATATGCAAACTTTAATATATTATTGTTGAGCAGTGCTGTAGCTGTCTTCTTACTTGTGTAACTTTCTTCTGATGGATCTTTACTTTCCTGTATGTAATAACATTCCATATAGATGCGGTGGACAACATAAAGTACAGATTGTATAGAAAAAACATAAGTCTAAACAATTTAAGTAACTTATGCGTAAAATCCAGGAGGTGGGAAGTGGTAAGACTGTGTAATTTTCCTTAAAATGCAGTGCCATGTGAATATGGTGAAAAAATAAATGAAATGCAGCATGTAATTTTCTTGTCATATAAAAATATGGAGTATATTTTCAGTCAAGAACAGAATTTTTTGTTTTGAATATTTCCTAAGGACAAAACTGGGCTGACAAAACATACAGTAAGTATTGGAAAACTTTCAATTTCTCAACAAAACATGAGTATTTCTATTCCTTATGATGTGAATACTAATTAATTATGACATTTTTTGGTAAAAATTATCTAACGTATCCGTTTAAGGCAACCCATTATAAATGTAAACAATAGTACAACTCAACAGTCACAAAGTTCTTGTTTTTTCTGCCTATGGAATTTATTTAATAGGCATCACCAGAACCGTCTATTATTTATTGTATCTTAAATTTTAATGAATATGGATATGAAAAATGGTAAAAATTGAAATATAGAAAATGTCTCATTATTGTGTTGATGAATCTGACCCATGAGTTCAAATCTACAAGTGAAAATGAGTTGGCTGGTCTAAGTCATAGACTATTTGTCTACTAAATAGTTTGGAGAATTAATTCTTCACAGTCAGCAAAGGGATCCATTGAAAAAAATAACATATTCCAGAGTCAAGACTGTGAAATATATTAATTGTGAGGAGAAAATTAGTTTAAAAAATGGAGTTTAAATTTGAACCTTTGCCTAAAATTCTATGCAAAATCAATTAACATTGAACAAAATAAAGTGAGGCATTTTATCTGTGTATTTTTGTGCATTTCTGTATCTCATTGCTTATGTAAATAGTATGAGTCAGTGGAAAATTAAGTTTGGAAAAGCCAGACACCTCATATTTCTTAGGGGCCAAAGATGAGGTTTTTCAAAGACTTTATGCTCTCCTCTTCTAAGATTTGATGGAAGATTTCAAGAGCAAAGCAAGTCAAGTGGTCTTTGGAAGTTTTCTGTTCAAACCTAATTTTGACAGAATGTTTTTGAGGACCTTTTGTATGAATGAAATATAATTGACTGATCAAAGCAGAATTTCAAGACAAATTTAAGCTCTGGTCTTCCAATAAGTCTTTTAAAAATATGTTAGGAGAGAAGCTAATTTAAGAAATCAGGCCGAATTTTTATTTCTACCATGGATCTGGTGACAGGATAGCTTAATTGCTTTTTTTTAAACAAATATATGTGTGCAAACAGTCTTGCAACTTTAGATAGTGTCAGATCACAGGACAGAAAAGAACCGCAGTTAAGTCATTTCACCAAAGAATAAAGAAACAGATAATTGTAGAAGAATGAAAATTACTCTAACATGAACAAGTTGAAAAATAAAAGGCAAAAAGTACAGCTTACATTTCTTGCCAGGAAATATCAGGGAGCTACTAAAGAGGTTTTATTTTGAGGAGTTTGACAATGGGACCTGATGATATGCCAAAAGAAGTGTCTTAAAATTAGGACAAATAATAAAAGCTCAGACACTCCAATAGTTTTCCTCAGTGGAAGCTTAAGAACAGGACTGTGCTCCTAGGAGAGGGAATTGTCTTTCTTTCCCTTGGCAGAGGATACCGGAAGAACAGAAGGATACAGAACATATTAATCAATGTAAAAATAGATCAGAGCAGCATTAACCCAGAACCACTGTCTTTGAAAGGGTTCTCACTGAGATGCTAAAAAAAGTAGAGTCACCTCTCCAAATGTAATGAGATATCATCCACCTTTCTGGTATTTCTGGATTTTGAGATGAGCTCCTGAGTTCACAACACAAAGGATGCCTTCAGGGCTATGGCTCTAAAGTTTGGGCTGTGCCTGGGTTGTGAGGTGGTTGCCTTCTGTGGTTTGGTCTGGTTTTCCAGCCAAATCATCACACAGCTTCTTCTTGCTCTGTGCATCCAGGTGTCCTAGAGAAACCTGGATGTGTGTGCACATGAGAGCTGTGAGGAGCAGCACGCCCTCCTGAACCCCACCTTTGTGTGAGCTGACACCTGGCCATGTGCTACCAGACCTGGCAGCCACTTGTGTCTCCCCTGGTGTAAACTTTTCTCAGAAGCTAGAAATTTTCCAGCTTTGTCAGTGTGCTAAGATACAGTCACAAGCACTTGTAAGTCCTGCATATGCTACAGTAATAGGTCTTAAAAATAGACAAATGGCAGATTTATAATCTGCTCATCAAAGAAAGTGTCACATATTTTTTGGCTTCTCTAAATTATTTTACTTGTCCTTGTACAATGATAATTTTTAGCAGTACTGATTGGAAAAAAGTCTTAGCCAGTTGTGATTTTTGCTGATTTGTTTGACTGTGGAATGGGCTATATTACCTATGAATAATTGAATATCCACTTCATATTCAGTGCAGTGAAGTGAAGTAATTCACAAGATGACATAAGTAGTCTAGGACAAATTCAAATTTGCTCAGAGATCCCTCTATGCTCCTTACATTCTCACATTTTCAGAGCACCTGTCTATTTGCTTGGAAATAGTGTATTACAGCTCTTTTAGTGCATAAGATTACAGATTTTGATTAATTCACCAGCCTCTGCGCTTTAACTTATCTAAAAAGGTAGGTGACTGTCTACTATAATAATTATAAATTTAGACTAATGGTGACATGTAGCTTTGGTCTCTACCTGAATGCAGCATGTTTTAATACCAAGACTCCATAATTAAAAGGATATTCAGTGACAAGCAAACTAACAGCACTTCACATTAATCTGAGTTATAATACCCAAACACCATTGTATTTCTGCCCATTCCAGTAACTCTATAATTGCACCCACATTCTGACACACTTCTGCTGTTATCACAAGTGGTGTGTGAGGCTGGAACACACCCCTCATTTTACTAAGCTGGAAGGAAAAAAATAGTATTGTCCGCAAATGCCAAGTAAATGTTGCTGAGTAAAACATCACTGTGCAAGAACACACACCAAACGCCACTCAGCCAGCCTGCAAGATGAGCTCTGAACACAAATCCCTTGCCTTCTGGCTTTCCTCTTCTTTTCCTCCTGCACCACACCCCTCAACTCCCATCTGTCGTCTGGCTGCTACCATTTCGGATGATATCCAAAGTTCTGGCTTTCAGGGCTTGGAATACGGTTGTCCTGGTGTTCTGCCTTGGCAGGGGGAATTCCCTGCAGTACCAGCTTACCACTTGTAAGACCGTGGTGGACCCATTATCCCAGAAATTTCTGTGAAAGATGCTCAGATACCTGGAGAGGTGTCCAGACCTCCTTCCAGCATTTGTAGCTGGCTGCTGTTTCCTGCTTTTT
This sequence comes from Parus major, assembly GCF_001522545.3. Lineage (NCBI taxonomy): Eukaryota > Metazoa > Chordata > Aves > Passeriformes > Paridae > Parus > Parus major. The sequence goes on along the minus strand of NC_031799.1, from coordinate 60,172,308 downwards.
TCTCATTATTTTTGACTCTTTTCCTGAAATGGCTTTCTTTCTTTTAAACAACAGCAGTTGTTTAATATGAGGATAGTTAATGAGAGTTTTAGCAGCTCAAGAGGAATTTGGGAAAGACTGGAGGGCAGAAGAAACACTGACAGCATAGCCATGGAAAATTACTAGTAAGTAGTGTTTGGGTTTGACCTGCAGATCAGCTGTACAGAGAACATTTCCTTACAGAAAGGAACAATAGCTACTTACCAAAATTCCATCAGTGGTCTCTTATGTAGGGTATAAAAGCACTGATGCAAAGAAAGAGCACTTATTTTTTACTCAGAACAGCCCCCCAAAAAAATGGCAGCTAGCAAGAATACCTCTTCAGTTTTTACTGCTAGATGGATCAGCCTCATAAATGCCTAAACTCATATATAAAAATGTTAATGTTTTCCAATTGCTACTCTGAATTTATATTTATTGCAATACAATGTATCCATTAGCTCATCTATCACCAGTAAATTTGTTACTGCTTCAAATATACAGTACATAACTTTGCAGCAATTTCATTTTACAAGCTAATAATGTACTGTAATGTAGCTTACAATATCATGTAGATATATTTGATTAGGGAGGTTCAGCAGTCAGTCAGGTTGAATAGTGGATTACATAAGAATTAAATTTTTAACTTATTTACTGTACAAATGAACAGCTTTGTTGAGCATTAAACATGTTAATTTAACAGGTGTGTCATTTTGTTCGCTCAAATATTCATTGAAGAGGAACAAATGGTATTTTGACTCAAATTGAAACACAGTAGACCTAGAATGGTTTTTTGATGCTTGACATGTTTATTCTTTAAAGAGAGTAATAATTGTATTTAAATTGTATCTAAATTTAGTGTGTGTATATTTATGTACTTATATATTGTATGCTGTATTACAGTGTCTGCAGGAACTTCCCAGAAGCCAGAGAGGTGGCTAAAATATTTTCCTGAAATGTTATTAAAATAGAGGATTTTTTTTTCTTTTCTTCAAACAAAACAAAGCCTCAAAAATATACTACACAGGAGGTGATATTTTGGAAAACACTAGAAAAGTTACCATTTTTTACTTACTACATGGATGTGCCAAAACCTCTATCTGTGTATTGTGTGGAGAGGCAGTGTCCCTGTGCCATCTGCAAGCTGAGGGGTAAGGCAGGAATGTCCTCACATTACACCTCTTCATTCATGTGCTCCAGGTGGGAGTGTGTTATCTCACGTGGGTTCAAAGACGTTCCAGCTCATGGGGTAGGAGTAATAGGGGTTAATATTTGGCTTCCTATTCAACTGATCATTGCAGCAGAGGAAAAAAAAGATCAGGATCATATCTTAAAAATGGTGGTTATCTGGATTTGAAAAATGTGAAAGTTCTAGAGAAGCTGGTTTTGGACTTCTTTGAACAGGGCCATGTTCTGGGGACCCCAGGGCTGGAGGCAGCACTGCAAGTGGGGTCTCACCAGGGCAGGGCAGAGGGGCAGAATTCCCCCGCTCCAGGCTGCCCACAGGGCTTTGGATGCAGCCCAGGACACGTTTGGCTTTCTGGGATGGGAGATCCCATGGCTGGCCCATGTCCAGCCCCTCACCAGCACCCCTGTGTCCTTGGGGGCAGGGCAGCTCTCGATCTGTTCATCCCCAGCCTGCACTGGGGTGCTCTGACCCAGGTGCAGCACCTTGCACTTGGTCTTGTTAAACCTCATGAGATTCCCAGGGGCGACTTGTTGAGCCTCTCCTGGTGCCTCTGGATGGCATCCCATCCTTCAGGAGTGTCAACTGCACCCCTCAGCTTGGTGTCATCTGCAAATTTGCTAAGGGTGCACCCAATCCCTTCATCTACACTGTAAATGAAGACAGTAAATACCACTGTAAATATCCAGCACAGATACGCGAGGGACACCACTTGTCACTGGTGTCCACCAGGACTCTGAACCACTGACTACAGCCCTCTGGTGGTCACCATCCAACCACTTTGCTATCCATCAAACAACAGTCCATCCAAATCCAACATTAAATCCTTTCCAATTTAGAGAGAAGGATGTTTTTGGGGATTGTCAAGGCCTTACAGAATTTTAGATAAATGACACCTGTAGCCTTTCCCTTGTACACTGATGTAATCCCCCATCATAGAAGCCCACTAGTTTGGTCAGGCAGGACTTGCTCTTGGTGAAGCTGTGCTGGCTCTCAGCAATCTCCTCCCTGTCCTCCACGTGCCTTAGGAGACCTCCTGGGAGGATTTGTTCCATGATCTTCCCAGACAGAAAGGTGAGGCTGACTGGCTGGGAGATCCCAGGGTCTTCTCTCTACCCTTCCCTTTTTAAAGATGGCTACAGTGATTAACTTTTTCCACAGAAAGTGGTTCCCTTTTTCCACTCCTTTTTTTGGGAGTTCCTGTGGCTGCCATGAATTTTCAAATATCGTGGAGAGTGACTTGGTGACTTCACTGGCAAATTTGCTGTGCATTGTATGGATCAGAGATTCCTGCAGGCTCCTGGCTGTCACCATCCCAGTCAGAACACAACACCTCACAGAACAGTGATGCAGACCACTGCAAGAACAGTGTTGTGTGTGAGAAGGCAATACCTGGTTTTGTTACTAATTCATACCATTTTCATACTAATTCATACCACTAACATACTTATCTTTTGCATGCCTTCAGATAAAGCATGGAAAACACATTCATAAAAATATATTTGCAGAACTGCAGTGAGGCAGTGGTTTTTCAAAATCAAAGACATTGTCTTTGTTATACATATTTATGTTGTGTTTCTACTGCTTGGGGAATTAAATTCAATTAAGAAATCAGAAGTTTTGAAGCTAAATTAATAATGGGAAAAATTCCATGCTCTATGTTACATTTGTACATCCATGAAAGAAATGAAAAATTGTTTTAGCTCCCTAATACACTCCTGTTCCTTTCAGCATGTTCCAGCTGAGAAATGGGACACAACAGGAAATAATTTATAGTTTTCTTATGTGAAAGGTGACTATAACTGTCACTTCTATTTATCTTATAGTTTCCTGAGTTTTGCCAGTCTTTTAGTCCATTTAGATAGCATAACTTTTAATTTACCTGTCATCATTCATAAGCTACCCACACGAGCATTGCAGCAGGGAAAAGTTATGTGAACTTCTGGGGATGTTGATTTCCTAAGAATTATTTTGAGAAGTAATATTACACTGTATTTGCAGTCATCTTTGGTATAAAGGATCAACAGAGAGCTAAGAATTTGAAACACACAGCAGTTACTGGAAAAGGAAGCTGACTTACACAGTGTTAATGAAAGGAAGTATTTTTCCTTTGTGATAAATTGAAGTGACATGCGAGGGTGGCCCTTAAAAATCCTCCATTTACTCCCCTAGGGCAAAATCTCTTAATGGGCTAGGTCCAACTTCACTAAAGATGATAGAGATTCTTAATTGGCTTCAATAGGCCTTGGATCAAGGCCACAGGAGTCATATAGATCAAAATATTTTTGCTATCTAGCTGGATGGCAATAAGTGACTGTGGTGATATTTGTATGAGCAGCTTATGTTTTTACTTTGCTGTTTCACTGTGGGGAAAAATATATTTGTTGTTTATTTCTTTGTCCAATACACATCTATAGCTTTCTAATGTCATGCAGAGAGCACTAATGCAATATATTATGCATGCTATCTATGTTCTCTTATGTCATTGGCTTTCACCTCACCTCATTTTTCTGTTGAGTCTGGAAGGTGGTTGAGGGGTGATGAGAAGGGAAATACCCTAAATCTGTCAGAATTATTTAGACATGTTGATGTGTTTTGAAAAAATGAGTACTCATTGCTGTGCATTGTTTTTTTAGAGTAAAATTCTGAACTGGCACAAGCTAGATTCTTTATATGTGCACAATTGCATTGATCAGACTCTGCTTTATTATTGTCCCATGAATGATGTAATTTATTAAAGATGGACTCTTAACAGTCACAGGGGAAAAAAATATATTGTGTCTACCTAAAATAATTTTTATTTTTCTGATTTTTGTTAACATATTTGTTTTATATTCCATCTCTCCTCTTTGTGCCTTATTAATTTACTTGTATCATGAGATAAAAACAGATACAGTAGAAATACACTACACAAGTCTCTGTAACAAAAGAACACACTTTCTCCTGGAATCCTGTCCACTGTGGTATCTTCGGCACCCACATGGGTAAATACACATGGACATAAAACACACACATAATCCCAAATTAAGACAAGACTTTAAATAAAAATTCACAGTCTATTATGGATCTCATTTAAGCAATTTGCTGAATGATTTTCTAGTGAGTTTTCCTACCCTGATTTACTCCTTATGGGAAAACTAAAGGGAAAGGATTTACTTGAAAAAAAAATTGACAGTTTCAATTAAGGTGTTACAAAGAAAGGGAGCTACTGACCATTACCATAAACAATTCTGTACAATTTAAGATGATGGAAACAATATTTTTTGAAATTCTTGAGTGCTTAAATGTCTTGGACCTTTCCAACAATTCAGAACATGAACCAATATAAGACAGCTTCCATCTTACCATTACACCTCAGTGCACAGAACATCTGTACTTGGGTGTAAAGGAAAAGACATTTTTATACAGCATTTTTGAAATGTTTCCATTTACTTATTCATGAGACCCCTAAAACTGCTCATGAAATTCCTAAAACTGTTCAGGTTTGCTCATCAAAGGAAAACAGTGTCACTACTGAAATAAACACCTTTTGAACATTCTATTATAATTTCAGGAAATAAAATAAATAGGAAATTCAGAGCTATCTTGGCTAATTTGAAATGTGAAGATGTCACTAGACACTGAGTTTTCAAATTACTTGTTTTCAGCAACTCTTTATGGGCCTGGGCAGCAGTTGCTCATGTGCTGTAGACACTGTTTTTCTTGCTTCCAAACTCTTACTTAAATATATAAAACAGGATTTACTTCCTTTTGTCAGTAAAACATGAACAAAAAGTAAACTTTCTAAACGGTTCATATACTGTGGTCTGAAATAAGAGGGAGAAGAAGCAATTTAATTAGGACTTGGAAAAAAATCTGAAAAAAATCCTCTAATAACTAGTCTAAAGGATAAAGCACAGAAAAACAGAGACAACCTTTTTCCTTCCCCTATATGTGTATCTTTTGTTTTCTTTTTGTGTAAAAACAAGTCACAAACTTTGGATGTACTCTAGCTTATTTCCTTTTTCACTTTTTCCTGAGACTCCTGCTTCCTTTAAAATGAGCCAGATGCCACAAATAGTTCTAGTACAAACCAACACCATACTACTTCTTTGGAGATGGAATGAGAAACAGATAGAAACAAACCAATGCACAGTTAAAAGAAATATGGAAAAAACCATAACAGAATGGGTAGTGCATCTGATTGAAGAAATTCTTTCTTTCCCCAGTTGTCTCTCTTGAACATACACATACACACACACATCTACACACTTGATTTATTTGTGAAACAGTGTCTTCTAAACATAGATTTTTGCAAAGTGGAAAGGCAATTAAACATAACAGCTTGAAGCTGCCAATCACTCCCACTACCAACAAAGGCATCTACTATCAAAGGAAATAATGTAATGTAAAAAACCCCCACATTCTACCAAAGCAAACAATGTAAACACGCAAGTAAAAAGTAAGCTTGTTTATCATCTGTCATAGCATAGCGTACATTTTTTAACCCTCCCCCCTAAGGATATGTGTTTTTATATCCCATTATGTTAATTTGGCCGTGCATGTGACATGGAAGTTAAGGAACAACAGGAAAAGTTAGGTTTTCTGCATGCTTTTCTGTTGGAGAAGCACACTACTGCTGTTGCAGGTTGGGGTGTTGTTTTTTTTAAATTTTTTTTGGCTTCTGGTGTACAAATAAATTGACAATCACAGCTTATCATCACTTAAAGATGCATGTGCATGCTAGACTTTACTGAAACATGATTGGCTGCTACATAAATCAATCTGATAGAGATCAGTCCCATAAAAAAAAAAGATAAAGCATTAGCCTCTTCTTTTGGAACGTAATTCATTTTAGATAGGGGTTATTGATGATTTCATTCCACTGGTACATGTACATGTCTAGACCATGTTTTTGTATAAAATATTTAAACACTACAATGTTTTCATTTCAAGAAAGACCATAAAGAAACAATGATTAAAAATTTGTTTTTTGCAACATTCCAGATGTAACCTTTTCACACAGAAAACTTTGTTCCTCTTAAAATGAAATTTGTCTTTTACAATTATATTTTATTTCTCTACCTTGCATGCAATATTTATTTGTTTATTACAGTATGATTTTCTCCAGCTGATTTTTTTTTCACAGTTTCTGTGAAGTCTTTCAATTGGCCTTATTATAGTTACACCAGATTTTGCTGATGTGCAGTTTGTGAGACTAAGCCATTCACTCAAACATACTCAAATTGTCCTCATTAACTCATCCTGGCTTTGGATTAACCCTTGTTACCAAAGAGAGGTTCTTCGCTTTTCCAATAGGAGGTTCTTTGTTTTTGATTTCATATTAATTCCCAGCTAAACATGTAACTATTTCCTTTGATCCATGAGTCATGATGGTGCTAAAAAAATGGACTTTGGAAACATCCCATGTGGATACCTAATGGTTCCTCACAGCACTGTGATAAAGGAGGTGAGCACAGAGAAGAGTAGTGTCAAAAACTCATAGCAAATATTAGTGGAAAGGTGTTTGTGAAACAAACCTGATTTTACCCTGATCTTCCCTTTCCTTTCAACATGTTTTAAATACTCATACACAATCACATGCAAGTTGTGTGCAAGCTGAAATTCAGCCTCTCAGCAAGGAAAACTGTATATTCTTAATGTTTCCCCTGAAATTTTAACTTGGGATTAGCTTCCTTTCCCCATCCTCTACCTCTTTTCAAACTGAACAAAGCATTCCTTCCAGAAAGCAATCTCTTTTAAAATAACCCATTACATCAGCTAAGCCAGAAAATAAAACAGCCTGGGAAACAAAAGTCTTAAAATACGAAAAACATTTTATGCCATCTGAAAATCAGACAAACAGAATCTTGCCAAACTTTCCAGAAGAATTTACCTTTAGGCTGAAAACAAGCATGGAAAATTCAGGGCACTTCTTCAAATGTTTACTTTTACTAATCTCACCTCCCTGTTGAAAGCACAGAGAGGAAAATGAAAGATAGATGAGCACTGTGCTCTTGCAGTGAAGGACACCTCTGTCTCCTGAGGAACATTCTCAGCGGAGGAACTAAGAAGTACTCAGTTGGGTAATGCTCCTAAGTTCACTGTAAAAATATGTCAGAAGCTATTTTCTCCAGAGAATGGAGATTTTGAACTCTGCACCTTATCTATAGACAGAGGCTTTCTGAGCTTGTATGTGTGTCTCTCTCTGTCTGTCTGTCCATCCCTCCCTCTCTTTTCCTAGCAGAAACCTCTTGCAGCCTGGTGACCTGATGGCTGCTAGCAGGTTTCTCTGCTCTGACTCTGCAAATGGCATGCAGAAGGCCTTAAATAGCAGTATTTTTCACTCACTCATAGAAATACTCTGGTTTTGCTGCAGATGTTTTTCTGTCATTCTTTGAATCCACACTTTCTGCTTATACTGCTGAGTATCATTCCAACTGGTTTTCAATGAATAGAGAGCTGGAGGAAAGAGAAAAGGAAAGGAAAGGAAAAAGGAAATTACAGAGGGAAAATCTGCAATTGTCTGCAATTCCCAACAGGCACTAACAGCAGCGTCATTTTTAGCGTGGTCTTGGGGACACTTGTGTTTGAGCAATTACCTTCTTGCTGAAAATCTTCTGAGGTTGTTTAAATTAGCTTGTTTTAAATGAATGTAAATTCAACATCACTTACAAAGAGTTTGGTATTAGCCCAAGGACACATTATTTTTGTACCATTAGTTCTGTCATGTTCTGACTTTCTGAAGATTACAGGATTGTTTGCTATTTTGACAGAAAGCTGACACAACAATCATTTATTTCCAATAAAGTCCCCCAAAGGAATAAATACAGCTCTGCTATAGCTATGTAAAAATAAGGTTATCCTAGGAACTAATTGATCATACAGTATGTCTAACTTCATTATAGTTGACAATGATGCAAAAGATTATGCTAACTACTGGTAGGTTGCTAGTGTGTTTAGACTGAAATACTTATCAATATTCTTGGAAAATGCATTTCTGTAGGAAAGTTTTTCAGGGGGGAGGAAAATCAGTCTTAATTGTTCTGAGTTCTGCAAGAAGAATGAACAGTTACTCTATGCTGAACACTAGGTTTATGGAAGTGGTTGAATGCTACAAACTTTTCCAAGTGATATTTTATAGAACTGCTTTTAAAAATCCCAGAGGGTAAATAGTACTCTCAGAATAAACAGAAAAATGCTGACCTTGTCAGATTTAGCTGCTGAAAGCCAAGCTGTTTTAAAACTTGGAGGATCAAGGGTCATGGTTATAAACAGCAAAGATAAAAAGAAAGAAAGGAAGGAAGGAAAAAAGAAAGAAAACTAGAAACAAAAAAGAACTACACAGTGAATATAAGCAATAAATACGTTGACCTCGGCAAGAAAAAGATGAGATATTTATGCAAAAGCCAGGCAGGGGTGAAGAGACTGAAAAGGGGGAAAGAAGAAAAAGTGCACAAATTGTACCTGAGAAAAATATGTTTCTTAGAGCTTGTTTTGAAGCCGGATATGAGTCACTTTATCTTCATGTGGTTTTGATTTTGAAAGGGGAGAAAGGTCAAAGCTTCTTTGTTTTAAATAAACTGGTCACTACTTCTGAAGTGTAACATGATAAGGTTCAAGAATCCTAATGAAACTGGTATTTTCCTGACACCCTGGGCTGCAGCACCTCAGCAGTTGTATGGTCATGTATTGTAAGCCCAGGGAGTTTTATAAACAAAGGCACGGCAGAGCATGACTTTGCTCATGACCTTCATACCCTGGTGCTCCTGTGTCAGCCATATGGGCAGTGTGATGGCTAAATTTGCCACCACTTATATACTTTCCCAAATTACAGCTGCACACATGGCCCTCCATCATTATGCTCAGAAACATGAACTGGAGTTATTACCCTGGGCCCTGTATGACACCTCTTTCCAAAAGGATTCTGATGGAGTAAGGTTTCAAAGAAAACAAAGTATTAGAGACACTCAAAGGGACACCAGAAATTAAAAATGCCATTGCGAAAAAAGGCAAGCAGGAATGCTACAGCCAAAAAATCCCTCAATCAATCAATCAATCAATCAACCCAAAAAGTGCAATGCAGGTTTTAACAAGGTTTTTGGTATAAATGGGTTTGCTGAGGTCCAGGCTTTACTAAAACTCTCACAACTGTGTCTGCTGGGAGTTTGTTGTATTTACCAGGTTCTACCCTTTACTCAGCTTCAAACAATTCTAACTGCAGGCCAAGAAACACTAGCAGAGGGAATAGGATAATAGCAAAGAAATCATAGAGTTGAATTTAAGGGGCTTCAGCACTGCCTTGCAGTGGAAGGCCTAATGGTAAAGGAGTGTCTTCAGGCTGTGCAAACAGAAAATGAAATAAAATGTCCTGCATAAGATTAGAAGTTGAAAGAACATCTCACAAGCAGGACAGGAGAGGAAAAACTCCAGTGAAAATAAATGGAACAATCTTCTCTTTTCCTATTGTTAAAAATATGCTTATAGAGTAATAGAATGGTTCGGGTTTGAAAGGATCTACAAGATCATCTAGTTCCTGCCTGTCAGCCATGGGCAGAGACAACTTGCAGACCAAGAGGAGGTTGCTCACAGCCCCATTCTGGCCAGGCCGTGAACACTTTAAGGAATGGAGCAGACCCAGAATATCTGGGCCACCTGTGCCAGTGCATCGCCACTCTCACAGAAAGGAATTCCATCGTATTTCCAAATGTAAACCTGCCCTCTTTCAGTTTAAAACCATTATCTTTTGTTCTATCATTACATAGCCTTGTAAAAAGAATGTGTGTAGTGCTTTCATTCATTGCTTTACATCAGGCTTGTGTGGAGAGAAATCTCTTATTAAACTCCCATGTCCTGTTATTCTGCACTGATGCAAGATTTTTATCTTTGTCTCAACTCATACCACCTCTGTTCTTCCTGAGATCCTTTCCTGACATGCTCCTGGCAGCATCTCTCTTCCAGACTGAGAATTCCTCTCAGTTTTGTTTGCTGATTCATGCTGCCACTTATGCTTAAATGTGAGATACCAAGCTATATCTGTTATACATTGCTGCTATTTTTTTTCTTGACCACATTCCAAGCTTTACCCATTAGATAATATCCTAAAATCTATATAGAATAATTTCCATCTGAAAGTTCTTTCCTACATTGTTTCTGTAATTACTTCAGCGTTAGACTAAATGTTCTTTAGGAGACTCATTTCTTCTTCTGGTGTTCATAATATATCTGCTGTAAAAGGCCATCTGTTCCCAGACCACTAGAAACAACAATGGAAGAGCACACTTATACAATAACGTGGGGATATGTATCACTGGCCACAAAATTGAAAGGCAATTATGGTAATGAAAATTGTGAACTTTCAAAATTACCAGCTTCATTATTCTTCATGGCATCAATCCCCAAACTGGGACAATTACTCAGTTTACAATAAAACTAAATAAAAGGTGACTGATTCATTGGACATTAGCTGTTTCACAGCTAGCGTCATGCTTGCTGTTTGAAGTAGCACTTGCAATGACATGTTATGCAGAAGCACCCCAAGAGCCTGGATTTCCTACTTTGACCTTGTTTTAACATTCCACTCTCTATTGTGGCCACTCCTTTCTCTCTAGCCTTGAATCAGCCTGTCATTCATTCAGAATGGACCAATAATCGGAGGTAACAGTTCCTTCCCAATTTATTTCACTTTCCCCTTTATATTTCTACCTAACCATGCCTTCCCTACAATTTTGTGCCTGAGAGAAGCCACCCTGCTTTGACTGTTACAGTATTGAGACATCTGAATTTCTTTGGATGTGCTGACCACACAAATGTTACAAAAGTGATGTCATTTAACAGAGCAGAATTAGGGTTCTTGAGCTGAACCCTATAAACAAAGACTATGTCTATAGCTCGGCAGAAGCCAGGAGGACTAAACAAAAAATCAAAACAGAAAAGACCTTTATAATTTCAACCTGTTTCTTGAGTATGGTGCAGGCAAGTCAAACCTCCAGCAGGTCATTATTTGGTTTAGGTTTTTTACAGACCAAAGAGATTCTTGATCAGAAACAGCCCATAAGTAAATACTATGTTGTGTTGGAGGTAGAGGGGAAGGTATTGGTCTTTATTGTGCTGAGCAGAACAGGTTGAAATATTGCTTTCTTATCTTGAAACACTTTATGATTGTCTTCAAATAAATTGATGTTCACAAAGCATCACTAAGTCATGTTATCCTGCTTATCCACTTGTTGGAAAGAAAAATGAACAAAATGAGAAAATATTCAACCTATGACAAGCTTTTCTAGAAGTTGAATTAATCTGCAGTCCTTTTTTATTTTTGTAACCTGGTAGAGGGAGAGAGATTAATTGTAAAATACTAGTTTGCTTTTCCTCTCAACCCCAAAAACAACGCAATTATAACAGGTTTAGTAGAGCTTCAGATATGTCATTGATCCATGCAAATTTTTAAACCTTTAGAAAGTTTTTTTTCTTATTGGAAAATCATGAGATTAAGACCTAAATTGAAGAAGGATGTTCCTGTGAGTTAAAGTGTTGGACTGGGAATCAGAGACTCACATTTCAAGTCCTGGAACTACTATAGACTTATTCTGTGATTTTGGTTGTGATCCAGCAATGCACTTAAATTGGTGTTTAATTTAAAACCCTGGAGTGGTCCCATGAAAGTTAAGCACAGAGTTAAGTCTTTATTAAACAGGAGAATTAGTCTGCCTGAACTCATTTCTTTAGCTATGTGTTAGTACTTATATTCTCCCACAGTTTATTTTTACAGAAAACCTTCTGGTGCAAAAAAATGTATCTTCTGATCTGTGCAACACCAAGACCAACTGATATCAGCTGGAGCCTGTAAAAACCATTCTGCTGCAAAGCAGTGATAGTCAATGAATTATCTCTCATCCTTTGGAAGTTACTGCCGTGAAAATACTATTTTCATGGAGGCTCAGTGGAGAGGGGGTAAGGGGCATTGACCAGCTTCACATCACTCACATCCTTCTGGTTTAAGGGTCCCTCTCTGTCTGGCTGCAGTCCCACCTTCTGCTGCTGCTGGCTGGGAGAGGAGTCAAGCTGCTCCTCCAGCAGCTAGCAGTAATTGCTGTGATACAAGTAAGCAGGCAGACTAATGTACCTGCAAAAGCCTGCAGTTTGGGAATGAAATTGAATGAATCTGCAATATTTTGTCTTATTTGTTAATATTTTACAATTTCTTTTGATAAATCTCTTTTCTTCTTTATGCTGTGCTGTAAGGGAGCTCCCAAAGCCTCATTTATTTGACAGGTGTGTGCATGTTTCCCACAATGGATTGTGAAGTTTCTGTACTTTTCCAAATACAGTTAGAAATTTTGCTCACAGAGTGCAAAAATATGCTCGCAAGTAAGAAAGATGATTAATTTCTACAGCAGCAGTGAGAGTATGTAAGCAATACAAATCATCAATATTTTACTTTAATTTAAAGCTTAATATTCCTTTGAATACATTCTGGCTACATATATGACTACACATTACATGGCATGAGGGACAATATAAATATCTTTTCTCCTTAGAATTCTTTACTTGTTCACAACCACAGAGGGAAATCCATTTTGTGCCTCTGTGTCAGACAGCCTACCTGAAATTTCTGAGACGGGTCTGAGGTCTTTAAGACCCATAACCTCTCTCTTGTTGTGCTCATTCATCAAAGAGTCCATGATCTAGCTTCTGCATTTGGATGACAAGCAGGAGATTGCCAATTGTCTTGGAAATGTAAAATAAACACTTTTTCTACATATGTTAATGCCATTGTTTATTGACTACTTACTCAGGTTGGATGTAATTGGGGCCACTTGGGAAACATAAACAGCTCAGTGCCTGTCAATACCTGACCTTTAAAATATTCAGTACAATCAGTGTTACATGATGTTTAACAAGCTGGCCTTTTCATGTGGATGCAGCTGTTGTTGCCATGCAAGAAGGAATGAAGATCCTGTTCTTCCTTACAAACTTTTTTTTTAATGATTTTTAATTTAATCTGTGGTGTTGAAGTAACTTGGAACAAAATAAATCCTACCAGTGAAAATTTAGTTTGGAGTCACAATCTTAGGAAAAAGTGAAAGACAGTTTCATGCGAAAGGCAGGGAAAAAAACAACTCCAAAGCAGCAAAGTTAAAAAGGGCCAGGATGTTAAACAGTTTAACTAAGAGCATCCTCATGCATTATGACTTATGGCAAATGTAAATTAAGCCACCTTCAGGATGTCACAAGCAAAATTTTCAACAGTGGTTCTGATGACTGAGAGGCTCTTGAAGAATCTCTCATCAGCAGACCATAAAGACTAAAGCACAAGCTATCACTAACATGCAGATGTTATCAGGATGTGACTTCAGCACAGATATGGATCCCGATGGGGAGACAAAACTGCAGATGTTTAATGGATTATCATGGGAACTAATTGCAAACTATTCTATTTTAATTATTTACATTTTTCACGAAAGAGATACTCTATGTCTTCAGTCTCGATTGCCAGTGGGTAAGTTAACAGTTCCTGTAAATAAAAGCAAACAACTTTTTCACTGAGCTAATTAAAGCTGTTAATATTTCTGAGCAGACTGATAGATAAATGTTTCCATTTCAAATTACTCTTTGAAACAAACAAACAAAAAGTCAGACATACTGTCTTCAAAAAATGAAATAAATAACGTTATTCTGTTATTTTAACAGAAGATAAGAAATCAGAACCTGTTCATACAATGGTGACTTATTTTACCATCAGAAAAATCCAGAAATAAAGCAAACGAAATAGAAAGACAAAATGACAAAATGAGTTTAGAAGATAAAGCCAGTAATTTTAAGTCAACATTTCTTGCAAAGTACAAAATACAGTAAGAAACCAGTTACACAAACTTTTTTCCTTGAAACCGTTTTTATCTATAGAGCATGGTTTCTGTAGATGTCTCTTTCCACAGTTTTCACCAGCCTCAGAAAGTTCTGTGAATGGGGCAGTAAGGAAAATCATTGTGGAAGGATTGTGAACACCAGGCAAGAATATTATGAGACTACAAGTTCTCTATGGCAAATGCAAATTCCCACATTGTTTTGGTGACTTTTCACTTCCACAAGCTGTACTTTCCATGTTTTGAAAAGCTGAAAGTCAAATGCTTTATAAACATTCCTTGAAGTGAGGACCACTTTTTTTCCTAATAAACTAAAAAAAAATTTGGTTTTCTAATAAAGTAAAAAAAACAACCAACCCAAACAAACCTAAATTAAATTTAAATTATATAAGTAAAAAATAAAATAAAACAAAACAATAAGATAAAATAAAATATCTTTGGTGTTACTACCTCACCAAGTGGCTTTCAATATTCAATCAATTGGTTTTCTTCTGCTCAGAGTGTAAAGGGCTGTGGTTGAAATAGGTCAGTTTACTAGTGCCCTCTTCTGCTTTACACCGGTCTCTGCTGCCCTCTCCTAACCTCTGCTCTCCCTCCAGCAGTTTCTGTTCTTCCACTCACTGATCCAGCAGGACCTTGGCCCCCTCAGGTCCCTCATGTCAAACAAGCAGGCATCTACTACATTACATGGCCTGAAGGTGACTGCACAGGGAGAGAGGGGGAGAGAAGGGGCGGGAGTGAGGGGGGGAAAGAGCTCGAGAGAGAGTCCTTGGAAAGGCAGGATGGCATCCCTGAGCAAAAATACATCAATCACACCAGTCCAGCTATCTCAATTAACCCTTAGTTAAGCTGGGACCTCCTGGAGAAACTGAAAAGAATTTGAGGGAATAAGAGATGCTATCTGCCACAAGGATTACCATTCTACATGTGGATCAAAGACAATTCCACATTTTACCCTAGTGATTAGCTGTAATTAAATAAAGTAAGTCTGTTTAAACTTCATTAGCAGCAAGACATTTGCTACAGCAGAGTGGGCACAAATCATCCATTCTTAATTAAAAGATAATCCACAGGATGACCATAATCTTGTTCTAAAAGTACACTCTTTCCCCCTGAAAGATTTCTTCATCAAATAAGGATAAATAACAGTTTCTCTCTGTTAAAGCTATGAAGGAACGGATGCTCCTTCCCATTTGCTTGAATGAGTGCTGGATGTGCCTGATAACATCACTTTGGCATGCTATTATCTAAAATGGTAGAATACCTCACTTCAGCAAAGTCTGACATAAATCTTTGAAAACAAAGAAATTGCATATGTATGAGCTGAAATAGATATGACAGTGTTGGCACATTAATATTCCTGTCACTGGGGGGTTTCAAACTTTTAAGGAGATGATATCAATGAATTCAGGCTGTAGCTGGTGGAAGAGGACAATGTGCTGCAGGACAATAACTAATTACATACACCAAAACATATTAAAAAAACCCCATACAATACAGTCCAAAATATGTCGTGGTACAGACCAGTGCTCAAGACCCCTCTGAGTCCTACTGCAGCTCCTTTGTGGGAGGATCAGTCCTAATCAGCAGCAAAAGGACATTTCCCTTTCTACTTCTACAATCGTGGTGGTGTGCATGGGCAACATATGTTTTCAATTATCACATAACAACCCTCATTAACAGCAACTGCAGTGCCCAACTGAACAGTTCCCTGCATATGGCCTGAAATTGATCATCATATATGATATGAGTACGGTATGAGGATATTCAGTTGGGATCTTTTATTGTTTGATGCAAGATCATGTAGAAGTAGATGTTGAGGAAAAAAGCAATATGTCAGCGTCTTCTAAGCAACAGCAAAGCAGAAAATTTCCTATTTTATTCTGAGGGGGAGGGAGAAAATGGGCAAAACCTTTTTTTTATTTATGGTCTTTTGGGTTGGTATATACACTGCTTACTCAGCTCTGCCCCTTGTGATGGGAATACCTGGACAAACTGCAGGAATTAGAGATCACAGACATGAAGATTACATTGTAAGATCTGTGGGGCAGAGACTGTTAGCTCAATGAGGTACCTTGATGTCTTTTGATCCTTAAAAGTAAGTGAGGAACATGAAAGCCACTTAATCAGCAGAAGAAAATTCATGCTAGAATCAAATCCAGGATCAAAACTCATGATTGAATCTGCATATGATTCTACAAGTAGCTTTCTTAATTTTTCATTTTAATTTTTTTATGGAAAGACTTGCTGGCAGTGACTATACAGCATGTAGTAGTCCAGTGACATGCTGACCTTCAGGGACAGGATAGAAGGGCTGCTTAAAAGCTTTTACAGCTTTTGCTTTTTAACTCTCTAGCAGTTTCTATTTGCTTTCTTTCTTTTCTCCTTTCTTTTTGTCCCCCAGCTCTGCACTGCTTTGCACCTATGACAGGCTGTTTTGAGCCCTGACACATGACATTTGATAACCTCTCAGCAGCCGTGGACAAAGGCCTAAGAAAATTCTTCTTTCACAAACAGGCATGAAAACTCCATATAGCTCCATATAAAAGCATCTCAAACACACTGGTGACAAGTCAGCTCTTTTAGGCTACTACAAGAGAGCACTAGTCATCTCCAAATATTTTTTACACTTTACTAATAAAATCCTGGAGAGGTGCTTAGGTCAGTGCTTTCAAACAACAAGAAATATGTCCGTGCTTTGGTTTTGATTTAACTCTTTTATTACACTATTGCTATCTGTCATTTCCGGCATGTGTCAGCACTGGGCCTGAACCGCAGAAACATCAGGATACACCATGCAAAAAAGAAAGAATTTTGTACCCTGACATGATAAGCAACATCCCTTTGAAAAGAAAAGAAAAAATTACATATTGATAGATTATCTGGCAACTGCAAGGTATTATACTTGCCATGGTCTTACACCAGCACAGTGGAAGTTGACAGCAGCCTCAATATTCTCAAATCACACCCATTCCTCCAGTTAATCCTAAATTCCTCTGAATTCTAGACCTCTAGAATCTGATTTTGAAATTAGGTTAATTTAATGTTTGAAACTGTGGAGTGACTTCTGTGTATCTATGGACCAGTTTCTACCTCTTTCTTTTACCTGAAGCAGCATTTTGCATCCCCAAGCAACAAGGCACTTAAGCAAGAAGTAATTTTGAGTCCATGGGTACACCCATCAGAGTCAGTAGAACTACCATTGGGCTTAGTATCACACATGCCTTGCCAAACCAGGGCTTTAGATATTAATCCATGTAAGGAGAGGAGCACCTTGTGACTTTGAGCACTCAGGTGTCTTGGGAGCAAGGTATTTTTACTAATTACTTTAGTGCTCCTCTCTGGAGGAATTACAATAACAGCAAATTCTGGTGAAACTTTAGGAGTTATTCATAAAACCCAAAGGATTTTGAAACAGAACAGCTGAAACTTACTACTGTTTGCCACCATAAAAAGACAGACCTGAAAAAGATATTTTTGACCAAAAATCAAGCCATCGTTTATCAAAGATTAATTATGCACTAACTAGGCAAAACATCCTTGGAACAGACCAATTGATATTTGGCAAGCAAAGAGTATTAAGTCACTCGACTCTTTAAAATGTAGTTTTTTTGCATCAGTTCATTGCAAAAAATAATAAGCAATAGTCACATTTTCAACTTCCAGTGCATTTTTAGGATAGTTTACATGATTTGAAATACCTGAAATACTTTAGCACCTAGAGTAGAATGTTTTTGTAAGAAAAAGTAAAGACATTTTGACAGTTACTTTCACAATTTTATGGAATGGATTTTATGGTATTATTAAGAGCCAACAAAAATGCAGGTTCTGTTTAAAAAAATAGCAATATGTTAAAAAGTATTTACATAGCACAAAAGTTACCTGGTCAATATCTAATGAGATGAAGAGAAAAAACTGATTTACAGATTAACACAGTATGAAGAATCTGTAAATTGTCTGATTAAAGCAAATTAACAATTTTGGCTTGTAAAGTAAAAAATGAGGTTACATCTAATTTTCTCATAGACATTATTTCTGAAGGTTTGCACCTATAGAAATGACATTCATGTACTAGAGGTATGAGTAGCACAGATCTTAGGTTCCTATATATGCTTTGTATTTCATTCTCACAAGTAAATAATACTTTTACCACTTTTGATTTGTGACACGGGGTTTTTATGGTTTCTTCTCTTTTTAAGAAATAGTCATTATAAGAGGTCAAAAATTACAGAAACTCTAATAGCTGGAACTCCTCTCCTTTGGTGCTTATGTAGTTTTGTATCTGAAAAAAATATCATTCTTTCTACTTCTAAGTACAGTTTAAGATATAGTACTTAAAATTAATTTGCCATTGTTGGAGTAGTAGCTGCTGGTTTCTGTTTTAATTTTCATAAGCCTATGTGATTATGTTGTTTATTTTAATTGATCATTAAGGCCTAGATCTTACTGGGTAAATAAATCTGCTGGGCCTCTGCAAAATCTCATTGAAATCACTTGCATATGTGAAGCCTATCTGTGTGAATCACACTGTGAAACCAGGCAAGACATGAACAATTTTCTCAATCTGATGTTATTAAACAAATAGAAAACATATAAATATGAATAAACTTTTATAAATGTTGATGATTGTATTTTATCTTGTAAATAGATGATTAATCCTAAATGCTTGGAAAAACATATTTGTGGACAGGAGACACACCAAGAAAAATGACAGTGTATGGACATTCATTTAAGGGCTGGACTCGAGGTTCCTTATGGGTCCCTTCCAACTCAGAATATTCTATGATTCTGTGGTTCTGTAAGTAATTAAAGGAAGTAATGATAACATTTAAACAATGCATTTTCTTGAGAATATATCCTTTCATTTTATTGATGGATTCCTATGAAATGTGGATTTTTATTAATACTAGAGCAAAAGACATTGAATGTGTTCACCTGAATAGAATCTGTCTGCACTTCAAGACAGTTCCTTTAAGAAAAATTTCTGTCTGGCTTAAAATAGCCTTTAAAGGTGGCTTGCCTGGATGAACCTTTTCTGACATTCTTAAATTCTGATTTGAAGCATAATTTTTCTCTTTTTACAATTTTTATATTGCAATGTCTTCTTGCTTTTAGTATACAGTTCAGAGTGTCTCAGCTACCGTCAAGGCTACCATGATTCCTTATTGTAAAAACACTGCATATATAAAAATATAATATGTCATGTAGAGTCATAAGTAACTATCCAGGCAAAAGGAGTTTTTCATTTCAGTATATGGGTGGTGTTTATCAGCTTACTAAATGCAGTCAAATTCAGTTCAACTAGGATAATAACAAGTCTTCTGCTAATTTAACTCGATTCCAGTTCCCATACAGAATCAACAGTAAGAGAGATCTGGGTGTGTATGCTGCTTCATGCTTGCAATTCTATTTATTAACAATTCAAAGATCCTTAATAGCAGTTTTTCTGTTCCTGCAATCTGGAAAGTGAAAACTGGGGCCTTTCCTAAAGAGAGGAATTTATACAGCTTCAGGTAAACTGCTGGAACACTTAGCTGTGGTTGTAACTTCTAAGAACCTGCACAGGACAGACTCACAGATGATGGCATCATCTTTTATCACACAAAGCAGAAGTTGTTTTATAGAAAATCTGCAGGAAGTTACCTGGTCTAGAGAAGTATGCATCCCTAGCTCCAACTTTGGGCCTTATAAAGATAAGACTAGGAAATAAAATTTGCAAATCTAGTAAAAAACAAGAAAACATGGATTTGAAACTTACTGGATACTACAACCCCTCTCTCTGCATTAGAGATTTCTGTTTCTCTTGTCCTAGAGAGAACTTCACTATCAGCCTCTATGATGTCATCTGTGCATCACAAATATTGACCCTTTTTCATTCAAAGGAACTCTAATCAATGTATGTCTATCTGATCTCTGAGAAATGACTGTGAGATGAGCTTTGAGTGCTACAGTTTCTACAGATCTAAATAATCTGGGGAGACACAAAACTTGTTTGATTTTCTTATCTTTACTGATTAATCTACTACATTATATTTCTTCTACCCACATGACTCGTCTTCTCTTAGGAAATGCGGGCCCTGGGAAGGCTTCCTGGGGTTGTGCAAAAATATTTATCCCTAAACGACAAGTCATACCACTGATACCACTGTAAACTTCTGGTTCTTCTGCCTGTTTAAATCAGGAGTCACATCAGCCATCATAGGTCTACAAAAATTGAGTATGGCTTAGATGTCAGTCTATGGGAACAATTTTACTGCCTATCAAGTAATTTAATAATTTATATGTGTAGCAATTCAGGGTGACCACATAGCCTCTCACAAAGTGGTCAGCATAAGACTTCGGAAGATGACATTGGCCATCTTTACCCAGCATCAGGCATGGGATGTGACAAGATGGTAAGATGGATGGAGCAGGCAGGCAGACAAGATAGGTGTCTGCACTCTTGTGTACACCAGTATTTTCCCCATCCAGGATTGCTTTCTTGATCCAGAACCTACCTCTGGACACTACAGCTGGCAAGGGTCTTGTAGATGTGTGGCACGATCACCTTCAAGCTTTACTGCACGAATCATTCTGCTTGCAGTAGAGACACAGGGTGTGCTGACATCCTATTCCTATGTCTTCTGTTATGTGGTTTCAAAAACGAGTCCTGGTATGCTAAGATTGGTGAGCTATCCTCAGCAGCACCCCTGTAAGTGCTGCTGGGTACAGCCCACTCCTTGGGGTGTCCCAGTGGCACATGGAATCAGCAACCAAACACCTGGACTTTAGGAAGGTTACAATCCACCCCTGAAGACAAAGGTAATACAGGTCCTTGTTCACAAGTTTTTTGTTTCTAACTCCTTTCTAAGAGATTAAATTTGTTCCTCTGCCTTCTGCACAGATAGTTGAAACAATAGATTAATTTCCCTTTCCATTGAAACCGCTTCATGTTCAGCTGCCAAGTGTGAGTGCTCCTTTCCAAGTTGTTCCTGCAATACTTTCATTGAATCTTTTAAAGATCTTATCATTTCACTCTCACATTTCTGAGTAGCCAATAGCTCCTTTTGTTCTGCTTTAAGGGCAGCACCTAAAATGGCACACAGTTGCCTTTCCTTTGCCAGGTTTTAGTTTATGGTCTTTTGCAAGAATTGTAGTTTGATCTGCAGCTGCTTGCTACGAACCAATGCCAATACTTATGAGCCCACGTCATACCAGGAGGAAAAGAGTTATCATTATAGCTGTTTAATTTTATCAGGAGGGGACAATCCCCATTTTACTTACCCTTGGCAGTATTAACTCTCAGTAACCCACTGAAGATCAATATTTTTTCTCCTCACTACCCTCTCTGATTTTTTTGATTTTCTTATGGAGAAAACTTTACAATATGTGTGGGTTACACCAGAAAACCTTTCAAGTCTGATATACTCAGGTCATATCAAGAGAAGAAAAACTGGAAGTGGGGAGCCAATTGAGATCAGGCATATCTGGGATTGCCATGATCTTCCCCCAGGGATTTTGGCTTCAACCAAAAATAAATTCTCCTTTGTCCACTACCCTGGATATTATCCCTATAGAAAAACTTCCTCATGCTTCTCAGAGTAATCCTGCCTGTGATGCTAAAATTAATGTTACAACTCACCCCTGAAGGCAAGAGCAAATCAGGCTCTTGTGGTGGATTAGAGTGAAATGATACTGTATTAATAGATACACAAATATATATGTGTGTGTATATATCTATATATCTATATATCTATATATATATATATGATTTATCTTACAACAATTTAGTTGCAAAGGAAAGGAGCTATGTAGCTGTTTTGATTTTTATTATAGGGAAGCAGCATTATGAAACTTACAAATAACACTTGAGAAAGTATATAAGGAGAAAGTAAGAAAGAGAAAGAAAGGCTCAGGGTAGAAAGATATCACCATCCATGGACCAAGTGATAAGATTCGATTATTGTAATTTTGATATCCATGGGTGAATATCATGGTCACAGTGGTGGCTGCAGTCTTTATCCATTGTGGGTGGGAAAAGCCTGTGAAAGTTCAGTGGGTTAACATATGCTTAGGCTAACTGGGAATGCTCAAGTACCTTCCCTGGTTTGGGGAGTTTTATGCTGTTTGATGTAATACTGTGGATAATGCAGAACTCAGGCCCATGGAAGGCCTCAGAAATGTGTCTGGGAGTGCTTCAAGGATCTTGGGTGGTTTATGATCCCTTCTAAGACATGACAGCTGCCTCTCATGTCTGTATAGTGAACTAATTATACCCCACCAGAAAGGATGAATACCTTCAGACCTACCTACATCCTGGTACTTCTCTGGGGGGGATTTTCACACCTGAGACAGTTGTGCCCTGTCAGAAGGATGAATAATGTCAATGTCCCAATACCCTCTGTGTGAGGGTGGGGTTGGGCTTACAACCCAGTCAGTTTTGTAAGGTGTGATAAAAAGCATTATTCCACTCTTGCAGGACCTGCTTCTATATTGGCCTCTTCCCTTATCTGGACAAAAGACAGCTTGGAGCCTCTGGTGGTGGTGCACAGTCCTCTGCACATGAGTGTGACCCATCAGCAAGGGCACTCTGCTGCTTTTGTCAATGGCTGATTACTGAGTCAGTAGCCATTACTGTTCCAGTCTCCCACAAGGAGCCATCACCAAGAAATAAGGACATTGAGACCAAACAGAGGGACACAGCATGGAGAAGACTGTTTCTGCTTCTTGTTAACCTATGCTGGCTGTATGAAACGTAAAAACACAACAGCTACACATGCAGCCTGCTGGAAAGTAACATGAAAAAAGAAGAAGGAAGGGAACTTGTTTGAACCCTAGAGGTAGTGAAGGGCAGTAGCACCTAGCAGACCACAGGGACATAGAAGTCATATCCTTAGGGCCTGTTGTACTGGAGAAATACTGACCCTTGAAAGCTAGAAAAAAACTTTTTAATAATGGACAAATAAAACTGAAACAAGAAGAAAACTGGAGACAAGAGTGGAGCTTGAAGGACAGAAAAGGCAGAAGAAATCTATTCAGGTTTGCACATGTGGTATGCGAGGTGCAGTCATAGTGACTTCTTTGGATGCTCTTCTTAGTGGATAATTGATGTGTGTTTGTTTGGGCTTTTGATTTTTTTTTTAAACTAGGGTTTTGAAGGATGAGACCTGAACTTAAGCTAGCAATAGAATCTATTTCTGTTTGTTCATATCTATTTAATCTGTCTATCTATCTATCTATCTATCCATCCATCCATCCATCCATCCATCCATCCACTTATCTAGCTACATCTAGATATAATCTAGATATAATATAGATATAAATATATACCTACACCAATACATATATGTCACACATGCATATACACAAGAACAATATATGGGGACAAGGTGATATATTTGGATATGACCTCTCTTCTGATATATTAGTTACAGAATATTTTTACAAAGTATTTTATTAAATGTTTAGAATCATCACTTATGCCTCGCAGGCACTCAGGCAATCTCTCCCTAAATCATCAGATTTTAGAGGTATTATAGAAAGCATGGGACTCAGAAAGGGTTTTGGAGGAGGATGGTTCTGAAGTCCTGTAAGATGGGGGAGGACATTTTTTATGAAGGTGTGGTTATGGCAGAAAGGCACTGACTGGAAGAGTGGAGGATGAAGCACCCAGAGGTGACACTATATAGGTAAAAAGGGGCAGAGGAATGTCAGTTTTGAAAAGAGGATTTGATATGGATGTCATGGAAAAGCATTTGGAAGTGAAGGAAATTGAGAAGCACATACTGAACTGGAGATGGGAATCTGTGTTCTGCCATGTATGTCTGTCTCTCAAACATCTCAATTATAAGAAAAAGATGAATTTTACATTTCCATAGCAAACCTTTTTCCCTTCTTTCTCATTAAATGGCAAATCCCACTGTTCAGAGAATGGGGTGTACAATTAAACAGTCTTTAGGAAAATACAGTACAAGTGTATTAACTAGCACATATTCCTAATAGTGTATTGAATTTTCTCTCTTCTCTGGTTCTCAGAGTTGTAAAGTATATTGACAAGTTCCAGTCAACAATATAGGCTGCAAAAGTCTTCTTTTCTCTCCTCCTTTCCCCTCCCCCAAATACCGAGCTTTTAGTCTAATTACTTATTTGCAGTCTCAGCAAGCCAGAGAAGAAAATTTTATCCACTTTGGCTTGTTTCTGAATACTAACTAGCCAGGCCAGTCAAGGCTCTCTAAAGAGTGAAAGTGCATGAGAGACACACTGCATTTGACACAGTCAGGAGGCAAAAGAAAGAGCAAAACAAAAGTCTATTCAGGGCTGAATCCTCTGATATACTTACCCATCCCCCACCTCCTTTAAAAATAAAGAGAAAGGGGAAAACTCATGAATCCATGGCTGAATGCCTGAGGTTGTCAGAATAAAGGACAATGAGTGACAGCTGACTGTCAGCACAATTCTCAGAGTCTGAGTTATCACTTTTTGGCGTTGTTTAAATAGGAAAAAAGCGTGTATGCTCAACAAGAAAGTACTGTAGAAGTGCTTTGTGAGGGGCTGTGCTCACACCAGCTGCAAACAACCGAGGAAGCTGTAGTTCCACATGGATTTTTTTCTGTGCTCTGTGAAATCTTCCCTACAGAACTCACTAAAAACTTTTTCAAGCACGTGGGCACTAAATGATGCCTTAGGACAACAGGAATCATAAAACTTTTCTTCCAAGGAAATCCCGACAGGCACACCTAAAACTGAGCAGCTTACATGTTCACAGCAGTTATGTACCTGTTGGTTATTTAAATAAATACCCACAGTGGTGAAGGCCAATCTTTAAATAATTCTTGCATGTTCTACTTGAACAGGATCTCCTTGCAAGCTTATTTTTTTTTCTCTGCAGATTTGACTACACTTTCATCTTCACTGACTGCCTTAATCCTCCAGTCTTTGCTGTTCCAGTGCATGATCAGCTTGTTTTTAAGTCACATTTACCCACATTTGTTAGTGCTGAAACATTACTTTAGGCATTTATATCTCCATAAATCCATACAAATGATGCACAGGTTTTCCTGAGAAAGGTCGAAAAAGCTAAAGCAGAGAAGATTTTAAGGTTATTTAAATAATGCATTTTAAGTTGGCAGATATTTAACTGCATGGTTTATGTACTAAAAAGAACTACCTGAGCAGAGCAACAGCTCATGACAGAGAGGAATGACAGGGTTTTTAGTAATTAAAATAGATCTGGCCTGTGTTCAAAGCATTAACTCACTTAAGCCTGTTCACCATCTGCACTAGAGAGACACTGATTTTATTCTCAGCTCTGGGGTCTGTCAAGGTCCATAACAACAGCAAATAGGACCAAGTGTCCAGGTCTTGCCACCCAGGCATGAGGGCTGCTCTGGAGTGTGGTGCTCCCTGAGAGGGAGGATGTGACCGAGACGCAGCCAGTGAGAGGGACAGAGATGCTGGTCTGTGTCACTCTTCCTGCTAGCAGATCACCACTGTGGGAGAGCTCCAACTGCTGTTTTGGCTCCAGCAGGTGCTGCTGTGCATTATGAATCTTTAGAGGGAAACAAAGAGAGGAGAGTTGGAGTGTAAGTGGAACACAACAAGGAAAATAGGAGGTAGTTAATTGACAGACTTTGTGTTTATGTTAGTTTTTATTTTTCACAGCTAAGTGGAAGAGATTTCTGTAGCTGGCAGATATGATATTTAGAAGTTCCAGATTTTGCATAAAATTAGTAAAATAAACACCTACAAACAGAAGTTTGTAGATAGGTTTTAGAAAAACTTATTTATCTTCTTCCGTAATCTAAGAACTGGAATAAAGTTTGTGTTTTCAGGAAAGGGAACAGGAGTTATGCAAAACTCTTGCCACTTTGCTCAGAACATCTACTTTGAACTGAACTGGAACTGAACTTTGTGATTTTGCTTCATTTCCTATGCTGATATCACCATTTTCTGATCTCTGTATTTATAAATATTAAGAGTAGAAACACCCCTTTACTAGAAAGAGTCCCATATTTAAGAAAAACCCCATCTGCAACTACAAAAATTAAGCTTATTTTTAAAGGTAGTGCCTAATCTTGCTTGATTTGCAATGATTTGCAAACATTTTTTGATGCCTTTATTGTATGGAAGGCATGGAGAAGTTACTTTCCCACAGGCAGCCTCATCATATTACCCAAATTTCTCACAAACATTCTGCCAGTTCATGTGGATCATTAGTCATAACTATAAGATGTACTCTTTAGACATCACATAAGACGTTTATGGAAAATAGAGAAAAAAATGGACCAAGATTCCCAATTCAAAACCAAGCAACTTAGTTTTGGGTTTAGGAACTTTCAATTTGTATTAAAACACAAGCTATTTTTTTCACAGCCCTTTAATAATGACATGGCACTTTACAAGACCTGTTGCTGTAGTCTTCCATTTTCAGGAACCTTTCTCCCTTTATAATTTATTTTGGAAGAATGGAATGCCTACTAAAAGAAGAAACCATTGTGTGTTGTAGGAGAAAGAGATATATCAGAAATTAATATACAAAGAAATAAAAATGTGAACTGGATGAATAACCACATGGAAAGAAATAAAATTAAACATCCATCTACAGGTTCTGTGCAGGCAAAAGAAGGTCTGTCTCCCCTGTTTTAGTCTTTACATTCAAAGGATGCAAAATTTGTATTTTGCTGCATTACTATCCCTTCCAACTACATCATGAAGTTTGGCTAGCTAAATTAAAATCCCCTGTCTCACTCTCTGGTCATTAGATAGACTTTCCCAGTAACTAAGGTAACTAATTTAATTTTAAATGGCCTTTTACTGGAGGTTGTCAATTCCCTTTGACTAAATTAATTTAACCAGCTGTAGAGAGATGGAAGTTATAAACTGAGTTTCTTGCCTTTTTTCAGGACTAAGATAGGATAATGTAAACTTCTGTTTCCATGTTTAAAATTACTCAGCCTCCTAAAATTTTCAGGTCAAGGTGACCCAAGAGTGATGTTGCTTCTGATGTTTTCTATAGATCCTGGAGTCTTCATCTTAACAGAAACTTTGTTCACCTTCTGATGAGATAAAGCAATGTTCCTATAGAGCCTTGGAGGCATAGGATTTTGGCAAATTGCTCTGCTATGAACACTACTATGTGTTCAAAGGCAAAATATACAGACCTCACAATCTATATGTAACAGGTGGTACTTTAGGGAGCTGTTCTCAATGTGTATCACCCCACAGAAGGCACACACCCATTCACAATTGTTGACTATAACCTCAAGAAATTTTCTTGTTCTCTGCCTGCTTTCAGATGAAGTTACTCCTAACCACATTCATGGTGTTAACCACAATTTTCAGTCCTGGTAACCAGAGTATAGTGGATGTGCATGTTTATATGTTCTTGAAGTGTTACCCATTTTCCACAGCTACCCTGATGATAAATATGCAAGAGATTTCTGCCAAAGCACCTTAACCAATGGGATTTGTTCAGTTATGTGCTTGTTGGTGCTATTTTGCTTGGTTTTTTTGCTCCCCCCAGCAGTGACAGGATGTGTATGGGAAACAACAGAGTGAAATCTCACTTTGTGGAGCCAATGGGTTGGCTTGCTTTGTACTTTGTAACTTTTGTCTTCACTTTCTCGTGCACTGGAAGTATATTATCAGCTCCAAGAATTGACTGCTTCACCACTGGAATGAGAATACATCCTGCCACTCTGTAGGCTGATAGAATGTATATGGAAGAAATCTGGAATACAGCATTTTAAGACTTAGAAAGATGATAGATCTCCTGAGGTACTGTCTGGGGAGAATGCCTGAAAAGGTCTCTGAATGTAAGTAGGCTTCTTGCCATTTCTTTGCTCTGGGTAGTTAAGATATCTGGTTATCAAGATGTATTTCTTGATTCCTGATTGCTGTAGGCGCATTCATCACCTGGGCCAAACCACTTTTTGTTTCTTCAGAGCACTTACTGTCTAATAAACTTCAAAATAGAATTAGACCTTCCAGAGATACAATACAGAGAAGTTTTAACTGCTGCTAAACAGAAAATCTTAAAAGTTGTACTTAACCACTGGAGAGCGGGAGAAACATCTTGACAATCTTTGAAACATCTGTTTCTGGGATATTTAGAGTGCGTGGTCATAGTCTTAAATCTCTAAGACTTATTTCCTCTTTAGAATCAGCTTCCCAAGAGACAGATGCAGAAGCCTAGATGCACAAAAGGTAAATCAGGGGGAGCTAGGCTCCCAGATACCTTTGTGGGACAAGTCCTGTTGATAGTTGTATTACTTGTCATCCCCTACTTCCTAAAGCACATGCTGTCATATTCTCTGAATGCTTTGCAGCATTTGTTGGTTACTCCCATTTTTTTATCTAAGTAGAGTGACTGAATAACAGACAAGGCAAAGCAGTAAAAGGCCTTTGGACCTGTGGATGTCAATGGGTGCAAGCAATTTCAGAATTGATACAGATTTCATTTTGGACTAGAGAATGCAATGACTCCCAAGATAGGCAGAATTCACTTTTTTATCCACCATTGCCGGAGTGGAAAACTGTCCATGTATCTCACAGATGATTTCAGACTTTATAGTCTGATTTCTTTGTATGGGAACATGGACCTGATAAAAGTGAAAATTCTCTGAGCACCAATTTATAAACAGGACTCAGTAAAAGAGTACAGATAAAGATAGGTGAACTCAGGCAATACACAGCACATATGAAAAATGTAAAACTTCTTAATACAGTTTTGTTTTATTTGGTTGATATGAAATGACACTTCAGAAGCTTTTGTATTTTAATAACTTAAGTGAGGATAAACAACCAGTAAAATTACTATAATGAATAACTGCAATTTTATTAATCTAATGAGAAATAGATAAGGAGAAACACAGATTCTGAATATATTTCCAATATTTTTAGAAGCATCACTGAAAAAAAGGCCAGTTTTCCTATGAGAGCACCACACTTGAATTTTTTCAATCTGTGTTTCTTGCAAAAAAAAGGACATCTGATTAAATATCTTTTCCTATGTCTAGTATCTGGGCTGGAAACAAGGGTAATGTACGTCTATTAAACAGATAGTGCATCATGCTTATGTTCCAATTGGACAGTAAGATCCACAATTACCTCTGTTATGTTGAGGTGAGTTTATGCTTGGGGTTTCCTTGCTGTTGTTGTTTTGTTTTTTTTTTTAATTTTTTTTAAAAATTCTTTATGTTTATTTATTTATTTTTAATTAGTTTGCTTGTTTCTTCAGTTAAAACTTTAAAACAGAGATGTGAGATGCAATCTTCTACCCAGTAGGAAGCTGCAGTCTTCTACAAGTAGGAAGCTTTCTACGCTATTCTATTAAAATGGGATGTCACCAGACAGGAGTTTTGGATTCATGTTTGTTAGCAAAACACACACAAAGTTTTTTTTCTCTTTTGGTACTTCCAGGTAAGTTGGAATAGTCTAAAGATAAACCATGAATAAAGATAAACCAGGAAAATATTCTAGGAAATGGAAACATATAGGCAGGTATCCTTAGTGGAAAATTAAGATTATCCAGAAATTAAATCTAAATGATAGAATAAAGAAAAAAACATACAAAAGAAAATGTAAAATTTTCCTTTTCTCTGTTTCCATACAAAGGGAGATATCTGGACAACTGACATACCCAATTACATTAATAAAATACAAAAAAAAAACAAAACAAAAACCCACAAACAAAACCAAAACAAACCAAATCAAACCCCCACAAAATTCAGATCAGATTGCCAACTTTTACATTGCCTCAACAGAGGCATAGAAAAGCCTGAGGTTTTTGCTTCTTAAGGACAAAACAAAGAGACATAATTCCTAGACATCAGGGTACCTGGATGGCAATCAGGATAAACAAGTGCTGTCAGAGAACCTCACAGGGGCAAGTGGCCCCCAGTATGTTGTGACTGGCCAAAGATAGTTGCAACACAACATTTAGAAGGTGTCCGTCCTTCTTCTTAAGTGGAGAAAAATATTTTGGTGTCCCAATTTCTAATAAATATGTTTTGAATATCTTTCCTTTTTTTTTCCTCCATGGAATTTTTATTTTTGGTTTATGATATAGATGAAAACAAAAATCAGTGATTTTTACCTAAGCTTGGGGACCAAATTCAGAACTTGTATTAATGTGACTCAAAGTAGTTCTGGGGTAGGGGTTTTATTTATTTATTTATTTGTTTGTTTTGGTGTAAATTTTATTGGGGAATGTCAAGAGCACCTTTACAGGGACTTGTGTTTGCACTCAAGTGAATAACAGCTTATAAGACTAAATGAGAGGACCACACTGACAGAAATCCAAGGCAGTTAATCACAAAATGGATAACTGGAGTAAGAGCACTACAAGAAGTGAAGACTTTTTGCCATTTAGTGCTGAAAATTTTCTTCTGGCATAAAGTTAGAGTTGCTCTTTAGGAAAGATTTCTTGAAGAGCCATGTTATTTTTTTCTTTTTTTTTACTTTTTCTGATAGTGACCAGAATCCATGATTTTTAAATCAACTTACAATTTCATTATTAAGTTTTGCATATCAATTTGTCATCCACTGGAGCAGACTAACAACACCAAGCTTGTTTTCTGTGCTTACTAAACAGCTATTAGGTGCTAGCTACTGACAACTTCAGGCTACATTAGAAACATCAGGCTAGAAGTGAAAGACTTATCAATGCTTATCTTATTAATGCTATCAATGAATCATGCCTGCTGTTTTGCTTCCCATTTTAAGAAATATATTTTTCAGTGTCACGTTCTGGGAAGGACCATAGTAAAAGCCAATGACTTTATTTTCGTAAGAAAAAGTCCACAGTTATATTTTGTCAGGTCTCTGATGTGGTACATGCATGCCAGCACTGTCCTTCCTCACCACTACTAGAAATGGCAGTCTTGAATTCTCTTTAGATACTACCTGTACTATTTCTCGTGAAGTGGCCAAAAAATTAAGTACATATACATAATCTTGAAAGGTCTTTTTTAACCAATATTTTACATTCTGTGTCAAAGGTTAAGCAAATATACATAGTTTTTTTTTTAACTCATAAAAAGGGTCCATGAGTCTTGATGTTTCAATGTAAGCCTTCATAACAATATACTACTTTGTAGTGTGTTCAGTCCTGGAAGAATTATGACACTTCAACTTGTCCTCTTACAATTTCACATAAACATGCAACATATGCATGCTTACCTTTTTGGTATTATATATATATATTTGTATATAAAAGAATATTTGGGAAAGAAAAAGTTATTACCCTGAATGTGGAAAATAAGCTGTAGAAGATAAAAACTAAATTCAAAACAGTGGAAATAAGAAGTTTAATGGATATTTACCTCTACATTCCTTCCTTTCAATTTAAAATCAATGCACACAAGAAAAACCAATGCCAGCTGGGGTGCTTAGTAAGTCATATGAACTGCTGCTCTGGTTCCCTGCTGGTTTACGATCCTAGCTTTTCAATGCTGGGCTTCTATTCAGACTTCAGTACTTGTCTTGTGTTGTCTTTGGGTGTGTAATACTTATAACAAGGCACTTTCATTATGGGCAGCCCTGTTTTAAACATTCTGTCCATTTATCTGAGCCCTCTGTAAATGTCTGAAGGAGACCAGCTGAGTGTTCAAACTGAGTCACCTAGAGAACATTTCTTAATTTTCTTCTGCTTCTCATCATCTTCAGAATTTTAAAACAACATTGCTTTAACAAAACCTTGAAAGGGTATGGGTTTAGCAAATCCTGTGTTACCAAAATATTTCAAAGGTTTATTTTATCCCCTGTTTAAAGTGTAATACATACTGTCCCTTAAAATATTGTCTCTATTTAATTTGCTGTGAAAATGTGAAAGTATTCATTGTCAATCAGCACCAACTTTTTTATTCCTGAAAAAGTGTATGGCCCATTTCAAAACTGCTCCCTAGATTGTTTGAATTTAAAAATCCTTTAATATATACTAGGAGTCTGAATCATATAAATTCCCAAACATTCCTATTTCTGGAACCTCCCATTAAAGGAATCAGTTTTGTTCACTCTTGGTATTTTCCCAAAGAAAGATCATATGAAGAATGTCTGTTTTCATCCTTCAAAAGGATATGAATAAGAAGAAATTATTCTGAGTACCTTCAGTAACTTTGCTATTGAAAAATGGATATTCTCCAAAATATGCATATTTTACAAGCTAAAGTATGTGTTTGTTTGAAAGATTTACTTTATCATTGCTGACTCTTTAAATAACTCATTATCTGTATGACCACACACAACGATACAGACTAAGCATTGAAAGGATGAGTATGCTTTGGATAATCTAATGCCTGACTATGAATGATGCATATGAATTGTAAGAAATACTTGTTTAGAACCAGTGACAGCACTAATGCAAAGCATAAAAGAACCAGTATAAAATCTAAGAAGGTTTACACTTAGTGAAGTCTCTGTTGGGAAAACAGGGCCTTGTTTCATGTACACAATGCTATGGGGAAAAAAGTGACTTGTTATCCTCTAGAATAAATGAATATGTCTTTTTTTTCCCTCTCTTATTTCTGACTAATTTTGAAGCAACACAAGACCATCTCCTTCTAAGGTTTTTATTCTTTGAATTTCTGGCTTTACTCAGAACATAGCAATACAGTATAAAAAAAACTAAGAACATTAAACGACAGCATAAAGTAGAGGTCTTGGAACTTTAAAATAAAGTTAAGATTAGTTTCTGGAAATGTTAGGGAAAATTGCAAGTAGTTTTTCTCAATCTGTTCACACAATTCTTTACATGGATTAATACAAATTAGGCAGCAAAGGAGCTCGGTTAGCCATGCTATCTGGCTCCCATTTGTACTGGACTCTGTTTACTTCTGCTCTGGATGGGAAAGGGGAGCATATCACCCCAAATGCCCAATGTCTCTACCCTGTAAAAAAACTAGAATATTGTCCAATACTGAGCTTTCCTCCATCTTGCAGGCGGCTCAAACATTATTTTTAATTGTACTGTGGTGCAGGAATTGTTATACATCCAGTTTACACCTTGCTCAGCACTATTGCCTCCTTTACAAATTGCTCTGGACATGACTGAGTGGGGCATATTGTCAAAAATATGGAATTTATTGCAACAGATTGTAAAAATGGAGATGAATGATGCAGATGCAGAAGGTCAATATATGGAAAATTGACCTCAAGTATTCATAGGTATGTGAAGTGAGCAAGTAATACGTAATTTTCCAATTTTTATGAATTTCTATGATTCCATTAGGGCAGAAGCCCTTTGCCCATTCACAAAAGGAGTGCAGGTAGCATTACCAGTGTCATACTTTCCTGTAGCCATTGGATTCTGAGAGTTCATTTCATCTATAGGCAGGATTCCCACCAACCTGGGGTTCTGTGTGGTACTAGTGGTCAAATGACACATTCTGAGTTTAGATAGCAAACACTGACTTAATTTCCCACTTAGCTCTAGCCATGAAGCTGTGAACACAAAACCCAGGATAACCCTGTATATGCATAAAAATAATAATAATAAAAAATATGTCAGCAGATCTTGTTGCAGTCTCTTTTACCTTTTTTTTTTTTTTTTGTTCTATGTGCCTACCAAATAGATTATGTAGCTCTAGTCATCCCTGCTGCCACCTGTCACTGCAACTGAAAGAGAAAAGGGCTCTTTGTCCACTAGGGACGCTGCATCAGCTCTCGGTCACAAGGTGGGTGGAGAGGTGCAGTGGATTTATCATCAGGGATTAATTGTTCACTACTCTGCTATTCCCCACGTTTATTGAAGTAGGCAGCAAGGAAACGTCAAAAAAGGAGGTCTGCAGAAAGAGATGTAATGGGCATCACCCCTCACACTGAGAAATAACAACTTTCAGAATTCTTTTGTAATGTGTGTACCAAACATATAGGCATGATGATCCACTTTAGGTTATTATAGATAAAAGATCAAATACATACATCTCTAACCCCGGAACCTATAGTTGATCCAAATAGGGGAAGGTGGATGAATTAACATTAGCATTTTTGTAAGCCATCTGTGATTTTTTGATGGAAGTCAGTATTCTAGAACACTTGGAGCATTATTTTTGATGCACTTTTTGTATCTGTTGAATTAGAAAATTAATGATGCAATATGGGTTCCTCCTTGGGATTGCATAATAAAGAAATGCATAATTAAGATGCTTTTGCTAAAGTAAAAAAAATAGTTTTAAATAATTAAACAATTTGAAATAACAAAACAGAACCTCTGAGGTGAAAGGAAGGTAAAATAAAAATACAACTCAGATATTTTCAACAAAAACCAAAAATTTGAAATGATGGGAAGTTCCCAGATTCAGGGTTCAGGTCACACCCCACGTGAATGTGGATTGAAACCTTCAATTTCCTGCATAAAGTCATGACATGTCAGGCCATGATATATGGGGATATGAAGGAGAATTGGAATATCTCATGCCTTCCTAGTTTTGTGTTTGATAGGTAAGGCATTTTGTGAATCTTATAGGTCTGGCCAAAACCTCAAGTTTTGGACATGCCAGTACAAATAATGTTCTCATTTTTATACAATTATTGCTTTTCTCCTAAAAAGCTGGTTTACAAATTTTAGTCAAATTAAATTGTGAACACAAGATGCTTCAAAATTCTGCCTAACTGCAGAAAGTCAGCCCTTGCATGAGAATATTTTTGATTTTCTTCAGTCAAGACCAATACCTTCCTTTCTCCCAGATGGCTAGTGCCAAATATAAAAGCTCTAGTTTCTCTAAGTTTTTGAAAGTTAGTTTCTTCCAATTTTCTGAAAACTTTATCTACAAAGGTACATATTTTTTATGAATTTACTTTTTTTCTTGTGTGAACATTTCTTGACAGGTTTAGGAAATTCCTATCTTCTTTTTCTCTTGCTTTCTAGCAGAGTATGTATCAGCGAATTTTTACCAGATTTATGAATACAATTAATATAAATGTAATATTTTATTCACAGAACTGTAAAGAGAAATCCCAAACCAGAACAATAAAAATACACAGTCACTATTAATCACTCACCCCTCTCAGAATGAATCTCTCCTATTTTCCTTAAGTGAGGATTGGTATCCTTTCAGTCAGAAACAAATGCCCATGACATCCAATTGTCTCTGAATCTCTAGCTTCATCCCATGGTGCTTGGGCTCCACATCTCTGCATCACCCAATTGCTATTCTATCTTCTTTTTAGCATTCAGTTTTAATCAGGATCTATAATGTAATCTGCACTGGTCTTCTCCATGCTAATTTAACTTCTTGCATTTTAAAACAGACTGTGCTTGTGCTTTGAGGATGATACCCTTTAAGACTAACCAAAATGCTAACTCCTAGAATACTGCCAGGAGGATTCCTGAAAAAAAACCAATGGATCTTCTCTCTTCAAGCCTGGGATTGTAATTTTCTTCTTTATCCTACTCATTTATCCAACCACTGCAATCTTATGGTCATTATGGCCTTGGCTGCCCATGTTCTTCACATTATGAATTAATTCTTTTTTCTGTACTATGGATCTAGAAATGAATCTGCCTTAATTGGCTCAATCCTGTCTTGTAACAAGTAATTGTCATCATCACATTCCAGCAATCTCTTGTATTTCTCATACCTGCTGTATTCTAGTTCCAGAAAATATCAAGGTTATTTAAGTTCTTGGTTTTTAAGTTTTGCAGCTGTCACTGCAGCTGTGTGAAGAAGGTAACACCATCATTTTCTTGGTCTGTATCTATCCATTGCTGTTTTCCTATTACATGAGCAATCCCACCATGTGTCTGTAATACTAAAAAAATAGCTCTGCAGTTGTACATGGACTTTTAACATTTCCATTTGTCACTATGGTGAATGAACTCATGTACACCGTGCAGGATCTATCCCCGAGTCTCACTGCATTTGTAACTGAATGCAAGAGCTTTCAGGACGTGCTGTCCCCTGGACACTTCCTTACTGCTCCATGTCAGTTCTCTTCTCTTCAGGTTTCTCTTAAACTCTTCTGATATATATATAGATTAACTTCACATCATTTTTGAATAGCTGAATCATAGCAAAAATTCAAAATGTGCATGTCTAAACAACTTTGTAAACTGATCTAGAGTCCTGAAGCAAATCTTTAATATTTTTTCTTAAAGTGGATTTCAGGTCAGAATAAGTCAGCATAATTTAGCAGATGATTGCCATAAAATACACTTGACACCTGTTTAAAATTGAACCCAAAATAAATATAAATGACTAAGGAGTGCAACTCACATCAATGTGACATTTAACAAGATAATAAACCTAGTATGATTTAAGTATCAAACACGTGACTGTGGTCCATAACAGTTTCTCCTTGCACAGTCTCCCTTGTAGGACCAATGGGAGGGAATATTGGATCCTATTCCTTTGTAAAATGTCAGAGCTCTATATTTGGCCTATTTTGTGTTTATAGGTGTGTGGGGAAATGGAAGTTAAAATCTTGACTAAAGCTGACGCTATAGCTATTGGAAATACTTGTTCATATAAAACAAATATAAAACAGATTCAAATACAAAACACAGCTTTGTCTAAGACAACACAAAGCGAAAAACAGAGAAGAATTGCATTGCTTTTGTGAAGTAAACCATCATGGAACAACTGTATTTGTATTTTGACCCTGGTCTGTGTTCTTTAAAAAAGTTAAATAGAAGATTTTCTTCTATGCCACTCTGCTTTCTGTGTATGGCATGATGGACCAAGCTACTTACAGTAATAATTCACACTTAATCTAGCATAGAATTATAGAAACATATATCTGTAAAGGGCTTAAAAAAGGTTACAACAGATGTCAGAGGAGGTAAAAATCACGTTTGAAACAACACTCAAATTAAGTCAGAAAGTACTCCAAACAATTCTTGTTTTTTACTGGTGTAAAAAGATCAGCAGACAATCAAGAGATCCAGTCACAGATCTCCTCAACGGTAGAGTTTATCTTCAAAGCTTTAGTATTTATAATCCTATTATTTTCTAATCCTATTATTGTAATGTTTGGATGAACTGAATGTATTTCCTCTTTAATCTCTGTGTGATCACACATATTTCCCTTCAATGATGACTTCTGGTTGACCCTATAAATACTTTGTTCCTCAATATTTAAAAATAAACCACCAGAATAGTTAGGAACATGATATTTTCTGCAGATGTACCTTGCTGTTAGATAATGTCTCTTGATAAAGCTAATGCTTATAGAACACTGTAGAGCTGTTTGATCCCCACCTGATTTTCATTCTGATCATGTATTTTTGTCTTTTTACTTGCTCAGTAAGTGGCCGCTATTACACAGTGTTTTAAAAATTTTAAAATCATATTTATGTCTGTGCCTGGAATACAGGACTATTTATGGAGATGTTGCATACAGCACAGAGAAAAAGAAATGCTGTGCAATTTAGAATTGTACGGATTAATGCTATTTAAGGGTTTAACAGTGACACCACAAACCACAAGAAAGTATGAATTAATTTATGTCCTAACATAAGCCTAAGATAACAATATAGCCTGGATTTTGAAAGTTGATTATTTTTGCATTTCCTTTGCAATTGCATTTTCATTTGATATGCTTTTCTCTAACTTGCTTTCTTGTTTTACCATTTTGCCTTTTGTCCTTTTTTCCATGTTTTCACTTACTCCTGTTTTTACTTTCTTGTTACGTTTCAGAATGTCCTACTTGAATAAGAAATACAGAGCTTCCCTATACCTGGTGCATTTTTTGTCATCTTTAAATAGTATGCATCAGAAACTAGGGTGTTAAGGGCATTAAAAAAAGAAGAATCAGTCCTCATAACCTGAGTACCCTTGAGATTCACATGAAGAATGTAAATATAATGAAATATTTATGTTACAATTTAAACACAAATTATGAAATTTGCTTGTACTTGGCAGCAGTGTGTTTAATCCTACAGCCAACATAGTATTACAGAAGTCTTGTGATACTTAAGCAAACTCAGTTTATGATCTCCTGCAAACATTTTAGTCATCATTTTTTCTGTAAAGAACATACTGATAGAAAACAAACTTCCTTTTTTTGATGTTCATTTATCCATAAGAACAAAGAGGATAGCAGCATGTGAATTGCACTGTTAAGACAGAGAGATCTTGCATGTATCTAGCTGGTCAAATTTTTCCTTCTTTTAGTTTAGCAACATATTTGTTGACAGAATTCTAAAAAATTGAGCATTTTGTATCATCCATTTACAAAATATTCTCTTACACAAGGCTATTTAAGAAAATGATAAATGCTTCCAATGAATTAAGCCCTCTCAAAAATCCAGCATAATCGGGATAAGAAGCAATGTCTGAAAATTAAAATACATGATAATCCATCTGAAAAAAGAAATCATTAATTTATTGGGGTCTCATACCTTAGAATAACTTGCCCAGAGAGGTTGAGGAGTGTCTACCATTTGAGATATTCAAGGCCTGGCTGGAGAAGGTCCTGAGCAATTGTTTTTAGGCATCTGCAATTGAGTAGAGTGGATTGGACCAGATGATCCCTCCTCATCTCAACCATTCTATGATTCTTTCATTATAAATAAGACAGTCTTACAAAGAGTCAGGAAATATAGTTTATTGTAAATTGGTTTGTAGACACTTGGCTCATAATTTAATGGAGTAGAATTTTTTCCTTTCTTGCTCATAGTCTACTTCTATAAATTACAATAGAAAATGGCTACTTCATTATAGATATCTTCTGGGTTTTCCCCCACCCACCTTACTATGCCTATATCAAGGCCTTTGTTCTAAAAATTCTTAATAACAAAATTAAATAGTTAAAAATTAATTACGAGCCTGTTTAATCTTTGCTTCTAATCACATATTCCAGTTCAATTCAATTTCTGCACTGGCAGTTTCTAACCACTAGTGAAGAAATGTATTACTACTATCTCTCATAAGAAAATCAACTTTGATTCAGTATGGACAAGTGATATCTTGGTACACAGAATATACTACTCTCTTAGAGAAGCAGGGATATGATAATCTCATATATTCTCAGGAGGTGTTGGACTCTTAGATTATATTTCACATCACCAGGAAGCTTTGTCAGAAGTATACCTATAAAAGAGGAAGCTAGGTTTCCCATAACTGCAGCTGACAAACTTCAAATTTTGAACCTACTGCTCACTCATATAACATTTTAAAAGAAATGCTAATTTTTTGCTGCTTCCAACAGAAAACCAGTTCCTGCATATTCTTACACAGGATTAGAAAATAATCTCAGTTGCAAAAAATAATCTCATCTCAAAGAAGCCAGTGAGATAGCATGAGTGTTCATAGGATGCTGCAGAAATTCTCTTGCAGAAGGAAAACATGAAAAGGAAGACTCAAGTCTTTGATTTTAGAGATAACAAGGGAAAGTTTTTTAAATAACAAATTCAGAAAGAATATCTGGAAAAAAGATTAATATTTTCACTATGTGTGGGAAAAAGAAATGTCCCACTGCAAAAGAAGAATGAGAACTTCAAGATGAGGAGCACTCCACTGAACGTGATGGACTTGTTAAATACCTCTGGCATAGTGAATGTGTATGTCTTCATGGTTTCTCTGTTTTCTTCCCCTCTTCATGTTGACTGATATATCTATCATCTAGAGTTTCCTACAAAGACATATGTTTGGAATGATATTATTAAGTAAAAAATTAAAAGAAAACCTTAAAAGACAGTTTTCAATAAGAAGAATAGAAAGACAATACAAACAACAAAAATTAGAGAAATAGCTGCCTGTATGAGTTGTAAGACATTATGTTAATTAATGCCCTCAAAAATACATGCCTGGGTATTGCAACATCGATAGAGAAGAACCACTGCCTATTCCTTTATCAGGAACACACAAGTTCAAGGAAGATCTCAAAGGAAGCTTGCTCAAAATGAATTGTGAAATGATTCCATACATGTGTTCATTTACTTGTTTACTATTAAAGAGATTAACTAATATTGATTATGAAACCCTTATGGAATTATGAGGGACTCTGCAGAAAAATACAATGCCAACAGTAGAAAAGTCCAAATACTCTATCTTAAAAAACACTTGACTGAATTGACAAATATAAATATTCTGCATGTTTGTACTCAAAACACCACAAGATTAAAATCTGGGCATCAAAGACCTCATTTGAAAATACAACATAGTGGTTTTGATTTTTCCTTAATCAAGAACAAATTTGGTATTCAAATTGTCTTCTGACATTCCTTATACTGTGCCCCATGTGGACAAAAGTTTTCCGTACTGTCCTCACAAAGACTGGCTGAATCCCACTGGAACATCTTGCACACAAGGTATATATTTTTACCTTTATATTTATTTTTTTAGTTTAGTGACTACTGGGGACAGATCAAACATTAATACAGATTCACAGGCTGATACTCTTTATCTTAAAATAGCCCTAGGAAATAGAGTTTTCCAGAAAAAAAGCTTTATATTTCACTGCTTTCAAAAGTTTGTGTAGACTGAAAGATCTTTGGAGCTGTGTTTTTAGGTTGGTTTGGGGTTTTCTGGTGGCTGTTTGATTTTGCTTGTTTGTTTTGTTTGGTTAGAGTCAAGTTAAATGGTGACTTCACATTTGACTGTAGCTTTCACATGAATCCATCAATAGTAAATAGCACAACTCAGTGACATCCTTTCACTATGCTAATCTCCACCCCAAATATCCTTGTGTACAGATGGTATGGAAATTCAGTCTTGTATTGATCTCTCTTCTTTCTTTCAGTAACATTGCATAGAATTAATTCCTCAGGGAAATGGTGTAGAGAAGCAGGTTACTGGAGAAACATGAGAACAAAAATGCTGTGTGAAAAGTGCTTTCCAACTTCCAAACTAATGTCAGGTTTCTATTTTTAGCACTTCTGAAACATATTAAAGCCAAAATGCAGAAGAAAATGCTTTATCTAAAGGCCACAGGAGGAGCAATTTTCAGAACTGGGACTGCAGCTCTGGAAATGCTGGTCGCTGAGAATCACACTTCATCTGGCCTCCCTGCCAGAGAATGAGGTGACACACTAAATAGCAAATATCCACTCTATGTAACTGCAGTACTGGAAGTCTCCTCATCTGAGAACAGGTCAGTTTTTCTTTTCCTGCATGGTTGCCCCAAGCATGACAACAATCTTGCTGATTCAGCTGAGAAGGTGTCAGGGCAGGACCAATTTGGAGTAATAGGAAGGAAGTACAACAGTTCACTGTGAGCTTTCTCTACATAACCCCCTCCCCCCAAACTTTTTCTCATAGTTTAGCCCTCATGAGTGCTACATCACCTTTCCAATGTTCTAGATGTTGCACTCAAAGTCTCAGAAATACAGTGCAAATCTGGATCTTTCACATTCCAGACAAAAATGTACAGCACTTACTACTGATCGAAGTAGCTGTGAGGTTTAACTGCTTAAATATTATATGACTTACAATCCTCCAAACTATATTAAACATCCCAAGTTAAATCAGCGCCAGTGCTTATTAAATATCAGGTTTTGATGTATGTCAAGTCAACAACTGAACAGCAGACACATCAAAATCTGAGCAATAATGACCTTAGAGCTATGTATATTTATCGTGCACTGGATTTCCAGGCATGCAGAAGCCTAGGGAGAAAAAATGCTGAACAAGTCCAGCTCTGAGGTTAATACTCAGACTAAATCACTGTCTTTAA
Organism: Parus major; assembly: GCF_001522545.3. Classification (NCBI taxonomy): domain Eukaryota; kingdom Metazoa; phylum Chordata; class Aves; order Passeriformes; family Paridae; genus Parus; species Parus major. The sequence goes on along the minus strand of NC_031799.1, from coordinate 60,130,668 downwards.
AAACCATTTAAATCTGTGACTAAGCTGGAGAACATGTCACAACTTTCCCTCTTAACAGAGAGGAATGCTAATAAGTCCTAGGTAGCTCCTGCAAATAAACTGGAAGATGCTTCTCTGCAAGAATTCTTATCCATATATTCACAGAAGCACAGGGAAGCAGTTGCTACTTTTGGGAAATATATGTTTAAGAAAAACTTAGCCATAAGCAGCTGAGAAAAGGAACAATTCACCCATCCACTCGATGACTTTATGACTGCAGTCTTGCTGTCTTTCATCTTGATAGTCCTACAGTTAGCTAGGATAGACACTGCATAAGGGAAAAGGAGCTGTTTCTGGTGATCTGCACCTTGTAAACCAGTTGGTAAACTGGCATGTGGATGGAGAAAGAGCTTCATGGAGGAAACTGCCTGTCAGCTAGAAGCTGGAACACGTCTCTCTCTCTTCTAAGTTTGTTCTTAAATCTAATCTTGAAAAAACATGCTGTGAAATGTGCACATGTACCATGAAGTTGTGAGTGCTCATAGGAAGCACAGAAATGATTCCTGTAGCAGACAGCTCTTTCTGGGACAGTGATGTGGTCTACAAAGTCAAGTGCCTGAAGTAAGTTGCAACAAAAAATGAAAGATCTGTCTTCCTCTTCCCACAGTGAGGAATATGATAAGGAATTGATCTTCCCTTTTTCTCTTTCATACCCCCACATCAATTTAATGAGTTTGCTGTTCAAGATTCGGGTTATGGTGTTGGCAAAACCCAGTGACAATCCATGGAAAATCCAAAAGTGATGTTTTTTCCCATCCAAACTGTTAAATTTTTTGACTGTCTCTGAGGATATTGTGTTGTGTGAGGTCAATTTCCTTTTTCTGAATCCTGCACCTTACCAGTGTGTGAGAAGGAAAACAAGCACTTCCATCAAAGGCGTGTGCTGAGCTACTGACTCACGTGAGAACCACCATGATAAATCCTTGATACTTCTGCAAAATAGATCAATCTATGACTGTCTTTTTCTTTCTGTAATAGTATACATACTATATGTTGAGAGGAGTGTGAAGTATATTGATTTTCTACTCACCAGCACACATTCACAAGGAACTCAAGAGTTTGGTGTCTCTATTACGCAGTTAATGAATGCCTCCATATTTAGTTCTCATCAGATTGAAACAGTTGCATGGCTTGATTTTCCATTGTTAACTAAAAAAGAGGTTTGGGAGGATGCTGAAGTGCACTGTAGAGCATCATCTTGTCCCTGTCCACCAGCTACTGGAAACATGTGCCTTGAGCAGGGAGGTTATCCCGAGTCCAAGCTCTTCACCAGTAAAAGAGAGGAGAAGATTTCTAAATGGTTGATTTGATTTGAAACAGATCATCTCTGCCATTTTGTGAGTTAAAGAAATATTGTGTCCAGTTTTCTAGGAACACAGAAGAGCTGTATTTGCATCAGACTGGGTGTCAATATACCTAAACAAGGACAAAGTTATTTATTTGTCAGATGGGCTGCAGGAAGGATGAAGAAAAATCTGATGCTTTAGAGCTGCAATATCTTTTCCTGTCCTCTTCAGCTGCCTCAGGGCTCTGCACAGCAGTAGCTCAGCCCTGTGGGCAGGAGCTCACAGAACCTCTCCAGCTCCTGGAGCCTCCATCTATCTGGGAGACCCAAGCTCTGCCCTGAGCCTTGCAGGAGACTGGTGATCCTGCCCTGCCCACCTACATCACTCTATCAATATTGCCCTCTCACTTACATAAGCAGAACTGTTTCTGCTCAAAAAAGAATGTGCAGAGCGTTCCTCTAATGCCTTTGGTAGGTGGGTTCATGCTGGGTGACCAGAACAACTGTTGGCTGAGGTCAGTCAGCCAGAAAACAATAATGTCTCCAGCCTCCAGGGGCTGTAACTCTAACATCAGGATGAAGGCTGTTACACTGTACTCGGGACATTACATATCTTGCAGCTGACCTCAATCAGCAGCCATGTAGACCACCTGGGGGACAGAGAGTGGAAGGGGTACAAAAGGTATTAAACCCAAAAGAGCAAAAGGAAGACAGCCTTGAACCCTCCAACAAAAGAAGGAAAGTTCTTGTAGGGCAAAAAGCCAGGTGATATTCTTTTAAACAGCTTTTTTTCCCTCCTTTGTACTTCAGCTGCTAAAACCTGTCTCATATCTGCAGCTGCATGGGGGAGATCCTCCAACCTAACTCCCCTGACTTAAAAAAAAAGATAGTATTACTCTTGTAGCTGCTAATAGAGAGCAGAGAAAGAGAGAGAAAGAGACTTTTTTTGAACTGAGAAGTGTAGGATGTAGGAGGAATTAACTTGAGTTCTTTCTTGCTCATATGCACTCATATTTCCATGAGTCTGGCAAGACCACCATTGCGAGAGGGTCCAGAAATGAGCAGGTGTAATGTATTGCTAGCAGGATGTGTTATGTGTTAGTAGTGGTGCTGTTTGGCCACAGGCAGTGGTATTTGTATCTCTGAGCAATACCAGGGAAATGGTAAAAGTGAAAAAAATTGATCATTTCTCAGTGGGGAGGGTTTTCTGGTCTGGGCAAGCTGTACAATGGAGGAGATCTGAGTAAGCAGGCATTTAGTATAAACTTCTGAGTTCTTCAAAACTCTCTTCAGTTGTGAGTAACATCACTTGGTATTTCTAAGGGGCTTCATGAGATGAGCCTCCCTCAAACCCTTGGACAGGTTTGACTCCCAGTTAGACACAAAATATGTCATTAAAACTTTTTCAAATCTTAGTGTCTCAGCTTTTATGAAGAAAGATAGCTTTATGTTAGGTGAGTCTGCTGTTGATTCTATGTCCTGGTTTGGGCAAATTTTGGGAGGAAAATCCTAAATGAGGTTCTTCTAGATAACAAATTCAAGTGCTCTTTCTTTAACTGGTTTGGGAAAAAGATTTTCTTGAAGAAAAGTGGAAAAAACTGTTTATTTAACAAGCAAAGTATTCACAAGCATAAAAATGAATAATATTAAACAATAAAACCTCTCTCTGTTTGAAGAGATGGCAAATCCAGAAAGTCTTTGCCGTGGGGTGTATCTTGGCTCACTCAGTCTCTTATCAGTCCCTCTGGCACTGGAATATGCCACATCCCAGCCCCTTGTGGGCCACAGGTGTGAGCTCCTGGGGTTTGTCTGGGTTTTCAGTCCAGAGCAGGTTTGAACAGACCCAAGAAACACATCTAGATGTGTATAAGAGACAGAAGCAGAGGAGAGCGCTCTCTGTCTGTCCGTGCTGCAGACAGCACAGCCCAGGAGCAGAAGGCAGAGGAGTCAGTGCTGTTTCTGAAAATAAACTGCAGCTTCTTCCTTCCCCACTTCGCTCTTGGAACCATCTTAAACGTGCAGAACTTAAGATCCAGAATAAACAGAACAGACAACTGGGGATACAAGCATCATAACGTCACCCCAGGACGTACTGCTATTGATAATAATGGACAGAACAAAGATAACTAAAATTTTATTACAGCCATGCATGGTGCTACATATTCACAGAGAAGTACAATTTAAACTTGTTTTACAAAAGGAAGTTAAGGCAAAGAAATCTGGATTCAGCTTATTTTAGACATGTAAAAGAGGCATTTAATTAGAATTGCAATTATTCTCTTCCTCCCCGCTAGTCAATGGAGAAAGACACACATATCAAAGAACAAATAAACCTGTATTTAAAACCTGAATTGTCTCCCAGATGTCCCTCTTTCACTACTCATGAGCAAGAGAACCTAAAGCAATTACGATTTTAATTAGATGCCTCTGTTGTATCCCTCAAATTTGGCTGGGTTAAATTGGACAAAGAAACTAAATGTCCAATGAACATGAGTCAAAGCATGCGGCTGGGAGCCAGTTTGAGTTCATTGCTTGATTGCAAATAATATTATTCCATGTATAGCCTTTTAAAGTCTGTTGCTGAATTACACAGGCTACACTCAGCAGCCTCAGGAAAAAATTAGTTAAATTAACACTGAAGTAATTTTTAATAATTTTTTTCTTTTTTAAAGGTCTTATCTTTATTATAAACTTCAGAAACTTCAGTCTGGAGGAGCTATGAATTTTCTAATGGTGACAGGTATTAAAAAAAAAGCAGAAAATCAGTCAAACAGCCATAAGAATAATTGCACTATAAGCTAATGATTATAAAATTAATGATAAGGAATAGCAACTATTGGGTTTTTACCTCTCTCATTTTTAGTAGGATAGGAAAATAAAGAGCCTGCAATTAAAATGATGTAATGAATAACACTGAACTGGTCAGAAAAATCTCTCATACAAGGTTTGTATCTTGCAGCATTACACCCAATAACAAAATAAACTGTTATTTTCTTTCTTGTGAAAGCTTCTGGATCAGCCAAAATAGGGTGTACCTGTAATTGTTTGACATCTGTACCCAGCAAAAAGATGTTTGAGATCTTGAAACTAGTTCCAGAGTCTGATAGAACTGCCTGTTTTCCTTACCTTTTAATGCAACCTGCTATAAAAAAAAAAAAAAAGATTGCAATGTTCAATGAGTTTTTTTCTTTGGAAATGGAGATGAGCTGGTTGAATTTAGGATGAGTTGAATTTAGGATGACCAGCTAACCACTTTAGCTGGGCAAGACTTAATAGCAAACTGTAAAGGGAATAAAAAACTCCCATGTGATACCTCCCCTTGTCTCAGCCTTATTTTGTCGCTCAGAAGAGCTAGAGGGACCCAAAAAGGCATTTGGATAATCTTCATGGATAATGCATTGCAGTTGGTAGGTAGAGAGTGGTCACTAAGGGCCTACTTCACCAATTTGTTATGAGATATGTTCACACAGAACTCTGGAACAGAGAGAACAAAGGTTGGGAGAACTTTGGTATAGTTACGAAGTCCATGAGTGGCACTCCAAGGCTTACCACAGGCTAATTATTCACTATCTCTTCTAACCTGGAAAAGTAGGCATCAAAGAAGTAGAAGTTAGATCAGAAGTTACATGTGGAAAAAGGCTTCTTTTTACCAGAGAGAACACAAGGGAGTCTGTAACTACAGGTGGGCTTAAGTCACACTGAATAATTTCATAGAAGAGGAATCTATTGAGCATTACACAGAATTTACATGACATTTGCAATAAAAATCCATTCAAATTTGGGAATTCTCTGAGTTGAAAGTAAGTAAAGACTAGGGCAGTACTGAAGCAACTAACACATAAACTTTCTCTCTTCTTTCTCACCCCTGGATATCCTTTCTGGCCACTCCTAAACAGACAATAATCAGGCCCAGAATGGTCACCAAAGTTCTGCTTCTATTACAGCAGAATCTTTGTCTTATGAAGATGCTGATAATGAGTGAGGAGTACTTTAGAAGGTTGTGGCTACTCACATGAGCACCTATTTAATGACATGGGGTTTTGGGAGCATGTGTCAAGATTTATTGAGTAGTTCCTTTTTCCTGTCTTTTCAAACAATTATCAGGGAGAGATTATCTTAAAACACCACACATGGAATCAACCTAGGCCATGACAGAATCAATTAAAAATGGTTACAAGTAAACCAGATCCTCTGAATTTTATATTCCCCTATTTTTAGACCAGATATTTGGGAATAATTTTATCATTTGTAAAATATTTTTCTGCACTAATTAAAAAATCAAAAGAAAGACTGATAGTTATTTTACCAGTTCTGCCTTACAGAAAGCACTATGAATGCCACACAGAAATTGAAATCAGAGTATTAATTTTCAAAAAAAGCTCTGACACCAACCTTACATGTCCCTTGTAAGAGCAGCACAATTTCATTAATTGTTCAGCAGTCCAGTTTTGAGACATAGTACTGCAATAAATAATAGAAAAAAGATAGGTGAAGTCACGTGCATTTACTAATTTTCTAGCCCTTCAGATGAACACACTTTTCACTTATGTGTACAGAAGTCCAAAAATCTGCTACGTGACCTGTGTACAAAACCATTCTCAAGGGCTGGAGAAAATTATGGAACCAAATCCTACAAAATTCGTGTGAAGATCTCTGCAAATGTCACCAGCCTATACTTCCAGAGCATGATGCATTGCATCATCTTAATTTTCCAAGAAAAATGTTACACTGTGCATTAAAGAATAACAGCAGTCCAAAGTATATGAAAATGAAAACCTACTCTGAATGCTTATTCTAGAAGGAGATGGGAAGAAAAGGGATCACTGACACCACTTAAACAGTTTTTTTTCAGCCCAGACTGAATCTGCTGAGAGGCCATAAAACTGTGAATAGAAAAGAGTCTGAAGAAAATAGAAAGCAAACTACTACTATATATTCAAAATATAGGAAAATTTTGTAAAATGAGATCTGTCAGGAACAAAATTTTTGGCAGAGTGGTTTATATTTTTTTTGTACTCTTTATTATTCTCCTACACATCTGGATACTTGTATGTGTGTGTAGCAGAGTACAACACTTATATAGAACAGTCATTACAAGATGATGCCATTTTTTAATTTTATCCAGAATTTCCATATACAAATTCACATATTATATTAATTTACATTATAGCTAAACTATGTATTAAAAAAAACAACAAAAAACAAAACATTTTCCAGTTACATTAAGATGGATTTTGGTTTACTGTTTACTTAAAACCAAGCTTCCTAGTCAAATCTGTGCTTGCCCTTGTGTGTTGTAATTTTTGAAACAGAACAAAAGTAGCAGATTGCAGATGATTCCTACCTAACATGTTGTAATCTTCAGCCCTTTAATCTTGTGTCACAGCTGAAGGTTAGGTTGACCCATGTGATTCTCAACAAAACAAATGGTGGTGAAGGAAAAAGCTAAGGAAATTCTTGTGATGAACCTTGTTTAATTCTATTTTGGAGAAAACAGTCATCTCTCTCAGTTGGATGGTGATGGAAAACTGCAAAAACTTAGACAGATACACAGTGCTGTATCATTTTTGGCTTAATAAAAATAATTCACATGCGGGGTAGTGAACATAGGGAAAGTTATGGAAAACATTTCTCACCCAAGGACAGAGTACCAGATGTGCTAAGACTTATGGGAGCAATCAAAGGTGGCCAAGACTCTGCTGTGGGGCCTTATTAAGTTAGACTGTGATCTAGCACCTTCAACTTATTAAGCTGTCGGGAGTTTCAGTGATTAAAACCAAAGAAAGGTCACTCACAGACCTTCAGCATTTCCCTGGACTGGTATTTTCTTTTAGGCCTTGGACCCTAATGAAGGCACTTCACTCAGTACGTGGATTTTTTTAAATTGGTCTTTTGAGCTGGATTTCTCCATAGCTTGAGAAAATCTTCAATAGATTTTGCTTCCTCAGAACTCTGCATACAGTTATCAAAAATCCCAACCAATAGCAAGAGATGAGGCCTTATAAGATGGCTTTGCATATCATCACTGCAGAGATCAAAGGAACAGGTTAATGAGGATCTGGAGTAGTTTAATTATGTCCTAGGTAAGAAGTGGGGGTTAGTGGCTGTAGGTGGGACCATTATAAATAAGCTTTCAAAGCTCTGATAGATGGAGTCTAATGTTTGTAAAAGGTATGATAAAACTAGTATTTCTTATGGATTTAAGGTTACCAAAATCAACCCTCTTGTCCTAAAAAGTCATGCAGCAAGAGCCGACATTAATGTGTTCCATGTACAAGTGGTTTCAATGCTATTTTCTGAGCCCTTTTCAGGGGTGGAGTAAACATTGTTTTATCTACGGGATCATATACATCACTGCTTACAAAACCTTAATTTTAATACTACTGTGGAGTGTGGTTTTCATGAAAAAATGTGACCTTTTCGTGCCTGGATACCTGATATAGTTAAAAAGTTACAGCTCTCTTCATTAGCTGTATTTATTTTTATTTATTTATTTATTAATTTTGCTATTTAATGGTTCCTATATTGGTTATAATGGCATATTTAGGGTGGACCAGTACTTCTGCAATAATGTGTACATTGTTGTTGTAATGATATATTATGGAAGCCTGGCACATAGTGCCTTTATATTACAATATTACTGCATTAGATGGAGTCTGGCTGGCCTCATATTATACAAGATAAAGAAGGAAGCTTTACACTCCTTACAATCTAACAAACAAAAAATACTACCCTATTACAAAGCACAACATGATTGTGTTTCTCTGTTAAGATTCATCCCCTCTTTCATTTCCTTTTTAAAAATTGTTAAGTAGAAAGTGTTCCAAGATCATTGGGATCACTATTGTAGCAATTTTTAATGTTTTTTTATACTGATATAGTGGTATTCATTATTGCTGGCTGGATATATGTGAAACTTGAAAGAAATTTACATGATCAGTTTTACCACTAAGGATGAAAAAATTAGAAGTATTTAATCCTATTATTTAAAATAAAATGTGTGTTTCCATCATCTCTAGATGATTCTGTTCTCATGCTGTAATTCTGCTTTTTACTCGTTGCATTACAGGACCCCCTGCCCCAGGGGTTGATTCCATGGGTCACATGTGACCACTCAAGTTCACATAGGAATCCTGCCTAAGTGGAGCTGGGAGAGAAAAAAGGAGCTGGGAGTAGTGGCTGTTCTTGTTGTGGAATGCCAAATCAAGTGGATGTTCCTGCCAAAACATTTTTAGGGTGGCACCTGCCACATTGAAGTGGTGACCAAAAGAGCAGGGATGTTACTGTTTTTACCTATCTGCTTTTTGTCTCATGAGACAGCACTCCAAGGAATGAAGATTTTCCTACAAGAATGAAGATGCTGCAAACCTGTTTGAGGCTGAAATATAATCTGTAGTGCCCAGTTGTATTTTTTAATTTTTATTTTTTATTTATTTATTATAATTATTATTATTTTAATTTTTTATTGTTTACTGACTTTAGACAAATATTTCTGGTGTTTTAATGATGAGTTTTTGTTTTAAATTATAATGTATGTATCTATGAAAATTGATGTATCTTTCAGTGCACACTGAGAATTAGAAGAATAAAAGCCTTTGTCTCCACAAAGCTGGTGAGAAAAATGTGCCATTTTGTGCAGTGTTAGCCCAAAAATTTTGTGACTTTTTCTGGAGCTACTACTCTGCCATATTTGGCTAATTACCCAAAGGTTTGCATTAGATTAAAGAACATGGCTGCTGAAATGTGGAGAATTTCCTTGGTTCACACCACTCTCTATCAGTCTGATAGATTGGAATGACCCTCTCAGGGCTGCTTGGCTTGACAAATGCAACGCATTATAGAAGAATGGACAAATAAATACCTATAATAATCCCTATGCCTAAAAGTTCAATAGATTTTTTCAAAACCTACTACACTCTTCACTATTTATTGTTTTTTGTTTCTGAAGAATACTCTGGGTCTTTTATCATAAGACTTCATTTGGGGCCGATAGATGGTAATCAAAAATCTTCCTACTTTTATAGCTGTGAGCTTCTTGTGCAAACTAATCTTTCTTTAAAAAAAGCCCAAATAAATAACATCCCCCCACTACTCTAGCCGAAGATCTGAAGCTTCTGAAACAAACAGACATAAGAAAGTCAACATGAGGTTTTATATTTCATTTCAGTCAGCTGACTTTTAATATGACAGGAACTTATTATTAATAGTTCTTACTTGCCAGAAAATCCTACCACGATCTTTTGCAATAAGTAAATGGAGTTGAAACAAAATTTCATGCCAATGGCTTGAAGAACAACAGAAGAAAGATATCACTGAGATATATAATAAAGAGAAAGGAGCAAACACCCCAGAATGATGAGCCTCTTCTCATGTATTTGTGCAGGACTTGGAGAGAGCAGACTAAAGACTAGACAGGGAAAGGGCAAAAGATCTCTGCAGCGTGCATCCAGGAAAAACATTTGCTTTGCTCTTGCTGGTCTGAAGCAGTTTTTTTTCAGAGACTATCACTTCATTACTGATTTAGCATAGGACTGCAAATATGGTGACACATACAGAAAACATTCCTTTTTTGCAACAGGTTGTGAAATACAATGTTAATTGGGGTTTGCTTTGTGAAGCAGGTTGTCTGCAGTGTACAAAGCCTCTTGGAAGAGGATGACCAAATTCAAAGAAGGTGGTAACCTACATCTACTTTTCCATCTCATTATAAAAGAATGACAATAGATCCAACAAACACATAACAAAACTATTTATGGGCTATGGGGTTTTTGGTTTGTTTTTGTTTTTTGGGGAATGCAGCAAAAAAAGCGTTTTTCTGACATTGAGTTCTTTTCCAGCTCAATAACTTCCTTGAGACCCAAACATATTAAAATGGATATTCTTTTAGCTTTGAGACAAGATCAAGAAGCCTTATATCAAAGCTTGTAATACAAGCTTATGAGGGAGTTAGAATAGATATCATTCATAATTTACTGAACTCAACTTCCAGCTATGAGTATGTACAGGATATTTTATAGGTACAGCTGTCCACTGAATTCCTTGCCCAACCAATTCAGTTAACCACCAGCCATGGTGGCATTTAAGGCAGCTATTTTCCTTAACTTTTAAAACTCATGTCTAATGAGGTGTTTAGTAGCTATATGGAAGACTTGTGACACAAGCTACAGAATGCTGTTGCTGTTGGGCTGGGAGGGGGCTTTGTGTATTTATTGCATTTAATGTTATAGCAGATGCTTTAATAACTTAATCTTCCAGTACTCTACATAACCAAAGAATGGGGAAATAATTTGGGGTGCTGCAGATAGGAAAACATTCCTCTAATCAACTGAAAATTGCTGCCTTCCTTTAAAATGGTATTGCTTTTTAAAGAGAAACCACCTGTTGCTGACAGAAATATTTCCTATTTCCTACACTGTCTATGTAGGAAATTTGCTTTAGTAGTAGGAAGCAATTTCTGAGCAGTTTATAAACATGTCTAATTAATGGTTAAACATATCTGATTTCTCCCAACATCTTGATTAAAACCTCTGTCAGGTAGGTTAAATGTCTCATTATACAAGTTTTCAGAAATCTCCACTGACCTGTGGGGACACAGCTTTTCTTATACATCAATAGGCCTTCACAAGTAATAATATATTCATTTTAATTCAGAGAAGACATTTTAGGTCTTCTTCAAACCGTTTTTGAGAAAGTATTTTTCACCATTACCATTTACAGCCATAGGAATACGGTTTTACATATGGAAAGATTATTTCCAAGTGGGCAGCTTTAAGGAATTCAATGCAAATTGAAGCTTCCTTTACTCAGATGTTGCTTTTGAAATAGATTAAAATGTTTGTTCCTTTTACAGGCTGATGGATGTTCACTGCTTCTAGAGCGAGGCAGAGCTCCCACATGAGATTCTTTGTATCAAGTTCATTTTTGCCATACCAGGTCTGCACATGAGAGCTTTGGGAGTTTAGGAAGACCGTGGGGCTCTACTTCAAAGGGGGTGAGAATTTTGCAAGCACCCTTCCTTTCTCCAGAGCCATTGTATTTTCCACACCTATTGCTGGCAGGTCGCTCTAAGATGTGAAATTTGGCATTTGCGTTTGAAAGCATGTGCGCCCACAGTGGTGATGAAGGTTTTGGGTCCAAAATGTTGCTTTATGGAAAGGCCCCCATATAACAAATTCTATGTTGAGCTTCATAGCATAACTGTTACTAAGCTTTAGCAGGAATTCTCTGTAATGTGTGCACAAGGATCAAAGACCTTATTCTGGCCAAGAGCCTATGGTAGCTCACATTGAAGGACTGCAGAAATGCTCTGTGTAATGATCAAAGTTGGGTGTCTGACACCACAGAAACTGCTCACAGAAATGTTCTGCTTAGGTTACCCTAAAAGAAGAAATAAAGCCCTTCATTTCCTATTCTGCATTTCCAAAAAGCATTTACTTTAGGTGCAGGTAGAGGCTGCTTTTGTTAGAGCTGAATTTTATAGCTTATTTAGAGCAAGAAAAGTGCAGCATTTCCTGTGCATTCACAGTTTACATCAAGGGAAGTCCCACTAGCCTAGTTAGATATTGCATTTAGGTAAATAGGTTGTATTAAAAAAATATTTTAAAAAAGATGCAATTTCTCTTGGACGGAGGGCTGATCTGCCTTTTATTTTTGCTTAACTCTGTTTAGTATGCAGGGTGGGCACAATGCCATGCTGACTTTTAACCTCAGTAGAGAGCTGACACAAAAGTTGACTGTAGGCCTCGAGGGAGCACAGAGCTCTAATGGCAATTTGAGTGTGAAATGTGGTCTCTGGAAGAAAGGTCACCACATCTGCACAACCCCTTAGAGTCAGGCTTGGAGTGCTGTCTGCCTTCAACTAAAGAGACATTTTGCTGTATCTTGAGGTTGCCTTAGTTGGAGGTATAGGAAGTACATAACACAGTCAGGGGAGCTGAGTGATGTTTGTGCATGTTTGTCTGCACTCTGCATCCTGAGACTTTTGAGAAGCCAAATCAATACTACAACTGTGTCCTGTGCAGCTGCTGTGTTGTCTCGTTCTGTTACAATAATGAATTGAAGTCTCACAACAACAAGCATAATAACTGCTGCTCAGCCCACAGTATTCTATCAACTTTACTGTTTAGATATATCTATCTAAACCCCATCGTCAACTAGAATTGTACAGAAGCCTACAACAGACAGACCTTTTGTGGCCCTCAGCTCAAAAATCTGAAAGCAGGATGCTTTTTAGTGCCCTAGGGTCTATGATGGCCTTCTTCAGGCCAGTCCATTATCCCTTTTTTCTTAAAACCTTAGCATAAAGTATTCAAAAACTGAAAATCAGAGTATTTTCCAGTAAGAAGAGTATTTTATTCTAATATCAGCCTCTTGTGTCTGGCCATTGTCTTGTTTTCACACTTTTGTCATGCATTTTGGATCTCCTGCATAATGATCCTCTGTTAAGAGAGGGAAGAAGCACTAGAACTTCATTTTGATGATAGGTGTGGAGGATATAAGCTACCTACTTTACTCTGACATTTTAAAATTTGAATTCTAATGGCCAGACTTTTAGGTTTGGAGCAGCTTCCATGGCAAAGCTGGTGACACTGTGAAAATGGGTGTGAATGGGGGTGAACTAACAATTCTGCAGCACAGCTTTTCACTTGGCACTGATGCTTAGGATGTCACAGAAACGGCCCTCAAGCTAGGCAGCCACGGGCAGAAAAAGCACAGCACTGCCTGTAGAAAATGCAGACAGCACAGAAGAAAGCAGAGAGGCTTGACAAAATGTGCCAAGTCTGAAAATTCATGGACTTTGGAGGGCATTCAAGGCTGCCTCACCTTTATGGCAGAGAAATAGGGGGAAATCCTAATGGGTTTTTCCCACTTATTTTAACCTAAATTTAACTGGAGAAAAATTCTAGATGAATGTTTTACACACAGCTGAATTTTGAGCCTTGAGCAGCCCTTAGCATCAGTCCCTAAAAGAGATTTCGTCTTGTAGTAGTCATCTGGGTTTGCATAGCAAAAAGCTGAAAAATGTTGCAACAGAAAGTTTTGCTCTTTTAGAGAGGGGGAAACTGAGGAAGAAATTTGTGCAACGACTTGTATAATGGTGCAATAATTAACCAAGCAAAATAAGGAAAAACACTGCATTCATTTTCTATCGTTTCCAAATCCACAGAATAATTTTTTACTCTTATTTTCCATTTCTCAAGCAGTTTCCACTGCCCTCATTGGCCTGTTAGAGGGTTGACACTTTGACATTGAGAACTTTAGAGCTTTAATTTCCTTTTAGAACCACAAGGTTAAGTATAAAAGAAGGTGAAAAAAGAAAAATATCTTCCTTGCTAAAATATTCTGTTGTGTCAAGGGTGGCAAAACCAAACTTAGCTTTTATAATTAAAGTAGTGTCATGTCCAATTTCCCTTCCTACCGCTGTGTAAATTCTGAAGTGTTTTGAAGTAGCAGAGAGCTGCAGTGCAATACAATCTGCAGAATATCAGCACTATTTTCAAACATGTGGTAATGTTTTTCCACACACATTAAAGTGACCCAACCCTAACAGCAAACCAGACTGCTTCAAAAATAACATTACATTTGACAACTCCTATAGGTATTTCGCTTTATGTTAAACTCAAGAGTACTGACTCTTCCTGAGACTTGTAAAGAGCACTGTGCTTACCCTTGTCCCAGCTGATATGATTAAGTGATTTTTATTACAGTCAGCAACCAACAGGAAAAATTTGGCTTTTGAGCCACATGCCCAAGCCCCCTATATTCCTGTGAATTAACACCTAGAAAATGCTTTTGATGGATACAAATCCTTTTTTTTATGATACATCATTTAGAAGGCTTTACTCCTTTTACTGTGGCTTATTAAAGGCAGATATATGAGCCTTACTTCACCCTGATCAACATCACCGACAAATTCCAATTGATTTTGCTCAGAAACAGGATTTGGCCTTTCATTGTCAAAGATTTCTTTTGAGAGCTGACATTTACATGGAATCCCTCTTCCTTGTAAAGTGATTTATTACAAATTACAGCGATTATCTCTAAACAGCATAGACATCTTTTAAAAACTGACTTCTTTTGTCAATTTATTATACTTGAAAATTAATAACATTCACGGGAGATAAGTAGGACAAAACGAGAGAGCTGGAGAGCTACTACCTGGATTCAGTTCTCAAATTAAGGCTTTTTTTGCCTGTTACTAACCAAAGACAAACTACACTCCATTTGATTAATTAATGATAGGAATTGCAAGGAAACCATGCAAAAATTTAAACTGTGCTTTGAAATGACAAATATTTATCTTTTGATATTCCTCACTACAAGTATGAAATAGAATTTATTGAAGTTCAGCAACTGTATAAAAGCATTCTATAGCTAGAACACAGAAATGATTTACTAAGTTCTATGAAAAGTCAATTTGCATGACATCAGCACCTAGCCTATAACAGGTGGTAATGGATTGTTGGCTTGATTTTATACCACTTGACATCAGATTACAATACAATGAATAAATGTTAACCTATAATCCCTTTAGTAAAAGCTGGCATTGTTTGTCTTCTCTTGTAGAGACCACATTGATTTTCTTTTATTGGATGCTCAACTGCTGTGCCTCAGATTGATTACTTTGAATTAAATGTGCAGAGAACATTTTTATTATTCTAAACCTGGAGTCTTAACATTAAAGGGATGCCCCACCCCCTGCTACACTGCTAAAAGTGTGCTCTACCATTTAATTTGGATTTCTTTCATTTTCTCATTTTTTTTCAGGGCTGCTGCGATGCTGACCCCTGCTCTGCCCCTCTGCCCCTTGACCCTGACACATCTGACCAGTGATGACTCTGAGGGTGGCAAATTAATAGCAGCATTGCTTGTTAATTGCATAAGAGAAAAGCCAAAAATTTATCACCTCAGTCATGGCCATTGCTTCCCTTTGACCCCCTTCTCCCACAAGGCTTTAGCTGATGGTCACATCTGTGGTTTTTCTGTATCCTACATATTTGCCGTATAATTATTCAGCATCAAACCTTATTAATCAAATCGATGCTGTGTTTTAAATGGAAATTGCTGGATTAATACAAGCATTCATTTCATCCTGAAAATCTTGATGGCTTTAGCACATGGAATACAAGCAGAATATGAAAGAAGGGATGTAGAGACCTGATTGAATTAGGAGAGGCATGCTGCACATTAAATTACATATGCCAGCAGGGGTCCTTGCTTTTATAGTAAAATACTTCTGTAGAGTGTATACATATAAACCTCCTGTGATTTCTTTACACTAGGCAGTGCTCCTGCATCAAATAGGGTTAGAGTGGCCATTTATATTTCTAAATATATATTTTTTTAATGTGATCTGGTATTTGAAAAGTGTTTTATTTTTTATTTCTTCAAACAAAACCTTAACAAAATAGCAATTGAGTTGTTGTTACTTCTTGCTGGTAGAAGATATTGGTTAAGGAGATATCTCATCCTTTCCTCCACCTATTATATTCAGTTTCAAGGAATAAGAAGCATCAGTGAAAAAAAAAAAAAAGGAAGAAAGTAAGTCATGAGGAGTGTTTTTTGTCAAAATGTAAACATTTTAAACACCCTAAGCCAATTACCATTTATCTGCTTGGGTAATTTCTGGGCTCTTTTCAAATTTGTGTTAAGTTTTCAGTTTCCTGTCAGTGAACCCATTGTGTAAAGGGCCGGGTAAGAAGTTAAAAAGTGATAAACTGTGAAGTTAAGAACGAACATAGACCGACCACTGATATTACAAACAGATTTGATGAGCTGCTTGCAGTGCTTCTTTGCACATGACTTGCATGTTTGTAAAAACTCTTTGTAGACAGGTGCTCCCATTGAAATCTGCACTTGGTAAATAAGGCTTTTCTGTGCCTTGCAGTGGGGGACTGATTTTTGATTGTTTGATAGCAGGAAGTAGAGAGGAATAAGAAGAGCTGATGTCATGTGCCAGCTTTTTAAATCAAGACCAGAAGACATGGAAAGGAGAATGGGAGAATGGGAAAACAAACCTCAGTAGATTTTCTCCCCTGCAAATGTACAGCAAATCATTTTGGAGCCCATTGACTGCCATTATTATTTTGAGATCTGAACACCGAGTTTTACATACTTATCTCTGGGTAATATAAGTTTAAATGTGGACCTCCCTGCCACGTTCTATGTCTTGCCATGTGTTCATATAATTAGATAAAACCCAACCCCAAAAGCAAAGGAGAGTGATGCATTTTTTTGCGTTCATGAAATGCTGCTCATGTTGTTTTCAATTAGCTATATTATGAATTATCTTCTATCAACAGGCATTCTTAAGGAAATCAAAGTTTTCTCAAAACACAAATGGGAATGCAAGCACAGTTCAGAGCAGGAAACTAGAGCAGACCTCTCTCTCTCTTCTAGCTCAGCTTGAGCTCTACTGTATATCAGCATCACAGCACAGTGCAAAAGCACAGATGACATGCTCTCCGAATGGGAGTCATCAGTAAAGATTTCTGTATGTCCCTATTTTCAATGTGGCATGATAATTCAGAAGAGATTTATCCTTAAAATCCTCAGAAAATGCATTCTATAACTAATAAAATTATGTGCTATCATGCAAATCCAGTCTTAATACAAGATTGAAATTACTCAGAAGATGTTTACACCAATGTAGTAATGGAACTGCATTTGGCAATCACAAAAACAAGTTACTATGGTTTATTTTATGACATAAATTATTTCATTTTAATATCTCTCCTGTCAAATTAGATGAATTTACTTACCAAACTTTATACATAGTACATGATTAGTTGTAAAAGAAGATTAGTTGTAAAATAAGTCAGCTTAACATCCAGACATAGGATTTTAATAACAACTTGATATACAAAGACTGTCAGGTGCTGTCTGCTAGTGAGAAATAAATAATACCCTAGATCCTTCACTATAATTACCATCATTCACTGTATGCACAGGATCTGCAGTGCAGCTCAGGCTGACATAGAGTCAGAAGTGCTTACATCCCTCACCTGGCTCCCAAAGAAATCTGTATACATGAGAGAAACAGCGGTGGGTGATGGGAAGATGCTCACTAGACTGAGACTCATAGGTGACTTTGCACATTGGTTCATATAATGAAAGTAACTAAATGAAAGCTTTTTTCCTGTATAATTTTTCATTATTTTCTTTTTCTTCATTTAATTTTCCAGGTCACTTAAAAGCATACAGACATATGATTGCTTTTCTTTCCCAGAGTGAGAAGTCTCAATCCATGTGCCTGTCATGCTTCCTGGACACCAAAAAAGTCACATGTTTGGTGATGCAGACCCAGTGATTGCTTTCTCCAAAACGGCATACAGTATGCATTTTCTGCAGTTCGATTTCTCTCTTACCAGGAGAGGGAGAAAGTATATCCATCTTCAGATGAGAAATGTAACATTGATATCCAAATCATGCTACCAACACCACTTGACATTCACTCAGGTGACTTTAAATAAAATAGTTGAAGTAAGTGCTTAAGCTTATGCTTATGTTTGAGTTAGTGGGATACAAACATTATTTAGCAGATTTGTTAAGTGAGAAATCCTTGAATTGAAACCCAAATGCTATACCATAATTTATCTTCTGTATGTAGCATGCATTAGGTATTATTTCCAAGCATAAATCCTTCTAAATGATTGAACAAAAAAAATCTTCCAACTTTCTGGAGGTCCCTTGACACAAAGAAATTAAATTTTTGTGATGAATAAACTTTGTGAGGGTTAGGGATAATAACAGAACAAATACTTTCTATAATAGCCTACAAATTACATGTATTGTAAGAGAATCCAGCGGAATAAATAACATTCAAAGGACAACATTTCAGTTGTCCTCATAGTACAGTAAAATATAATAAAAAGCATGTCCTAAGTATTTAGCCATACAGATAACAAGCTATAAAACATACAATGATCAACTCAAATCTCTGAAACACATAACTGATAACAGCTAAACATTTTTCAAAGAAAACATTTTCAAAGTGATCACGTTTTATATTTTGCTATTTATAGCAAAAAAACATAACCCAGAAAAGCAAACACACAACAAAACAGCAACACCTCTAAATGACAGGTTTGTGCAAATTGCATACACCTCAGCACCGGACTGACTGTATCACATTGGAATGGGCAGAGCATCCTCTTGGACACCTGCCTTCATGTAAAAGAAATGACTAAGGAATTGACAAACCCTAGATATTTTCCACATGCAATTTATGTATCTGTTTCACAAGATTTCTAACCCACTGACATGATGGTGGAAATAATCACAGACTAATTTTCTACAAGCTGATCATTTAAGTCTAGATTGCCCTTTGGAAAATGCTCACATTTTAAATTCACATATTACTTGACTTTAACAACAGAAAAATGCAGCATACTGAAGATTTAGATCAACCCTATATCCTTCCTCACATCAGCTCCTCAAATAGTCCAGGACATCTCAACAAACACTTGAAATGCTACCAAACCCCAGCCGCCACTTCACATGATTTATGATGTCATTAATGTCAAGCTATCAGTGGACAAGAGTAAAAGAGACAACAGCAAAGCTGACTAAAAACAAATAGTTTTGATTAAACTCAAGGACGTTTGGTACAGCTTTCAGCAAAAAGGCATTAATCATTTCCAAAGCTGACCTTGTTTTTTTTTTCATCCCAAATGCAAAAATAATATGTGTAGGGATTCCAGCAAAATCTTTGAAGTCTGCTCTCTGTG
This sequence comes from Parus major, assembly GCF_001522545.3. Classification (NCBI taxonomy): domain Eukaryota; kingdom Metazoa; phylum Chordata; class Aves; order Passeriformes; family Paridae; genus Parus; species Parus major. The sequence continues at coordinate 60,111,615 of NC_031799.1, read as the reverse complement.
TAGCTGGATTCCCTTGTTAAGGCAAAAGTAATTAATAGCAATGCTATCACCTTTTTTCTTCTGGGGGCATTTTTGTTGATAATTGCTTGAACACCCTAAAATTGCACCCTGTTTTTGACTCTATTATGGTATGAAGAGTGTTATTTTAGTCTGAGGCATTTTTCATCCCAGTAAGAGATTCTAATAGTATGTTAAAGGAGATCATTATCCACAGATACACATCACCCCTAAAAAACACCCCATAGCAGACAGGCAATGGCAATACAGCCTAATGATAAACAAAATATATTAAAAAATTAAAGGAAGAGGGAAAAAAAAGAAAAGGAAGTATGCCAGGTGGAATAAACTATTTTCATAGAAAACCTCTATCTGTATAAATGCAGAACTTCTCTTGAGGTCTTTAGCTTACATTTATAGAACTAGAAAGGTGAGTAGCAGACTGGATTATTATCAAACACAGAAACATATTTAGTTGTCTTTCTTCATGCTGTTTTTCCTGTTTGTAAGACCATAAATTTATGTATTGATGTAATGTGTGCCCACATTAATCCTGTGTACATATGTGTGTATTAATAGAGAGAATAGAAAGCGTAAAATATTTTTTGACTGTTATTTAGGCAACTTCGGACTGGATGAAGACACCTCAGGAAATACATTCCAGGTCTATGAGAGATCTACTGCAAGTATTTAAAATGAAGATGGAAAGTAATACTTCAAGCTTTAAAAACATTACTAAACCCTCTTTTTTCATAATAATGGGTATTATTTTTGGAGCTAATGAGGATTTTTACAAAAAATTATCTTCCTTAGAAGAGGAAGCTTCCCTAGAAGCTGCTTCCCTCTAAATCTTGAAATCTTTACAAAAAAAATCTCAGTCTTCTGCTCTCTCTGATTCAAATAATCAGCTTATAGTATTATTATTTCATAGTCTATAGCAAGAAGGTTAAATATGTTCTTTCAGCAAACATGCATTTATAACTTAGCATACAATTACAGAATCACAGAATATTCTGAGTTGGAAGAGACCCACAAGGAGCACCAAGTCCAACACCAATAAACAGCCCACAGAAGGATCGAATCCATGACCTAGCATATTAGCACCGTGCTCTACCAAACTAAACTAATCTCTGTCAATTAAATTACTAATGTAAAATTGCAGGAGAGCTATTATGGCTTCAGGATAAAATAATTAAATGACTGAATATCAATTTTATTTCTTTATACAGGTACCTAAAACTTTCAAAATTTTAATATAATTTTATTATAATATGTAATCCAAATACTGTCTCACGCTTCTCTGGTATATACTATGAAAAGGAGTGATACCCACCACTTCCAGCTGCAAATGTTTTCTCACAAGAGATTTGAAATTAAAATTTTAGTTTTGAAAACTGGTATTTACTCTGATTAGTGAAAACTTTCTGCTTAGCACTTTTATGGGAAAAAGACAGGCTGTTTCAATTGTGCATGAGAACATTTGTAATATCACCCTCAGAGAATAATAAACAGATACGAGAGGTTGAAATTCTGACATAGTTTACAGAACAATAATCCAAACATCTGTTATAATGACAAGGGATTTGAACAGAATAGAGAGTACATGGGAAAGCTATGCTACTTTTAGTACAGTTATAACGTTAAATCAAAGCACTGCAGCTCAAGGCAGCTTGCTGCTAATATAAACAATTTTCTACATATTCCTGGGCCACAAGCCAGAACTCAGGATTCAGTTACAAGAGCAAGGTCAAGAGGGAATCAACTGTATGAAATTTACTGTGTATGAATCAAAAGAATAAATCGGTAATTAAGAATGAAAACAAATTAGAAGGTATACTCTCACTTAACTCATCAAATAAATTTGCTGAGTAACTTCAGGCTCTGAATATATTGTAAGATCTGCAGAGGTTTTAATGCATTTATTGCTTAAATCCAGAGCATCAGCTTTTTTGAGTCAGGCTTAGCAAGTCATCTTTTTATATGTACTTCTTTCTATAGCCAACATCTGACTACAATTATGAAGGTAAATATTTAATCATGTCATTTGCTCAAGAGAAATGTAAATAAAATTTCTTTGAAAATCACATTCTTGCCCTCATATTATAACCATGAAAACCAAACTTTTATCTCACTTCTGGTCTCACTTCATCTTCAACACCCAAATGGCATCTTTTAATGCTGCAGTGAATGTTAAAGATTTATTGTAGCTGTTGATGAAGAGGGCTTTCCTGTAAGAGATTTTCAAAACAGTCTTTATAACCATGAAAGGTTTTGCATATGTTTTTCAAAGAACACACTTTTTTACTTTTTTAAATGCAGCAATCATAAGCCTCTCTCTGGTGGATGAATGTTTTGAGATGCAGGGCTACAGTAAGTCATGTTTCTGACTTGGAAAAAAGACTCGGAAAAAGAAAGCATCTTGGAAAGTGAATCAAGAAAAGGTGTATCTGTATTTCTTACTCGGATATTTACCTTACTGGAGTCAATGGTTCAGTGTATTTAGGAAGCTCATCCTACATAACTGTCTTAAATTCATAATATCTATGAGAATGAGTATTTTCATATGAGTAACCCAGTCTCCTGTTTGGAGAAGGAGAAGGCTTCTGGAGAAGGCTAATCAATTAAGACATGGTGCCTCATATGTGTAAGTTGTAGCTGGGTAATGGAAATCCCTCAGAAACACCTTGCTTTTCATCTCTCTCATTTAGGTTCAGCATTTCCTACAAAATACAGCCTGAAACACCCTCAGAGCAAATCGACAGTCTCTTTCCACGTGTTGGAAACTCTCCATGCATTGTATCCTGAAAACTTCTCACTAATGGCTTGACGTCTGCATAGGTTTAAGCCACAGCCTTTCTATTAAAATGCCTGCAGTTACTGCTGGTTACTAATTGCTTTAGTAGCAAGGCTGTGAAGTGACAAACTACTTCTGTGTAAGCAACGAAGCATTATTTACTAACTTCTCATTGCTACTGACTCACATGGCGTTATGACCACTGCTCTTGAAATGAAATGTCCTTTAATGGGTTTTCTAACTTGAATATATTGACAAAATAACTCATCGTGTTCTAATAACTGTGACGTTATTAGTTCATTTCATTAAAAAATACATGGGTTTGATTATTTCTTTGTGGAACACACTGTTACTTTGAAGGATGATTTATAGGCTACTTTCTTTCCAGAGAGCTGCTAATATCAGATGCCACAATCACTATAACCATCAGTGTTTCTTCCTGCTTCCTAGAAGAAGGTTAGAAATGTCATGTTAGATCTCATAAGGTGCTGAGATACGTCAGTTTCCAGATCAGGTGCTGGAACTGAAATCTGCATCAGGAAGGCTTAGCACTTGAAGCCATAGAAGAACTAAGACAGCTGTTAAGAATATTTTGAATACTGCCAGGATTTAATAGTGGTGGAAGAGTGATGACTAGCTACCTATGGGGAATAAATTTCAACTTATACAGTCATAGGGCAAATACATTTTAGCTCTTCCATCTTTGGAGAAAATACACTAACAATTACTTGAATATTAATAACCATTAGAGGTATCCCACTTTATGAGTACTACTCCATTTATTCTCTGAATTAATTAAGGACATATATTGAATAATACTAGCATGCAAAAATACTTCAAAAAAACCTAAAAACATGAAGACTCTGCTGTGTCCATGTGTAACCGACTATGAGATCTGCTCCAGCTTGTGTCATTACTGTATCCCAGTACACCACAATAATTTCACCTGCAGAGCTTCTGTTCTCTCTCAAAGCAGGGTAAGGGGTTAGCCTTGAAGTCAGGTCAATGCTGTGTGGCCCATGCTGATCTGAAGAAGACACAGGAGCAAAGCAGGTTTTCATCTCCCAGCTTCCCCCTTAAGCACTTAGACAATTATTGTATGTGCAGCCTTTTATTCCCATCATTTTCTTGATACCATGCTAATATTTCCAGAAATGAAATAATTAAAACTAAAGAAAGACTTCAGTGTGAGAAATAAATTAAGGACTACAAGAAAAGGCAAAAAAACCCCTTTCCAATTGTGTTTTTATGATAGAATATCAACTGATTATCCTTTGTCTAGGGGTACTATGTCTTCCTCATCTAAAGTCATGCATGCAGATAATCTTACATATTTCATGGGCCCATTGGGCAAAAGGAGGGAGCTCCTGAGAGCATTAAACAGAAATATGTCTCTGAAATCAAACTTTTTCAGGAATGTCACTGACAGATGTCAGTATCACAACTCCTCAAAATGGGAAAGTAGAGAATTGTCCCCAAATGGACACCTTTCACTGACATATTTGCTCAATAACATAAAACCTCTTATAGGCTATACAACAGGTCACTAGTTTTTCAAAGCATTTTCCCCTATAGTTTAATAAATACAATATCTTACTGTGTGTATCTTACATAGTGTGTTTCCTAAATGAAAATCATCAGTACTTGAGAGTAACATTTTTGAAAAAAAAGGCTGTAGATTTATTTTTAAGTTTGAGGAATTTTAATATTGAATATTTAATACTGAGTATTTCGTTTTTTAATCTGAAATGTCATATAGCAATTTTATTCCCCCCTCACAAAAGCTAGAATGCAAAATGATCAGTCTGCTTGTCAATGTGGGACAGTTTTTTAAAATAAATTTATCTTTCTAGGTTTAAATTAGTTCACAAGCTAACTCATAAAAGCTACAGAGACATGTCAGAAGGAAGACAGCAACTGTATATAATAACCAACAAAAATATTTCTTCAAAAGAATTTTACATCAATTTTGGATCATAGGGAAACATCCTGTCCTACAACTATCACATTTTAGTTAGATACAGATGTAGGTATCGAGGGAAAACTTGCTGAATTTCTTTTCTGTTTTGTTTTGTTTATTATTTTTTTCTAATATCTTCTTTCATACTCATTGCACTTCATGAATGTTAACAAAAATATCTTGAAAAAAGGTATTGCAGGGCATTTAAGTAACAACTGAATTCTTCTGGAAATACCTATATATCCAGTTCTTCCTTATTCTAATAACTGAGCTCTCCAGTCTTGAAACAGAAGGGGCTAAAATAAATGGTACAAGGCAACATTCAAAATCTATTTAAGTTGGTATAGGAGGGATGAATGCTCAGTCCTGGACAATAGTAGGATTCAGACTTTGGTAGTCAAAAGAGGGAACAGAAATACAGAGAGGTTAAAATGTATGTTTGGGTTTTTCTTGGTTGTTGGTAAAAATTTATGATTGGGCTGTTTTGTCTAGTACAATATAGCCATCCATGTATGTGTCTCCTCATAAAGGAAAGTGTTATTATTCCTGGGCCAGCATTAAGTAAGGGAAGGAAACAAATGTCTAGCAACACTTTTATTCAACACAAATGCAGCCTTTTCCTCACAAAACAGATGATACAGAGAAAATGAGGTTGAGAAAAGGGATTCCTAGTTGCTTGCATAAGGGTTGTTTGTTCACTTCAGTAACTGTGCCTGTGCCAGGGGTTGTAAAATGAAAAGGTCTGTGTACATCCATAAAGAAAAATATTTCCAGGGTAGACTGTGAGGTGTCACTGCCCAAGCATCACCTTTTGTTTAAGACTGTGCAAATATTGGCAAGATAGTCATTGATTATAATGTGTTTTGCTATTTAGACCCAAAACAGCAAAGGAATGAGGCACATGAACAGTTCTGTGGGAGCCAATATGCCTACACTTACAATATAATAAGTTCAAGAATTTTTCTGGATAAAGGTGCATATTTAAAATTACAGCTTTATTAAATTATTCACCACCCTCAGTGACAGAACTTCAAAGCTTTTCTTGGGCTTGTCCATAAAGGATGGAAAAATATTAGAGTTTCCGGCACATATGCATGCTGAAGCCTTTTAGGTGATAATCTCATTCCATTGATCAGTCAAATATTATTGTGTGAGTAAAAAAATAAATTGTAATCCTGTGCGTGGGTGTCATGTAAGAATACCATGCTAAAGGAAAACTGCAGTGATTAGCTCTAATACTTATGATTGATCAATATATGTGTGCTTAGAAAAAACATTATGTAGAAAAAATGTAGCAACTGGCTTACAGTTAAAGACACAAACAAATGCATACTGCTAAGCTTGTATCTCAGGTCTTTCAGGTTTTTAATTTAGGAACTTTTTAATGAATTTGTAAATAAGGCATATAATCCTACAGTTTAGAAGTGTGTGGAAATTCTCATTCAGCGGTGCTTCACAAATCTGATGGATTTTACTGCTGAGATTCAACAACACTTCTTAACTGGAGTTTGAACTGGGAAAAAATATCCCTTTTTAAATTTTTTTTTTCTTTTTCCTCTCCCAGAGAACTCACTTTTTATAGAGAGCAATAGCAAATAAATATTTTTGCACCATCTTGGGATATTGATTCCTTGTAGTTTTCAAAAGAACACTGGAAAATAATAAATGAGTCACACACTATTGTCTGCAGCATTTGAAAAGATCTTATGAATGTTTCTTTACCCAGACATGTGTTGCCACAGCTCACGCAAGGGAACACATGAAGTCTTGCAAATTCCTAGCTTGAGATGTTTTAGCAGCCAGTATTAAAATCCATAACTCCCCACCCCTAGTTTAATTTTTCACCAAAAAGCCAATATATTTTTGCAATTGCAAACACAAATGGGTAATATTATTAAATGAAGTCAGGAACTTTTTGCAGAGAAATAAAAAAACATTGAGGTGCTCATCATCCTAAATGGGGGTAATTATAATTGCACCTATTTTGCAAAGTACAAGTTTCCTGTTTTTTCTCTGCAGTGGTGACGATTATCTTGTTACGGTGAGATCTGCTTTTGGGCTATGTGCTAATTTAGCAGGAGGAAGGAGCTGGGATTGAAATGCCCATGTTTTGAATAGCTTGTAGATGCAAAATAGCTCTTTCCTGAGGCTAAACATCCTAACTGTTCAAAAATCCAGATTGACAGTTTGTCTCACAACTTGCCTAAGAGCAAAAGAGCCCTTATGAGGTGGTATCTTAAAACAGTTTTATTTATCATTATCAAATTATACATAAATATAATAGGGATTGCACAAATATTTAAACCACAACAGCTATAGCCTATTAAAACCTGAACTCAAGATCCCATTATTCCTGTATCAGAATTGGCACGTGATACAGAAAAGTGGCACAGTGAGAGGAAGAACTTACACTGATCATAAAGTTCAGATACAGGAACTTCACCTGGGATGAAAATTGAGACCCTCTTCAACCCACCTTAAGTAAAGCATTTTGCATATAATGGGGATAGATTACTACATCTCATAAATCTGGCACATAAATGTGACCAGTTATGACTATGAATAATACTGATCTAGTTTTGCATATTGTCCCCTAGTGTCTAAATAATTCCTAGCTCCGCTTATCTTCATTACAACTGCTATTGTCCACTCTGCCCTTAGAAAAGCAGTTGGAAATGTGAACAAATATAAAACCAGGATTTTTAGGGTTGTATTTGCAACAGCAAGTTTCCATCTTTACCTCTCCTGGATAGAGAACATCTGAACCACTCTGAAAGCCTCCAGACCTTTTCATTGCAAAGAAGGAAGCTAGCAGTGGGATTAAAAATGATTGGGATAGTATAAAGCTGATTTGAATTTTCATTTTCCCCTTGAATCTAAACCTAACATTGACAACACAGATACATATTTACATAAAACAAGCATACATTCTTTTTCTTTTTACATGGTTTGCCTCAAATACAGACTTATTGTAAATTTCAATGTCTATAAATAACACATTTGCAGTAGCTGGAAGAAAGTATTGTCTGTCAACAGGCTAAAACAAAGTACATCAATCCAGGGTTGTAGCATATTTTACTATGATATTGTGGATCTTTAGATGTGACAGGTGACAAAATGGATAGTGATACTCATGTAATCATGAGAACTATTTTCAAAAGTATTTTATAACTGGTATCCTCAGACATATCAAAACGTAGATTTCCAGAACTGAACTCTATGCAAGATATATTGCTATGAGACATGAGGAAAAGACAGTATTTTCTCTGTCCCAATGACCTATAAAAAGCTTCTCTGCACATGCAGCCTGAATCAATATTTTATACCTTGAAATAAAGGCATACTGTAGCTTATAAATATAAGACAACAGAGGAATAAATGCACTGATATGTGCTGAAGCCTTTAGCGTTATTCTCTGCTGCTAGTGCATCCTGCAGACACGTGTTGGTGCGTAAATACACCCAGGTTTTCACAAATACAGCTGGTTACAAGCATGAGAATTCATTTTAATGCAGTTGTGCCAAATATAAAAAAATGTTACTGTACTTCATAAAGTTGATCTTTTAGCAATAATTGTTAATTTGGGGATTTTTAAAAGAGGATGAATGTTGTAATGAAGGATAACTGAGAAGAGTTTTTCACTTATGTGCTACAACACTTTTTGAGAGAAGACAAGTAAGTTTTATTGAGTGCAGTTATGTTGACTAAAATGATATTTCATGGTGGACCAAGAAGTTAGAATATTATTTTATGCACAGCCTCTGTTTACCAAGTAAAAAGGCATCCTTGCTTCTGCCATTGAAAAGTTACTGCTTTTTGTGAAAAAGTCTCTGCAAATTTTTCAGCAAGTTTATGGAACAAGAGCAAGTGCTCCACGAGCACTTAATTATCAGTGTCTTCACTGCTGGCAACAAGAGCAGAATTAGTGCAAGGGTTTTGCTCTTCTACTCTGCCCTTGCTGCTTTTGATACTAATATAATCTACCTTCATAGTGCCTACCCAGTCATTGTATTAAGTTTACCTCCAGGGAAGTGGCTGATTCTCACACCACCTGAAACGATCCCAATTTACATTGTCTCACCTTCTCTTACAGGTACTGACACAGTCACTCTTGTATTCTCATCACAGGAGAGGCAGAATTCTTGTTTGAATCAGACATGGAAACAAGCACTCAGACTGTTTCAGGGATTAATTCTTACCATTTTTTATGAAGAATAACACACTACAGAACACAACTGTCTGTCATACAGAATATCAGTTCTTGTTTTATAAACATCACAAGTGTAAATACATTTTAAATAATGACAGATATCAAGAGGAAATTAAAAAAGTTCAGTAGCTTCTAATTGAGTCAAAACTATTTATGACTTCCAAGAGACTTCTGCTTTTACAAGGAAGAAACTGACAAGTATTTGCCTTGCCCATGTGTCACTAATTTCATATGATGACTTCACCATTAGACAAAATGATTTCTATGCCAAAACAAGAGCCAAATGCTTCTGAATGAAGAGTGGACTTCTGGAGTTCAAATACTACATTAAATATTAATGAGAAGATAAGAATTGGACTATTGGGTCTTTCACCCTTCAGATATTTCAATTTGTACATACACTGCACACTTGTTCAGCAGCATCTAGAAAGATTTCCCAATGCAGTTTAGCTGTTGCTTCCTTTGAATATGTTTATCCTTTAAGAGAATTTGTATGCTTAAGTGAAACACATCTCCCTTTTTAAATCGTAGGAGAATAAGAAAAGAGCCCATGAATGCTCCATTTCTTCACTTTTGGAAATTTTTTCCCTTTACAATAGGCAACTGGAGAAACTGAACAAGAATGTAACTGTGACTTGAAAAGAAATTGTGCAAAATTTAACTCTCACATATTCCACTTCCATTAGAATCAATGAGAATTTATGTACATTTCTGCAGTGCTCAAAGAGTAGTACTGTGGGCATATAATTGCTCAAGAATGAGAAAAAAATGAGGGTCTTTCTTATAGTACTGTCACATGCACCTCTAACAAATACTAAAACCCCAAGCCCTGGTAAAATCACAAGCTTGCTTGTCAAGGAAATGAATGGGAAAGATTTAGTTTATACAGTTCTGAAAAATAGGACTTATTTACACAATCCATGGTATATCCTCCATAACTGCATTCTAACTACATATATGTACACGTCTCTTCAGTGTTTTGCCAAATAGGCCAAAATGGCATTAAAAGGAGTGAAAGAATGCTAGACTTGCAAAGTCAAATACTTAAAATTTAGTTAATTCCAGAATTCAGATTAGTAATTGGTAATCTTGTTTTTGACAACTTGTGATGATTGATTTAATTACAGTGTTATCTCCTCAGCTGACACCTCCTGTGGTTTCTTAGACTTTGTTTCTGGAGGTGCAAAAACCCTCTGCCTTCTGCTTGATGAGTTTCTTCAGTCAAGGACCAAAGCTTGGGCTAGGGTGTTGTACAGACTCAGGGACATCTCATCACAGCTGGTCCGTATGGTCCTCATGCCCATCTTCAACCCCCATCTTAGTTTTTTGTCATTTGTATGTTTTTGCTGTTTTATTGTACAGTCTATGTGGTGGTTTTTTTGTCTCATTTATGAACAGGGCAATATATGCACAGTCTTGTTTTGAAAATCACTTCAGCTGTGGACACCTGACTGAATCTTCTTTCTCCTTGTCCATCCACTATTTTACTGGGATATTGTGCACCAGCCTTTACGCTTTTTGGGTTCTTTCAATCTCCCTTCTCCCCTTGGTTAAGCACCTTCTTGTGAAGCCACTTTAGGACCCCAGCATGCTGAGAGACTTAGATGGCTTGGAGAGGCAGAAAAGCGCCTCTGCACTGCATCCCCCCTACTTCCAGGAATCATCTAGTGGACTAAACCCTCTCTGTATGCATAAGGAACAAACATTTTGTGAGAAAGTATTTTTCACAAACTTCGTAAAGGAAACTCGAGGTTGGTTAAGTTTACCTGTCTAATCTTCCCCAAACTTTTTGCCTCGCTAATCAGTAATTTTCCTCACTAGCAACTAATAAAATGGAAGGTATTCAGTGGATAGGTAACTAGTCAATACTTTTTTTTAGGTTTTCTCATACCATTATTTGTCTTGTTTATTCTCAGGGATAGAAACCCTGTGCTAACTACTACAAAGTTATTAATTTGTTAATGTTTTCTCAAGCATTTCTTTGAGTAGCTTCTGAGTGAATGATAATAATGAATGCATTTTGTAGTAGACACTAAAATGATACTCATTAAGATTATATGTGCCACACAAAAATTATATATCCTCTATCATTTCTATGTAACTGTAGTCAGATTCTTTGTGTTGGATGCACATTCTCATCAGAATAAAATATTCATCTGTAATAGAGCATACTGTTGCAGATAAAACATATAAAAAATTTAGCTGTCAACTTGCCAAATCTGTACTGAACTCATACCATATATAATTTTTATTATTTTCATTATTTTCAAAATATTTTTAAAGTTGCCTTAATTTAAAAAAAAATATACATGGGATTTCATCTGTCTAAATGCACATATCTAATATCTGCCAAACTTCAAGTAACCCTTCTTGCAAAGGGTGGTGCACATGTTTTGACATTTCATGATTAAACCCATAAATATTTTCAATCTGCATTCTTAGCAACAGCCAAGCCACTTATAAAAAGCAATGAAAGGAAATTGAAAGAATCAAAATTTAAACTCATCTTCAGTGTTTGCCACAATGAACAATGGACAAGGATCTTTCTGGGCTTTCTTGTAGGATTCCAGAGAAATTGGTGCTCTGTCCAGAGGACTAAATTAATCTTATACTTAATTTGTTTAACAAAATACATGCCATTAGCAATTTTATATGTGTATTACTTAATCCTTTTATGATTCTGTGAGCAAACAGCTTGAAAAGAGGAAGAGCACACAGAATCAGGTACCAGGTAGCTCTAGTCAAATATTGACCTTTTAATTATGGAAACGAAATCTTTACATTCTCCCAGGAGAGCAAACAGGCTAAATCCCAGTTTAAGGAACAGTAGGGAATGAACTAATTGAACATAATTTTTTCTCTACAGTATGTTGTTTCCATGCTATGACCAGACACTTCATTCATACAGATTTGACTTCAAAATTCCTCAGGCCCTGCTGTGGGTAGAAGCAGCCACTTTTCACGTGACACCTGAGAGGACAAGCACAAACTCTGTAAAGCGCAAGTGCTCCAAATATTATATATCAGGAGATATCTCTGTCAGTACCTTCAAAAGGAGAACATCTACAGCCTTTAGGCTGTCCTCTGCTTTGCATCTGTGGGATGTTCTCATCCATGCCTTCCCACTCTGACCCTGGGGGATTGCACATCACCTGCTAGGCTGTGAATAAAGGTAGTTGAATCATTTTGGGGTGAAATAGATGTACTAATTGCAGTGCTTCCAAACGAAAAAATCCAGTGGGGACATGGAAAATTTGTTCAGAATCTGTGTTTCCACTCTGTTCCTGTTTTGTTTTCTCATCTTCAAATCTCATAATTTAATATATGATTCTTTTTATTACACAGACCATATTCTGCAAGGAAAAAGTGTTCATGCACAAACATAATTTTTATTCAAGTCAGTTTCTTGTGATAATCTATGGACAATATTAATCAGATGGTGGTTTCATCCATTATCTATTTCTGTCTATGGCAGGCACTGAAACACATGAAAAGTATGCAAAATTTGTTTTGAATGATTGACTCTAAAAGGGGGAGTGTGTGTGGGAATTGCTAAGAACAGACATCTTTTTAGTCATGGCTTTCACTGAAATGTATCTATTCAAATTCCCTAGGCCTGATCTGTTCCTAGTTGTTAGTGATTTTTTTTTTTACTATTGATATGAATTCAACAGAGATAATTTAATTAAGACATATAGATTTTTCCTTGAATTATTTCAATATTCTTGATGTGAGAACATGCAAAAAGTAAAACCCAGAAAAAAGAAACCCCCAACAAATGGTGAGAAATTAAAAATAAAAATTGTAAAAGAGAAGTTGTAAATTGTTCTTTTAAAGCATAATTGTTCTATTTTTATTATTGTACTTCATATTCCTTTAAAACATATGCAACATCAACTGCTAGCTTTACCAAAATGTCCTTCGATACCTTGCCTTTTCTTAGCTAGCATTCACCAGCCTCTTCCATGGATCATTTCTCAAACTCTGAGGAATGTAAACAGAGCTAATAAAATCCATACCCTATGTAATTTAAAATCATGTTCTTCTATCAGAGCTACAGCACTCTCTTTGGTCTGTTTTGCAATTTTTCACTTCCTCCCCATGACAGATATTCCTACCACCAGCAGTCTCCAGTGTGTAAGTGTCACCATTGACAGAAATGTCTCCTGCCAGGACATCTAGTTCTTTGAAGTGCCTGGCATCTCACTAGCTGTGTGCTGGGCACCATTTTGGAGCTGCTGATATGTGGTTGCAAACCAAGCAGTGTGATGACAAGCTACAAGTTTTCTGGGCATGGCAACATGAGTGCTAAACCTGAAATTAAGCCATATAGGGGTTAATATTGGACTGCTTTCATGTAACCAAAACATTGTGTACTTCACTGTATGTAGGATTTTTAAATAGTGCAGCACTGCCCACATCTCTTTGAGTCATGTAAGCTCAAAATTCTGTAGAAAATTCGAATGAATTAAGCTTTCTAAGATTTTCATTAACTGAAAAGTGACAATGAGTGAAAGAATTAAGCAATCAAAACTAGTAAGGATACAAATGAGGAGTTGCTAGGGGTGAAGTTTCAGAAATGTCATAGCAGAGTGGGGAAAAAGTTCAGTATTCTTTTATCTTAAAAGAGGTAAAAATGTTTGGGATTTGAAACTGAAATGACTGATGACTTCAGTTCCAGCATAAAGCTACACTATCTACCCAGCCATCTTTCAGCGGCTGCTCAGGAGTATGCAGAACAAACCCAACATTTTGGGACATTATTTTCTCCCTTTGTCTACAATCACCTTCTCTCATGTATTGCATGTATCATATGCATGTTAGAAACACTATTCTATTAGTGGTGTCTCAATACATTAGAGTCACAGTATAAACATACACATTTGTTGATATTAAGGAACACAATAGTAGACGAAATCTCCTCAATCACCAGCTTCAGTTCCCTCTTGTCATAAGTAAACAAAGCATATAATCACTTTCATCAATTGATCTAGCTACAGCACGCACTAATTAAATTTTCAGTTCTTATTAAATTCAGCATCAGTGGAGAAGAATGTAGTTGAATACTTCAGATAAAATTGTTAATCTTGACATTTAAATATTCATCATTAAGTTACAGAGTTTGCAGCCTATTCATAGAAGGGAACTCAGGTTCTCTCTACACAGCTGTTGGTAGTGAAGGTAATTTCTTTTAACTTTCTATTTGGGTTTGAAAGGATCTCCTTTTAGTCATAAATCCTAGAAATAAAGCTGTTCAAAAACAAAATTTTAACTCTTTATCATTGTTAGCAGGTAACTGATTTAAATAACCAGTGCTTGCCTCATTTACAATCCTTCACTAAAACAACCTGTGCCTGTAGAATTTTAGTCATGAGGAAAAACAACTTAGAAATTTGCACATGGAAAATGAAAGCAAGAAAGGAAGGAAGCCCTTTTCCTCAGAGATTAGAAACAATTCCTTTATTGCTTGTTCTTTTTAGTGACAGACCAATCTTGGTCTTTATTTACACATTTTTTCCTTGATGAGTATAAGAGATTTTTTGCACCTGCTCTTTTTACATTTGAACTAGAATTATTAGTTATTTGAATTATTGATGTTTAATGGTAAATATATTTAAAATAAGGCTTAAATTAAGGTCACTGGTAAGTAATCTGAATACATAACCTCTAGTTATAGCTTAAATGACTCAGAGAGAGGCTGTGAAGTCCATTGCTGTGTGGAGGGACACATTAATCCTGTGTAGCTCTCGGGACACCTTCACATTGCAGTTGGAAGTGTCTGCAGCATAATCTAGAGATTACCAAATTTTCAAGTTACCCTGAGGTACCACTAGTGGTCTAATTGCAACAGTACTTTGCAGGCTAATCTACTTTACTTTTTCTTGGCTGTAGTGCACACTTGCTAGGAGAAAACTTTTGCTTTCCATTTTTCCAGCAATGTGGAGAAGTGAATTAAGCAACAAGATGTATTTCATACTTATCTTGATTAAGAAAAAATATGTAGGCCTACTGAAAATTAATTTGTTTCACCCCATGAGCACTCCAGGGTATTGCTGAATTGCTCCACACTGCTTCCAAATCTCGGGACTCAGTTGACAAGGTGACACACGTCACATTAACTAGCCTGTGAGATGCCTGCTTCAAGGATTAATGAACAATGCAAATCAGTTTTCTATAAGGATGTCCATCATAAAAATCCAGAATTCTGGAATAAAACACTGCATTGAAATGCAATATTGTTACAGCTCTGGCCCCATATTATAGACTTGGAAGTAGGTATCTCCCTATGGATTCTACAAGCTAGAGGATCCTATAAAATACTTACTAAAAATTAAATGAATGATTGCTGTAGAGGCTTTAGTAGCATAAATGAAATTGTTATATCCTCAGCTTTTTATCAGCTCTTTTCTAAAATTTAATAAAGCTTGTCTTATTTGTCTATACATGGCTTATCTAATATGAAACTAATTTAATTTCATATCCTATGTTTAACTGTATCTGCTCTACAACCAGTGAGAATGTCCCTACGGTTATTTGAAAAAAGTCCAGTCAACAAGAGCTCAGCATATTTTTAGAGGGTTGTCAGATAAATCTCTATGGAAGTTGCTATGCTCAAGAAATTCAATAGAGCACAGTTTGGTAGCATACACCACATGGAGACTTCCCAAGGATTAAGCCCACATTTAGGTAAAATGTAAAGTTAGTTTTAGAAAATATGCAAAAAGTGATTATTTGAAAAAACAGTACAAGATCAAGAAGAATCAAACTATACTGGTCTACAAGCAGATTTGGTTTCTTTAAAATAAGTGTCTTATATTGCTTATACATGAACAGAGGATCATGAGGAAGATTAAAATTAATCAGCATTTTGTGAGCATTTTTGCATTTATTTTAATGCTTTAAATGTGCATTTTAATACAGAGTTCACACACTGCTGTTTTAGATTATGCTTTTAAACACAAACACAAAGGTGTGCCTTAACATTGCACTCACACACTGTATATAGAGGAGAAACTAGTGCAATTGCAGAATCAGACTACTCTGTATGCAAGTAGATGAAAAAACAATCCCCACATTTACACCCTCATGCAAATCCTTATGTATTTTGCAGATATGCCCTTGTGACACAAGGAATTTATTTTTGCTGTGCGTACAAGCAGATGTTTAGTCACATGTAGATCTGTCCCTGCCACACAGAATGGTTAGTGTTGGCTCATCTGAGGATAGGAATCTGAGAACTCACTCATTTCTAGATACCTTGCTGTACACCATACCTGTGGCTGTACAGAGCACTGACAGGCAAAGTACACAGTGCAAAAGTGCACATCATTTGCAGTGTAACAACCATGCCTTTGAAGAATGGGGCTCTTAAAATTTAAATTACCTGTAGCAGTAATACTGCTTTGGAGAATGACATTTCAACAATACAGAACTGGGCAAAAAGGGACTAGGATGCTGACTAATAACCTTGTCTACAGTATTCATGGGGCTACATTCCACATCGTTCTGGTTTACTGGCCACAGAGTTGAAAATATGCTAAATTTATTAATTGCAATTGTATTGAGGTTGCTAAAAATGCAGCTAAACTAATAGTTTTTGATAACATTCAGCCCAGGCTACACCAGTATTTGTGTATTCTTTTCTGAATTTGAGTAGACTAACACTTGAAATCTTCCCATTTCCGTGAGTCCCTTGTTGGTCAACAAGCACTGGGAAACTTCTGTGGGTCATGGTTTGTTGTCCAAGCTGGAGAACCTTTTCTGAGAAGTGTCTTGGCCCCAAGCATCCTGGTAGAGGCGAGGTTACTGTACATCTACAGGTTTCACTGGTGTTACAGGAGAAGAACAAGTCTGGTTTGCATTTTTTCACCACACAGAGTAAAATAAAAATCATGGTAAACTTAATGCCTTTAAATACAGAATTACAAGAGACACTTCTAGATTCTATCACTTGACCTTTTTGAGAAATGAAAGCTCAGTTGGTAGGAAACAGCAGAAGTTTTTCCTATGTTCATCCAGCACTTTTTGCTTTTTTCCTAGGAAATATGCATCTGTTATTCCAGTTATAAAATTATGATATTTTTATATACTAGATTTCCTATCAAAATACTACTGTAACACCTACTCTGGTGTACAGTTATTTGCACTGTGGATATAAAGAGTGAAAAGGATTATTTATATATATGTATAAATATAGAGAGAGAGGTATACATAAATATGTAAAATGTAAATATGATTATTAATGTTTTCATGAAAGCAGAAGTCACTGAAAAAAAAGGACAATATTATAGTGCAAACACTGTTTGTGTAGAGGCCAGAAACCAAGCTGCTATGAAACATACAGACTTGCAGATTAGATGAGAGCTCTTGAAGTTACTCATGCAGAATCTAATTCTGAAATTCACTTCTGTACATTCAGATAGGAAGAAGGGGATGGACGAGTCTCCAGCATTTTGTTTACAGAGACCATCTCTGCTTGCAGCCCACGGTAGCTTCAAATTTGCTCCTGAAACACCGGCCAAATACTACTTCCAGCATTCATTCTTTCCCTTTCAAAAATTTCACAAGTTCAGAGTCACACCAGAAGTTGTAATTCCTGGCAAAATGATGGTACTGTCGATGCCTTGAAGTGGCTACCTAGAACAGAGACTAGACAAGATTAAGAGAATAAAACCATATATTTATTAAAGGTCCTAAATATATACACCTTGGGCAGTCAAAAGCCCCCGAGAGGGGCTACATTCAAGATGGATGATGGTCACAAGTTTTTCAGACAATTATAAATTCGATCTATTTACATATCAGGGGTTAATCCTGATACACTTTTTGTTTGCACTTTTCAGGGCCTGAGACAGTAAGGTGTTTCAGGCCCAGAGAGGAATTTTTTTGTCTGAATAAAATGGGAAGACAGTAACTAACAGTCTATGGAGCTTTAGAGTTATACACTAAAAAAGTACAGTATCTGAAATATATAAAAGCTAAAATCCTAAGACGTCATTGTTACTTTCTCCTTCCAAGTCTGTTTGTAACTATTCAGACAAGAGGTCTATGGACACAAAAGATGTAAATAAGTGTGTAAAATATTTTTTCTCAACCAGTTTCTCAATAGTAAATGAGTGAGTCAGCAATGAAGATAGAAAAACAGAGAAAAAGTTGGTGTTATTTTAGTGGATAAAAGTTAAACAAAACCTGTTTTGATAATTTTTTACTTGCAACCTGAATTCAAGCCACTTTTTTTTCTTCATCCCAATTACCTCTGAACCATAAAGAAGCCAAACAACCACACCAATCTTCAAGGCTTAGTGCTTTCATATCTTGGTCCTAAGGTAATTTTAGCTACCAAGGGCAAGGCTAGATGTGGTGACTATAAAAACTTCTGAGGACCTCCTAGTAATTCACACATCTTCTAGAAGCTCAACAAAGAAGAAAGCAGGGTATGGCTCAGAAGTATTGTTTCTTTTCTGGCATTTCTCTCTTGAATGGAGCCCCAGAAAGTATTTGAATAAATTACAGCTTTTCTGAGTTCCCCATATCCAAAGCCCCCTTAGTGAAATTACCCTCCTTTATTACACCGCTGCTATTCTGAGTAGTGGTACACGTTGAGAAAGTTTTCTTCTGGGTATTTAAATACCAGTGTCTGAGATCAGGAACTCAACTGCAACACAAAGAAAGAGCTCAGCTCTGCCTTAGAAATGCAGTTTAACAATATACACTCTTCTTCCACGCAGATGTTTGCTAAGATCCAAAATCCCAGTCTCCAGTACTCATGGATGGTTGCAAGAGACCATATCTTTTTAGAAGGCTAAAAGAGTAAACATTTTTCAAGTAAGCATGCAGGTAATTAGGGAAGTGATTCTTCCCTTCTTGTGTCCAACTCTACCCAACAGTTTCTGTGAAGAGCTAGAGGACTAAAAATTTGTTAAGTATATTTTTATGTCAGAAAAACACTTTTTATAGATTGGAATTTCTTGCCTCTGGTGGGATGGGAACCTTGTGCTATTCTTGCTTAACATGGTCAGAATGTTTCCTGTTTTTTGCAGATCATCCAAAGATTTTCTGTGTCACACTTAACATGTTTTCCAAGTCAAGTTGGCAAAAGGGTATTTTAAGCAAAGTGCAAAGCACAGTAGGATGTACTATATAGTGCCATCTGCTGAAAAGTGAAGTGCTCACACATAAGAATAGAACTTCGTGCATTTTACATTAATGCAGAAAAGAATCTAGAGTTGGTATATGGATATGTCCCATTCATCCCCATTTAGATCCACTATCTCGATTTACATGATGAACGTGAACAGTCAATTCTGGAGTTGATGGCATTGTGAATGATAGTGTAAATGATTCCCAAAGAAGACACTTGAACACATATGGAACATATATGCATCACTATGACCCTACACAAACTGTTTAAGAGATTTTGCTCCTACCCTAGAGAACAATCCTCGTTTCAGACCCAGATATGATGTGAAAAGGACATAGGTAGATGTAATTTCCTGTTTTATATTTTTACACCACAAAAGCCATTGTGTAACCATCCCATCAAATCTGTTTCTACTCTCCTATTTCAATCTAAGACTCAAGACCCTTCAGACAGGGATGTTGCTGGCTGGTTTTGTCATTCATTTTCTGTTTTTCTTACTTTGTTTCTAGAAAATCATGGAAAGACTAATGCTGTCTGCTTTGCTGTATTACTCAATTGACTAAAAGATAGAGCAGTCAACATGTTGTCCTAATAATGCTGAAACTGTACATAAAACAGAAGACTGGAATAATAATTTGCCTTATAACACTCATGTCTTTGACATAAAGGAAAAGGCTGTATTTTATGAAATAGGACAGAAGTATAAATTTAAAACTTTTTCACAAAAGTCTTGTCTGCACAGGATAGTCCTCTCAAGTAAGAATTTAAGCAAATACATTTATAATATAAACCCATATTTAGACTCTTATTTTGGTGAAAAATTTTGTTCTTGAAGGTGTTAATTTGTGTTCTCTGAGTGGGCTTAAGCTACATCATACAATTACTTCATACCCAAATAAGACTCTCCTTGTGCAGAAAACTATTAAGAGTATGAAGCATGTCTGAAATTCTTCATTATCCTTATTTCAATTATCTTTAATTTTCCTGCATTAGAATTTATTCAATAATTTTCCAAAGTACAAACTTGTCAATCAATTCGTTAAAACTATTCAAATATTAATTTATCTGATATCATATATCACACTGAACTAGGTGTTTGGAAATAATTATTTCATTGTGTTTTTCGAAGATATCCCAGGTAAATTATCTGAAAGTCATAATTCTGAGACTGTATAGGAAACTGGCAAGCAGATGCCTTGGTTCACTCTAAGTATACATCTTGCAGTGTATTTAGAATATTTGCAACATTTGTGCTTATTATATATTCCATCCGTTTGATTTTCTATTGTTAGCTTAACACTGACTTCTAGGTAATTCCAAGAGGGGCAGTTCTGTCCACTGGTGGACTACAAATTGAACAGTAACTTATGTATAGCTGCATTCACGAAGATCTAATGGACTGATTCCATGTTGTTCCTTTGCAGTTTATTTGTCACACAGCTGAAGTCCAAAGAATAAATTTATTTCATTACCTTGCCTACTGGAGGATCCTGTCTCCTCATTGTTTTCTTGCAAGGAACAGTCAAGGGGTGGTGCTCCTAACTGTCCAGTGATGGTGGTTTTGTTTGCTGGATGATCAATGAGAGGTTTACCTTTTGGACCTTCTCAGAACTGTCTATAACAGAAGATCTGGATGCAAAACATTTGCTCTCTTTGCAACTAAGCCTGAGAGTGTGTGTCATCACTATTGCCATTCCTAATGCAGTGTGACATAGCGCCACACCAAAAATCTGGTTGAAAATATTCCACAAAACCACTATTTTGTGAGATATTGTCTCCTCTGCTCTGGAAAAAGGGAGTATGTTTTCCTTCCGTCTTTCAGATTGACCATTCTTTCTTCACTTAGACAAAACCAGAAAATATTTTCAATTCACTATTGTCTTTTTTGTTTTAAATTATCTTCAATTAAACCTTAACAGTACCTATAAAGTCTTGGAAAGAAAAAAAAAAAAGGAGGAAACCTGTTTTGGAAAAGTTTTTCTTTTGAAAATAACTACATTTTCAAGAAGCTAAACTACGTCTCCAAGTGTCATATAACATAGACTCATGGTTTAAGAATGGTATTCTCCAATTCAGTGTTCCCACTGAATCTATGCACTGCTCCCTTGCCCCCAGCCTCCCCCTCCCTTTGCCCTGCTTGGGCTGGAGAGGAGAACTGGAGACTCAGAAGGCAAAGATCATAGGTTGAGATAAGAACAATCTGCTGGAAACAGCAATGAGATAAGGAAGCAAACACTACAACAGCAATACTGACAGAGGGTAGAAGAAAGAAGTGAATGATTCACACAGAAACATCACCACCCAACTGCTCCCTCCACCACACTACACTGACGCAGAACAAACTCCCAGAGGAGTTCCTTCTCACAGCCCTTCTGGTGAAATAACTTCTGGATCCCCACCGTGGCCCCTTTTGCCTATTGCACAAATTAACTCTGTTTGCATAAGACACAAAGTTCTATGCAAAGACATCACATAAATTGTTTGCCTGTATTTTCATTATTCATTCTAATTGGAAACTTGTTCTTTGGTACTGGCAAAAGTGCTTATGCCCATTAAAGTATGTACAAGCTGGTGAAAAGTCTAGCTGGTGGAGCCCACAGATATGGACAAACCTAGTGAAGACTTTCCATACAAATTCATGACCCACAGTTGGGCTGAGATCAAACTACCAAGGAACCTGAGTCATACCATGACCCTGATCAGAATGTACTTTCCCAGGAGTATACTAAGGCTACAGCACTCAGACTTGCAGCTAGTCTGTAGATTCTGAGTCCTGACATTAACTTAATGACTCAGACCTGGGCTCGTTTAGGGTGGAGCAATGGTGAGCAGAAAAAAATGAAAGCCTCTTTTGCAAACTCATTATCTCCAGATGTACTAAGCACAAATCTAGTACAGCCGATGATCCAGCCTCCTGTGATTAAAGTAATTTCCATCAGATTGAAGTGGGAGGCAAAACTAATGAGGAGAAAACAAAAGAGATTGTGGAAAACAAAAGCAATGTGGTTTTAATTTACTTGTATAAGTTCCAAATTGTGTGCTGAGTTTTCTGCGAAGTCAGAATTCCTGACAGCTCAGAGCACTGCTGTAGTTTTGCAAGAAAACTCAGCTGTTCTCTCAAATGCAGGACACCTTAAAACTGTCTATATTTTGTATTAGCAAAAGGTATGTCTACAAGTTTATTGCAGTTTATTTTAGTTAGTTTTCCTGTTTCTCGAGCTGCAGTACCCAGTAATATTTTCTGACTCTTGTACAAAACCTGTTGCCACGCTTGGCATTAACTTTTTTGTGGCCTGTTGTAGTCATAACTGCTTGTAGACTGCATTTCTGTAGGCTGCAGTTTTGCCTATCTCCAGGATATAACTGCCATGTGATGTAATCAAATGCTTACATATTGGAATGGCAGCCATCATGGAACATCTAGCCTCAACCAGATAGATAAACAACTTTTTTTTTTCTTTTTTAATTTGTAATTCACTCAAAGAAATAAAGGAAATTTTCCAGCATTCTGAATTCTCACAGTTTTCCTTCTACTGAATGGCATTATTACTTCAACAATAGAATAATAATCAGATGAATAAGAAAAAAAAAAAAGCTTCAAAATAATACTCAAAAGAATTCTCAACATTTTTAATTCAGAAATCAGGGAATTCATGTGAGTGAAATAATATTTAAAATTCTTAAATCTTCTGGAAGGTTTTTCTTTTAATTTTTGCTATCTCTTTTCATGACAGAAAACATAAATAATATTTTAAAAGATATTTTAATACTTCTCCTTAAATTTTAGAAGGAAGAAAGGTAGTTACAGAAATAAGAAAAAGGGGTAAAAGTACTTTCTATGTTGTGAAATTGGACAGTTCTTTTTAGTGGGAAAATTTTTTCAGTTTTAATAAAAATTCCTTAACTAATCAAGATAAAGCATGGTTTTTCCTAGTTTACTAATAATATTATCATATTTAGTGGATCCATATATTTTATAGCCCAAAAAAAAAGAAAAGAAAAAAAATTATCAAAAATGTCTCCTCGTATCACAAGGGTAAGAATTCTGCTGGATGCAGAGTGAAGACCTAACACATGAAAAAATTAGGCAACCTTTAAACAGTTTCTGAATTACTTATCTGCTTTGTAGAAAAAATATTCTTATATAAACTCTTTTTGATTATCTCTTTTCAGTTTTCCAAATTTTCAGTTTTTCTCTTCATACTACTTTCAATTTAGCTGTTTTTTAAAGTTTAATGCTACTTTTCTATGGCTTAAGTTTTGTGTGACCTTTCACTTTGAGTTATTGTGTTGCATAAGTACAGGAAATGAGAAGTTAATGACTCCCTGTGGATGAACAGAGCTTGTTCCAGTTGCCTGCAATACTAAAATTCTTGTGTGTGGTGTGCTTGACAAAGGACACATTTTTGGAAGCTGTGTATGATGTCAAATCTTACACAAATCTTTGTTTTAAGCCATCTTCTCTCCTTATCGAGATCATTTTTATAATATGTAGCAGTCCAGCTGTTTTCAGTGTGCGGTTTTATGTTGGCTACACCTGACAAGTCCAGATGAAGAGCTGGTGCAGGCCTGCGTCCTGCAAGACCCCTCACTGCACTGTGCCTAAGAGCAACACCGAGTTCACAGGTTTTGCTTGAGGCCATCAGTAAGACAGGGATGTGCACACACATTCCCCTAATGCCTTTTGGAGATGGCCAACTGTACTGATTGTTCTTTCTGGAGTATCTTTTTATGTGCAGATTACATGAGGAGAAGATAATGTATTACAGAAGTGAGTCCCTTTATATAGCTTGTTGCTCTCTGTGAAGTTTTATCAGTCAAAAAGCTGCAGGCAGAAAAAACAAGATAGTCCGTGATTGATTTTTGAGAAGAGCTTTACACCATTTCCAGAATGCCATCTCATTCTTTGATGGAGAAAATTTTCCTTGGGCAGATGATGTATAGTAGTTTTTGGAGGAGATAATAAATATCCTTTCTTACTAATGCATTCCATTTTATTAGCTAGATCAATATTGCTGTAATTTCTAGCCATTAGCATCTCATTGCTGTATAGTACATAAAAATATTTACATTAACACTGATCAAAATTGCAACAGCATATATTAAAATATGAATGACATATAATCAGAATTTTCTGTTTCTACTGCCTCCAGTTATTTGTGACCCCAGATATGAAGTTCAAGTTTACACATAATAGCACAATTATGTAAATCTGTAATTCTAACAGTGAATTACAGCTGGTAATGATCAATAATTATATTTATGTATGATGTGAAGTTAATACTGCTACCATAGATTAATGTAAACAACAAAATTACTTCTGCAGTCAACAGCTAACAAATCATCATAAATAAAGAGCACTAAAACAATCTCTTCAGAACTTTAATTCCCCCAGCATACTAAACAGATTTTTATTTCCGATGAACGTAAAAGCGCTGATTAAAGACAACACGTCTACAAAAATTGCATGATAGCTGTATCTGTTAACATAGTTTGATTTTTTTTCTTTTATTTTTAAGAATCTTTGAAAACAAGTTTGTTTAACACAAATAAAAATCTCTCCAAAGAAATGAGGATAATAATTATCTTGAAAAAGTTCTAGGGGATAATAAACCCTAAGGAAAAAAGCAGATTAAAAAGAAAACCATGAGGAACAATCAAACACAGTAGTTCATAACTTTGGAGCTCTTCAGTGTTCTCTCACCTGTAATATTGTTCTTTGCTGGATAGGGCAACAGGGAACTGCATGATGGGGGAGAGCAGTCCTTGGAGTAGCTGAGTCGGCTTGAGTAGATGATAATGAAGTTTTGGTGTGGTTTGTTCACTATTCTTTCAAGAACATGAAACCACAGATACAGTAAGAACTTATTTTGCCTTTTAAAGTTCCATCTCAACATTTTTCAGCCTTGCCTTGTAGCTGCTAATGTGCAATGTGTGTGAATTTGGACCCTCTCCCAGAGTGTCTTGTCCTGCAAAATGCAAGGTTGCCCAGAGTTTTATGATTTTTTCAGTGTTCCAAATCAGCTTTAATACATACAGAAATCAAGCTATTTAGTTAGAAAGGTGATCACACTAATAACCACGATGACTCCCTTACAGAAATGGTAAAACCCAGGGAAAGAAGTGGATGGCTGTAAAATAAAATAAGCTGTACTTACCCTTCAAGTAAGAAGCTTATATGTGCATCAATATATGAAATGGCAACAATGCAGAAAATCACTCAGTGTTTTGAGAAGTGTTAAAGTTTAATTCTTGAGGAGGAACAGTGTCAGGCCTGAACTCCAGTTCCTATTTCTTCATAAGTGGCATATTTTCAAAACAGCATCGTGATACACACAGGGTATTACCTCCAAGTATAGAGAAAAATGGAAAAAAATAGGATTAAAAACTCAGAGTGAGGGAAATAATTATCTATCTTTACAAAATGCTAGGAAACATGGTTTTGAATCACAAGCATAGCTTTCTTTGCAGTGCCAATGGGCTGATCCAAAAAGGACCAAAATACCGATTCCATTGAATTTTGTCTTATTCCTTAGGTCTTCTTTTTCTCTGATGCATATAATTAATTTTTTAAAGAAATTATTGGTGTTGTGGGGTTTCTGTATAACCTGAATGAGGGTTAGGCTTCTATTAAATATTTCTCTCTCTGCAGAAGAAGTAGATTTTAGGCAAAATCATTTATTTACAGGCTTGGAATAATTGCAACACCATGAGTTCAATAGGAAGACTGTGCTGCAGAGTGTTGAAGGAATTTCAGTTGAGTGGCAAGGGTGTGTATTGCTTACTAATAATTTTTTTATTGTTTTAATAACCATGTAGGAACAACAAAGGGAACATAAAATTACACTAATTCTTAAAAAAAATAAATTGCCAATTAATTACAAATTAAAAAAAAATGGTTTTGTAGTACTCTCTTTTTGGCACTTGAATTATGGAAGAAAGCTGCCAAATTTATTACTGGTTTCTGATTGTTCTCAGACAGTGCCCTAAGTAGGTTAAGGTTTGGCTCACGATTTTCAATTTCATTAATTTCATAATTTCTGTGAGATGTTGTAAAAGTGAGAAGATTAAGAACTAAATATTGAGGAGAAGACTAAATACGTTTTGCATTAAAAATTGTTTGAACAAAATTGGAAGAGTTGGAATAATTTTGGATTCACATTTTTTAAAAAAGTTGGTCTTCCCCTTCACACTTCTTTTCATCTTGCTTCCCTTCCAGCTGCAGTATTTCCTTGTAAATTATCTTACTGTCTAGGAGAACTCTTGATAAATAAATAGAAAAATGTTAAAAAACATTTAGAAGCACAACAGAGTGGGGAATTTGAACAAACAGGAAACAAAATAAAACTAAATCAAATCTTTAAACATCATTAAACCTAATCCAGTGACTTCAGAATAAATTTAAAACAGACTTAAAGTTTATAAAGAGGGCAAACCAGAGGATAAATAATAAAAAACGTAAGAAAAAAGAAATCCTGAGAATTATGTGAGGCAGCTTTAGGGTACTTCAAAAATTGCTCAGATGACCTTATTATCAGTCCTGTTTTTAAATTCACTTGGCATCTTCAGGAAAACCAGAGAAACCCTGTGATATGGCAATGATTTTATGAAGTATATAGTGGACAGCATTGAGAAGTACTCTGCAGAAAATTTTGCAGAAAATTATTCTGTTGTATGTTCATGGTAATTTCAGTGGAGAAAAGAGATGTATGACATACTAAAGCAACAAAGAAGTCTGAGTAATTATGCTCAAAGGTGAAATAATAATTAGACTTCCTCAAAAGATTATTTTTTACGGGTTTATTACAAGATACTTAGACAGTTTATTTCGAAGTAATGACTGGCTTTGAAACCTTCTCCCAGCCCACATTCAAGTTGGAAACTAAAGGAGACTGGGAAATTATTTCTTTGGGGAGTTTTACTACCCATAAAAACTTCATAAAATTTTTTATCATGTCAATATAATCCATATCTGTAGCTAATCTCATTAATTTAAAAAATCAGTAATGTTTGACATGCTAATTATATGAAAGACCATCCAGATGATTCAGGAGGAATTTAAAGGTGGAGTTTAAAGTAAAAGAGCTGAAGACACTTTTCTTTTACCTAGGTCATCATAAACCAGATTTCTTTCCATACCCTAAAATATACCTTGAAAACGTATCTGGATGTTCCATTTCCTGTGGGAATTATTCATTTGCTGGGATAGAACAAGAAGTTTGCATTTATTTAGTGCTCTGCGTGTGGTGAAACAAAGATGACTGGATTAGAAAATATGTATATGTTTCAGCATGAAAGCTTTTATCATAGCATCTGAAGCAAATAATTTAAAATACTCCCACTGCTGAGTACAGAACTTTAGAAAACATTCCTCAAAATATGTGACTGGCTCAACCATTAAAAAACAAACATGCATATTAGGACAATGGAAATACCATTTTAATTTAAGCCATGTGTTGAAACATGGCAGTAAAACTACTTGTCATAGTTATCATAGCAGAAACTAATGTGGATCATAATACACAGTGTAACTGCATGTAACAGACTTTTTTTCCCATTTCTCTAGCAAATTTGGAAACTGATACAAGAAACCTGTAAAGATGAAGAACTAGTAGTCAAAAGTAACATATTTGAAGGCTAGCCAGAGGCAAAGAGAAAAGAGATAGCTTTGGCCTGTTTTGATACTTCAAGCATTGTGGGAGATTTTGCACATTGCTTCTGTGCAAAAGTGTCACATTCTTGAAAGATATCTCACTATCAAATCATTCAAAGCAAAGAACCAGAAATATCCTTCCAATGCCTTACATAAAGACATGTATTGCCAATGTGACTTCAAAACAGTAGTTGTGCTACAAGTTCTGACCCCTGAAGTGCAATACAAGTGCACATTGGAAACTCTTTGGCAGAATATAACAACTCTCTTAAAATTATCCTTGTGAACAAAAGGATTTCTGATGAGTTGAAGAATGAAATTCAAAGCACTGGAAATCTGTTTATACAAGAGGTCGTTCAAATTTTGTCTATTTGAGAGATGGCTCGGAGTACTCTCTGTCAAATAGAGTAGGACAGTAAAAAAGGAAGGATACTCAAGATAATGAGGAAGAAGGATTATTGCATTTCACTACAATTAAGTACAGCAAGATGTTGTGGAAAAAGTAATCTAGTCCATTGCTTGTGGGTAAAACAAACAAGACTTCAGTGAAAACTAGTCTGTTTAACTCCAGCGGTAATGGTTTCATTAAAATGACAACAGTTCATAAACTGATGCCAGACAAGGTTGCCCTCCCCTCCCCAAACCAGGTAGCAGGTAGAAGCATAGCAAAGAGACAATCAGAAATCTGATCAGATCTTGGTCAAAGAAATTGCTTCAAAACATGCACAGATGTATGTTCAGTAGTTGTTAGAAGCCATCCTTGAGATCTATTTTAAAATCAGTAAGCCGAGCCAAATTAGCCTGATTGTGACAGAAGAAAATCCCAACTAAGCAACCTGCGAACCAGCCAACCAAAAAAGCACAGAAAACCAACCCAAAATCAATAAACTCTAAGAAGGAGTGAGAACTGCTGGGAAAGGTGCAGAAAGGTGCAGAAACCTCTACTCTGCAGAGAAGCCAAATCCCTGCCATACACAGAGTGATTCAGTGGAGGGAAAAGGAGAATACAACCTCTAACTCCAGCCCTCCATTTACTTGCAGATCTGTGTGAAACCAAGCTGCTGCCTGTGCCGAAGGCTGGTGTGAACTTCCCAAGCCTTCTGTGAGTGGAACAAGGTCAGGAGAGGGCTGGCCAGTCTCTGCAGGTTGGTTGCCTAACAGAAGTTAGTGCTGGCTGCGACTTTAGGTTTTTTGCAGTCCCTCTGAAGAATGAATGACTTCACAGCACAGACCTGTGATGATGTCTTTATTAATTATGCAGAGGAATCAAACATAGCAGCTTTATTTTTGGGAATTACTTGGGAATACTGCTTGATCCATGCTTGCATTAAACCTTTTCTTCCTATCATCAGTACTACCTCCTGCACCTTCCCAGAGTTACTTCTCTCAGGTGATCACCTACAAAGTTGTTACAAATTATTGAAATTCTGCATTGCATTAACTTGTTATATTTTTGTTAGAAGACGTCATCTTTAAGAGGCACATTTTCAATGTGGAGTTAAATTCTTCCCCTTGTCCCACTACAGCAGTGTCTTTTACCTCTTAGTTCAACACTTCATGTCTTACCTTTGGCAAACATCACACTCTTTGTGTTTGTATTGAAAATACAGAATGCATTGAGGGACTGGGGCTAAGGTGTTTGTAGGACTATCTAGGAGAAGATTTGAAGGGACATCATGAAAAAAAATCAATCCAGCCTGTATTCACCATCTGAATGAAACTGCCTTACAAGTATATGCCATGGCTTGCTAACAATTCTATAATAGACTCCAGAAAATATATAGATGATTCACTCAAAACTGTTTTGATGTCAGTCTTAGAAATCCACATTTAACATCTATTATCACTTGTAAAGTACCAATTACTTGCACTGCTAAAATCCTATTTTTATTCTTGTTTGCAGTTACTTGTAAAACAGCACAAGATACCTATGAGATTATTTTAAAATCAAAATTTAAATCCAGAGTAATCTTTCCCAAAACATACACCCTCTGTCCAATTCACATCAATTTCTACAACAGCATCACTTAAAAGCTGTCAATCAAGGAACGACTGGAAATGAAGAAATCAATTGGATAAACTATACATTTGCTGCATCTGTTGAAGACCACTAAAAAAATAGATATATATTTTTAAGAAACCCCACAGTGATTACTTTGTTTTGTTTCCTTCAGTTTCCTTAGGCATATCACCTAATCTTGCAATTTCCCGGCACTTCAGAAATCTGGCACTTCTGATGTTTTTTTGTATAGGGAACTGTCAACACTTTATAAGTGAGCTCAGGCTTTAGAAGGGGGGCCTTCAGGGAGGTTGTTTATTTTCCATTTGTTCTAATTCACCCTTAGTGAAAACCTAGAAACCAAGATTTTTCACAGACAGGCTCTGGGAAACACTTTTTTTTTTCCTAGCAATGCCAGAGACTTCTTCCTATCCCATGAGACAAGAAGACAATGCTGTTGGTCAAAACCAAAGCATCAATAAAGTCTGCAACTGTTATTACAATATAGTAACTTAATTTAAACATAAGCAAGCAAAACTGTCCCTAACTTGTATATTTACCTTTCTGCTTTCAGGAGATGTAATTGCATTTCCTAGATGACCGTTGCTTTCAGTGTAAACCTACCAGACATATCTTTTTTTCTTACACATCTGTAAATGATCATGTAAAAAGAAGTAAATAAAGCTTAATTTCAAAGTAACTTTGAACAGCCCATAGTCAATTCATATCATAAATCTGTAATTTTACATAGTTAATTAACTTGCAAATTCCTTCCTATCTATCTAGCATACGTCTTCCTTGTTTAGCAAAGAAGCTGAAATAAACATTTTACTGTGCCAGCTGCTGCTGTTGCTTGACTTCTTCAATTTAATAAAGAACCAGTGGTTGATCATCTTACCTTGATCACCAAGAAAAAAAACTGCCGAACTCTGAGACCTTACATGGTTATTACAATTTAGAAGGTTCAACTTATGATTCAACTTATGATTGAAATTATGATGTTCTGAAAGGATTCGTTGCACTGAGATCCTTTCCCTCTTACCCAAGTGTTGGAGGTTAAGATTTTTCTTTCTGTTTTTCTTTTTGCTCAGGGAATTTTCTTCTATTTTCTCCCTAAGAAATGGAAATGATGGTACTTAAGAGAGACAAAAGATGACAAAAGGATCGGAGAAGGGGGCAGTTTGTTAGTGTCTCTGATCTGGGGGGGCTTTCTCTTGGGAAGGGCAGAGATTTTGGCCGAGGGATGAGGGGTAGGCCTCAGCTCCTTGCTTTCTCTTGTTCTCGGTACTGGAGGTGAGATGATGGTGCTCTTGCTGTGGGGAGAATTCCCTGCCACTGAGGAGTTCCATCCTTTACTGCTTCCCCTGCTGTGAGGCTTTGCTCAGAAGAGCAGCTGTTGTACTGGTACCTTGCCAACATCCAGCCTTACTGAAAAGGACCCTCACTGTTTACTTGGGTGCCTTGGGGGAAAACCCAGGACCCCAATCCCCTCCTGCTTCCAATGGGAGCCTTTCCCAGCTGTCTGTGGGAGCCCAGCTGGCACTGCTCAGCCCTGCTGAAGTTTTCTGATGCTACTTTGGGTTTTTTGCTACACTTTAATCCAACACCCTATGTCCACCTGTGGCTCCTGCTAAGGCTTTGGAGTTTTCGCTATACTGCCATTTTGGGATGTGGTGACCTCTGCTATTCTGGCCTGCTGCTCCAAGTTTCCTGCTACAGCCCATCTGGAGCAGCATTGGGACTGGCGGGCTGCTGTGAGAAGCGCCTTTTCTCTCTCTTGCACTGGTGTGCCCACCACCACCGTGTGAGGGAGGGGCAGCTGAGCCCACGGCACAAGGCCCCGGAGGCCGGGGCTGAGCTACCACTGCCAGGCCACCGCGCCTGGCTGGCCGGGAGCCAGCAGCGCCCCTGCTGGCCATGCTGGGAACTGCAGTGAGGGGAGAGCACCTGCAGCCGGGAGAAGGCTGGGACTGCATCTCTGGGTTTTGTTGCTGCTGTCATTGTTTGTTTGCCTTGCTAAACACACCAGTAAAGAAATGTTATTCCTTTTCCCATATCTTTGCCTGAAAGCCCTCTAATTTCAAAGTTATAACAATTTGGAGGGAAGGGGTCACATTTTTCATTCCAAGGGAGGTTCCCACCTTCCTTGGCAGACTCCTGGTCCTTTAATTCGGACACCAAGCCTGTTCTTCCCATTATTTATCTCCTAAAGAAAAGAGTGGGATGAAACCTTGTGGCAACTTAAGTGATTATCAGCTCAGCATTCTTGTCAAATTGAACTGATTATTTCCCATCTTTAGACCAACACCAGGAATTGCATAAATAATAGGAGGACCAAAAAAAACAGGGTGGAAAATGGATTTTGAAAAGTATACCACTTCCACGTATGAACTGCTAAAAGAGTATTTAAAATGCTATGGGCAGAAAATACATTTCTATTTGTAATTGACTAAAAGATTATATTTCATTCTACTTAACACTTCCCTGCTCCTGAAAAGGTTTGGGTTTCTAGTTTATATTACAACCCATTATATGAAGAAATAAAATGATTTACTATAAAAGTTGAAAAGTACAAGCTGTTGCAGACCATCTGCTTATCAGTTCAGCACAAATGCAATGTGATAGAAATACACCCTTTGCACGGAATCTTGCTTTAAGGGGGCTTTCATTCAAGGGTTTTATAAAGTTATGGAAAGGCTACTCCTCCACGACATTAGGAATCCAAAGGTATGTTACGAATGTCATAATTAAAATACAAGCATAAGTTTAATAATGAGAACAATTTGTAAATCAAGTACAGTTCATTTTACTTTTACAAACTGTTGGGGAAAAAATGGGTATAAAAAAGGATAGAAAGGATTGGAATATCTAATATATGAAGATGTGTGTGCTCAATGTATAAATAAGGCCAAGCAACTATAATTTCCTCTTACACAGAAAAGAGCTATGACACTAGGGGTGAGAAACTGTTTCAACAAATGTAAGAAATAACAGAATATAATGGGAGGGAATAAAAGATAAGATATTAAACTGAAATAAGTATTTTAGGTATTTGATTACAGCCTCTTTTTAAAACACTTTCCCTTCTACTCTGGAGAAGACAACTACATCACAGAAAATCTGTCAATATTTGTCTACACTTCTAATGCAGTAACATGCATAATTACTCATACCACACATGGACATGATACTATATGACCAAACAACAATTTAAAGTGTTCTATTAACTTGTAGTGAGAACAAATTTTATTTGTGATCCTATCTCTTTCCTTTCAAGCGCTTGGGCTTGTGAGACCACTACTGTGTCAAGCAAAAGGATGAGGTCTGGCACAAGATGACAGATTTTTTTCCAACAAACCCACCTTTGATAACAGTGGAGTTGTCAGAAAAACATTAGCAAGTAAACTAACTTTTTGAACATACCCTGGAATACTGGGAGTTAGCTTTCCCCACCGAAGTCATGTCTATGAAATCTGCAAACCTTCATGTTAATAAGAAGGAAACTCATACCTTCTATCAGAAATCCCTCCAATGCAGAAATTCCCAGCAAAGAACAAAGGCAACTCTGTGTCCTTGGAAACGAGATATTGCTTTGGGTGCAAGTAACTGACATGGGATGTGGGATTGGCAAAACATAAGAGACTGAAATAATTAGGTTTTTTATTAAAATGTGTTTCTTTGATGCTCAGCTGTATAAAGAAGGTATAAATGTTTATATACTATAATTGACTCTTCCTCCTTCCCTCACATGTACATCCGTAAGATTCAGAGTCCTTCTTTTTAAAAATATCTTGGTGTAATTGCAATTGTGAAAGTTTAACTTTGAGGTCCATAAGACCTAACTTGCCTCTTTCAGTAGGATTTGTCTCAAACCACTTGTAATCAGCTCAGAAAGAAACAGTCTTGAGACCAAACTGAGGAAAATGTAATTTCCACCCCCCCTCCCAACATATTTACACTAAAACTGGTCTTAAAAACATCCAGACAGACATCAATACAGAAACAGATATTGTAATTATTCATCTTCTTTCAAGCTGTCACTCAATCAAGACTTTTGGATTTGGGCTTATTTTCAATTTCAAGCAAGTATTAAAAATGCACAAAATATTTGGAAATAATATAGCTTTTATTACTGTGGTTTAAATTTATTTTCAACCTTTGACCATATTAATTTCAGATGTTTCCTGTATTTCTACACTTCACATTGTGTTTTTTCATTTCTCTTGCTTCTGTACCTCTTATCACTTTCCATCACCCACTTAGCTTCCATTTTTTTTCCTATTATTTTCTCTATTTCAAACCATTTCCTAGGATAGCAGCTCTAGACTCTTGGATCTTCCAATTTTTAATTTACCCTCTCAATAAAAAGTAAAGACTTTTTTCCCCCCAGTTTTTGCCTCCTCTCCTGTATGTTACTGCATAAGCAGTATGTATTTTTAATACCATACAGTAAAGAACATCTGCTGAGAGAAAAAGATAATGTAAGATTATATGCAAATAGGAAAGTTTTGACAAAGTTAAAGGAACTCATTATGTGGGTGAATCAGAGAGATTTTAAGATTTTTTTTTTCCTTCTCATTGTGCTTTGAAATTTTTTCAGGGGGGTGAATTTCTGCCCCTTTCCCTTGTCTGTTGATTTTAAGTGTATTTTCTACCTTTTCTTTTTTTTTTCCCCCACAGTAATTCTTATCTCTTTTTTCTGGACTCCAAGTAGGTCAGCAAAGAAATCTCAGCACTCCATTCAGAAAACTCCAGCTCAGATTGGAAAAAAGAAAAGCTGTCTTTGAAAAAACCAAACTTAAAATATTACAGAGTGGGTGAGATCTTGTGGAGGCAAGCTGAACTTACAATTAGCAATAGTATGGGTAAAATAACCAGGAAAGAAATCCTAACTTTTTCATAAATGTATTTAAATGTGGGTAGGTTTTGTTGGTGTGTGGCTTTTTGGGTGTCGGCGTTTTTTTTGTTTTGTCTCTTTGTTGGCATTTTTTTCTTTTTTTTTTTTTTTTTTTTTTCCTGCTTTACCCTTAGGGAAATTAAGAATGACAGAAATTAAAAATTGACTGCCCTGACATAAAAATGGATAATCTCAGATAACAATTTGTATTTTATGAATATCCAACCTAAAATAATCTTCCAATTTTTATAGTTTGCCAAACATTAATGGCAATATTGAACAATTTCAATGGACAAAAATGGACAAAACTATTAAATTTTTCTCTAGGAAAGAAGTTGAATTTTCATGAATGTAGGCGATTGCATGAAGTTTATTTTGCATACACAATAATTACTCACCAACAATAATCTCATAAGATTATATTAGAATTTGAAAGTTCAAATAAATTGTAATTTCAAAGCCCTTTAATCCACTATTTGAACTATCCTGTAGAATCAATCCTACAAGTAAAACTTGTATCTAATTAACACCAGGTGTCTTTCTCAAAGAGATAATTGACTTGTTTCTATGATGCTTTTTGGGTGCAGTTACTGAACTTCTGAACAAAATTTCATTGACAGATTTTATCGTAGAAATTGTTACTTTAACTGACAAAAATTTGAATATTCATGCTTAGTGGTAATGCTCTGTCTCTAGCTCACCTAATTATATGGGGGTACTTCAACAAGTGTGGAATATGGAAATCACCCATTTTAAAATTTCAGTACAAAAGTCTGTCTTTATTTGGTAACTGAAATTTTAAGGTTGCCTCTGGGTGCAACTTAATGTATAAGTTTTATACCCAGTGTTCAATTCTTTTAAAATTTTGATGTTCAAAAATAGAAACTGCCTAAAACATGGGAGACAGTCAAATATAATGTATAATTATGTATAAGATATTAAGAAAACAACTCTAACCCAAATTTCAAATGTTATTTTACAATTATTTTTGAACTTTGCAGCTGAATTGAACAAATGAGTTTTGAAAATGGTTTTACATGAGCTGACATCAATTAACATTAAAATAATTTAATTAAATTAACTTAATTTAATTACTTTAATTAATTAACATTGTCAGGGGTCCACAATTTGTGCTGTGTATGGGTTAAAATTTTATTTTTTAGCTAATAAAATAGCACCTGTCTTGCCAAAAGCTGTTACCAAATGCTTCATTCCTGTGGGACACTTGTGCAGGTATAGTGGAGGTATGTAAATAGCAACAGAATAAAGGCAGCATCCACTTTATTTCCTTTGCAAACCTAATTCTGTTGTCTTCATCAGAGTTAACTTCTGAGAAACAATGGGATTAGTGAAAAATCAAGAAGGAAATAAAAGCCTGAGAAAAAAACTCAGCCATGCCAGAACTGGGGCAAGATTACATTATAACGACCAACTGTTGTGGCTTTAAAGCAGTAACTAAAAAATTACTAGAAAACTTACTTATTTCTTGCTGTGAGATATGGATTAGAACAAGAGTGAAACAGGCTTAAAACTTAAGAGGAATAAAGAAAGTTTATTAACAAAACTACAAGAATAAGAACACTAGAATAAACCTCCAGAAAACATTTTTATCCCCCACTACCCACCATTCCCTTGTTCACATGACAACACAGAGACAAAAAACTTTGAAACTTTGGTGTTTAAAACAGTCTCAATTCCTGCTAGAGTCTTTTCATCAGTCTTTGTAGAGAAACAGAAGTCTTCTTCTGCTAATCTATGGAGTTTCTCATAAGAAAGCTATTTCTGCTATAGCTTTCTATTTTTCTGATGCCAGCTGCCTGGAAATCCTGCCATCAGTTCACTCCTCCCATTTCACATCACTCTGAGGTGTGTATGGGCCATGAGTCTAGCGATGTCATTTTTAAGGATGAGTTCTTCAAAGGCAAAAGTTCTCTTCATCTGTCTCTGTGAGCTTCTCTGGAAACAGTTTTCTCATTGCTTCTCAAGGCCTCAAATCTTGAACTATTACTTCTCCCCTCTCTGTTCCAGCACCTCACTGCATCACAATTACTCCACCTTTTGCTCAAAATCCACACTCTGACACTCTATTCCTCCCTATATACTCTGTCATGAATTAAAGGAGTTTTTTTCAGAACACTGTTGTCCATCTCCACAGTTTTAACAGAAAAATATTTCAGCTTATAAAGCGTCTCTTTATTCTCTCTTCCCCATCTAAAACTTAACTCTTTTCTTCACTATCTTTGATGGTTTTATGATGTCTTTTTCATGTTGATTGTTTCTCTCTCTCTCTCTCTCTCTGGGAAAAAGGAGTAATCTGTGTGTTTTATCTAGGTAGCAAAAGAATTAAAGTCTTGGGAAGCTGCAGATGTTCATGGTGTCAGGTTTCAGTTCAGCAGCAGAAACAGCAAACCAAGTCAGGCCAGCCAGAGCCTGTTTCTCTTCACACCGCCCCCCGCCCTCAGCGGCCTTGTCCGGCCCGGAGGAGGGGTAGAAGGCCGAGACAGAGCCTTGTTACTCTTTCAGAGGCCGGAAACCAAAGAGAGCAAGAAGCCTCTGGCTTTACATCTTAAGGTGGTGTTCACAAGTTGATCTGACTTTTCAATGGTCAAAACTGCTGTCAATTCTCAGAAATGACCGATAATTGGTCAGGAGAAAAGACTCCCATCAGCCACCAGCAGCTTCAACTTCCTTAGCTCCCAAAGCTATCTTAGGTAAAGTCACCCTATGACACCGACTCACTATTTCAGCATAATGGCCTCTTCTTTTTTACATCAGTTT
The DNA here is from genome assembly GCF_001522545.3 of Parus major. Classification (NCBI taxonomy): domain Eukaryota; kingdom Metazoa; phylum Chordata; class Aves; order Passeriformes; family Paridae; genus Parus; species Parus major. Next base: position 60,074,186 of record NC_031799.1, on the reverse strand, counting down.
TCCTTTCCAGTTTTGTGTCTTGAGGAAGTGATACTGCAAGGAATAATTTTTAATAATTTTAAAATCAACCTGTTAGATCAAGTTGGCAGGCTTACCCTCTAAGATTTTTTTTAATAAAAAACAAAACAAAACTAAATTAAATAGGATTAACTGAAAGGGTGAAGATAGGAACTTCAAAAATTAAAAAAAAATAAGTTCTTGAATGATAAAACTACTTTTTCACATTTCACAAGTCATATCTTGGGTGCTTCCAAAAAATCCTTCATATAGCGTATGCATAGCATATGTGATGGGCATGTTCTTATATTTTGCAAGCAAAAAGGTTATATGAAAAATTTAGGCCCAAAATTATTTTGCAAAGGCTGCAAAGATTAAAGATCATTTCACCTACACAGCTGCCATCTCATTTAAATTTGCATCCAATCTTCAGTAATTATCACACGCGCACACACACACACACACACACACACACACATGCTCTGCAGCTATGCCCTATATTATATTAAAAAAAGATCCTGTATAAATGACATCTCTTATGCACTTCTGTGAGAAGCAACAGAACTAAAGAAAAGGATCCAATGGGGTGCATTGTTCCAGATTTCAGAGTGGGTATTAAATACTGGCAAATATTTTTCGTCCCAAGAGGAAGAAAAAGTCAAATTAATTCAGTTTTGAACATTTATTTGAGAAAAGATTATAGATTTCTGTACTCAGATATTAACCCACTTTTGCTATTCATAAGATGACCTTCAATTGAACTGTGAAAAGTAAATGGCAGGAATGTTTCCAGAAAAAGTTTAGTGAGGATGTAAGAGATTAATGAACATATTTGTGTTGGACACTCTCTCCTGTATAGCATATTCAGAGTGATAGAATCACGTTATTTATTGTATTTTTTTCAGATCATTTGCAATGTTAATTTATATGAGTTTGATATTGCTTTTGTCTTCTAGTTGTGTGTTATTCTGAGAAATCCCTGGGGAAGGAAAGGATTTATATGCTTTGTGTACACATTCTGCAGACTAAGCACTCTGGCATAATTATTTTTGGCACTCACTAACTGATTAAAACATCCAATTTAACTCATGATCAGTAAGATTAAACCTTTTTAATATACCTCAAAAGTAAATTATCATTTGCTACTCAAACATCCCTTTCTGCACATGTCCCTAATAAAGCTGTTCTTTTATTTTGTTAATGTACCTTTTAACGAGGATTCCCTTTTATTTCTTCCTCTGGGCAAAACTGCCTTTTCTTTTTTAGAGAGGTAGGAAAAAAGATGAGCTGGAAGCTGACTATGCTTCTACATGTCTTTCTAATATCATACCACTTATAAGTTACCTCTTTCCTGTGTGTGTGTGTTCTGTACAGACTCAGCTGTTAAAGAAAACACATCCTTGCTTTGTGTTTACTTGATGTACAGACAGATGTACAAACAGACAGCACTTAGGAGGAAATAATATTTTGAAAAATAATTTTCATGACTCAGAAGAATATTGTGCAGGCTCTTATTTCATTTTGCAATAGGTTTTTTTAGGATAAGTTACATTTTAATTTTGCAAGAAAGCCATTTGAAAGCATGTCCTAACAAAGCATTAGCATTGAAACTTGGAGGAAAGAAAAATAGTCTCTCCAAGAGAATGAAAACCCTTTTCATCCCTATATAAAGATGGAAACTCTTTTTGTGAAGCCCAAAATGGCATGAGTACCCAGAAAGCTATTGCTGGAAATAAAATTTGCTCTTTGGTGCACACAAAGACTGTTCTCTGCTTACCTGGGACCAATATGGAAATCTAAGACAGCCAGAGGACAGCCATCATAAACATAAGGCTAAGGGGTTAGAGTAAGTTTTTCAGAGTGTTAGTCACCTAGATTTCATTCCATTAGTTCAGAATGATGTATCTGAGATTAAAGAAGCCTTGTTTTAGAAAAACTGGGTCAACTTGACTTTCTTATATGATGCCACTTACGTGATGCCATCAGTCCAAGCTTTTATCACCAATACAGTTCCCTGAAAGAATTTCATGTGACCTGCAGGAAACATGATTTTGTGATCAGCCCTCTTAATGTTTCAAAATAGATGCAAAAGTTGGGAGACAATTCAGAATGTGTTCAATGTGAAATAAGCCAATGTGAAGTCAAACACCAAACACCGACATTCAGAACCAGTTTCCCTTATTTGTCTTTACATACAGAAATGGGTTGTCATAGAAGCAAGCTAATATCAGAGTTTAGAAATTTGAAAAAATAACTCTTTCTGTCTAATAAAACCAAAATAAACAGCTTCTGAGAAGGCAGCTCCAGGCAGCTCTCCATGCCCAGCCAAGTTCATTAGCAGGCTGCACTCTCAGCAGTGATGCAATATGCCATTACCCTCTGCTTTAGCTGATTTATTTTAAGCACAGGAAGAAAAGTCAAGATTGGACACAGAAGGAAACAATTGTTTTTGGCCTGTTGTGGTGGAGTTTACATGTAGAGGTGCCTTTTAGTCTAGTTGCTGAAGGGGAAACAAGTACAAATATCTATGCCTTGGCTGTTAGGGTCTGATTATAAGCACTGTGCTAGAGAATTCATGGATTATTCATGTGTAATTACAGATAGCTATTGTGCTCTTTTAAATCATCCCTATAGCCCATTATGGCCCATAACAACTGAAATAGCAATTGTCATAGTAAGGTTTGGGCTCTGTCATAGAGTGTAGGCTCTAATCAATAATGATGAATGGTAAAATTTAGCATCAAGCCGGAGAAAGTCTAGTTGCCTCTTGCCATAAATCTGTGCAAATATCAAGTTGTGCAGCTGCTGTATCTGGAAATCTAAAAGGCAACACTCTCCCTCCACCCCCTACGCATGCACCTCTATAAAAGTTGAAAAAGGAGAAATGTGCAATATGTCCATTCTAATAATCCACATGCTGTTAAAACACTTTTCTATTTATTCAAAGCAGGGTGAACCCTAGGTTGTTTTCAAGGTCAATTCCAGGTGAAAGGGGGGTCATCTGGAGGCCACCTCGACTCCCATGCAGGTCAATAACGTCTCCTCACTGCCCCAGAAGACAAGCTGCTCACACCCAATCAATCCACAAACGCTCCTGCGCACCCAGTGTAATGAACAGTGAATAAATGTAGCCTATCATCACAAAACATGCTTTTTAAGTACCTTCCCTTTTCATGTAAAACCTCTAGCTGTCAAATTCTACATTCACTCATCCAGCAGTGAGTAGCAAAAGTGAGAAATCAGGCTCTCATTGGGGTTGGTAAAAGGTCATTGCTGACAGACACGGAGGTTAAACTGCCGAGTTAAAATACTGTTCATTACCCACTGCAGCTTTTTGCTAACTACACTTCTTTGTGTTACAGTCAAGCAGTACATCAATATGCCCCTCCTCCTAATTCATTAACAATTGTTGAATTGTACAGGACGGGGAAAAAGAAGGATTGATCTTTTATACCTTTTTTTAAAATCTCTTTTCTGAGTCAAATACTTTTACATCTTTATCCACTCAGTATTAAATACTCTGCTTACAGGCTGTGCTGTCTTCTTGAACGGTTATCATTATAGGTACAATTCCTGAAGGCAGAGACGGCCAGTTCATATGAAAAACCAAAGGTCTGGGGCTGCTCAAGCAATGGTTTCTTTTCTCTTACCCTTTTTGTTAAATGCCCTTAGATTATTGACATCTGTATAATGACAAACTTGAAATTTTGTGTCGCAAATGTGTCATATTAAAAGAGGTTTGAATAAAAAAAGTGCTCCTCCTCCATATGAGGCAAAATTGGTTCATGTAAGAGACATAACATACTAAATTCATATTTAGCTGAAAAAAAATACCTGTGTCCTGTTCATGCTGAGTGGGTTAGATCTTCATCAAATGCTATCCTTGGTGTAGATCTCAAGACACTCTCTAATCTAATATTTTATTAAGAAATTATTATTATCTGTATTTTTCCATGATTAAAAAAATTTAATATGTCCAAAAGAACCATATAGAGCAGCAAGGAATCATTTGAGCGCAAATGGAAACAACATTGAAGGTTTCATTTGTACTGAAGGCAATGATTTGGTGGGAATTCTTAACAGTAAGGACCAATTTCCCAAAATTATATTCCATTCTTTGATTAATAAATAAGTAGATGTGATTCCCTTTATTGAAACGTGAAAATTTTGTATTCAGAAATAACCATCTTATAAAAAATATTCTCATAGAGCAATAGAAAAATTATCTCTTATTGTGAATAAAGTAAATGTTTATTTACTTGCACATTGTAACAATAGTTTTGATTCAACAAATTACCATTATCTATTTAAATTTCTAAAAAAATGCAGTCAGAGATATCTGCAGGAAAATATATCTTTTTTCTTTCTCTATGCTTTTTCTCTCAGTGGGACTGAAAATAAAATGTTATGACTTAAATCACAAGAGGCTAACATCATTTTTAGCAACAAGGGCTGCATAATTTCAAGCCTGTGAGTGAGTGGCTGACTTTAACTAAAATGTTTCAGTTCTGTGCGTATATAGGTACATAAATAATTCAGAATTAATCCCTGCAGAGGGGACAATGGGAATCGTAAATTATCCATGTGCCGTCCTCAGCGTTAGAGGCAATGAACCTATAGTAACAAACTATGAGTGTTACTCATTACATACATTTCACAGACACCTTAACCTTTTGAATATTAATTTCCCTCTGCAGCTTGTAGCTAGGTGGCATAATTTCCTTCCTTTC
>NC_031799.1:60003501-60069359 GCF_001522545.3 Parus major | reverse complement strand
CTTTCCTTTCCTTTCCCCTTTCCTTTCCTCATTCCCCATTCCCCATTCCCCATTCCCCATTCCCCATTCCCCATTCCCCATTCCCCACTCCTCCTTCCCATTCCTCCTTCCCCTTCCCCTTCCCCTTCCCCCCTTCCTCCTTCCACTTCCCCTTCACTTCCTTCTTCCCCTTCCTCCTTTCCCCCTCTCCCTCCCTCTCTCACATTTCTTGACCAACATATCATTTAAGCCATTGGGAGGCTTTGTCATTACTGAAGGAATATTGATTCTCTTTCCAACTAAATATCTACCAAGATGCATTTTTTTGAAAGCTAGATTGTTGATTTTGGCTAAATTACATGCAGCCCTTCATGTACTCAGAGACTAGGTATGTGTAGAATAACTGGCCTATTTGATGGAAACTGACACATGTAAATCCTGAATCATGGCTACTTTTAAACACCAGGAGTATTTTGGAGCCCTTACCATGAAATGCCACAATCGTTTCATGATATCTAAGGTTTCCCATCAGAAAGGTGGAAAGTCAAAATCAAAATCAATCAAAATTCAAGAGATATCACATTAATATAGGTTTCAACCTAACATTTTTTCTCTGCAAGGATGTTTTGGTTTTGTTTTGTTTGGTTATTTTTTTTACTCCAAATATGGCATTTAAGAATATTTTTCCCCCTTAAAACAGATTTTAGAAGAAGATATTAAGTAACTCACCGCAAAAAACTGCACCTCACTTAGAGTCAGGAAACAAATTATACAGACACTTGCACATTTTATGTTTAGCTGAAATTATAACATGGCTCTTCTGTAAATCCTAACTTCTCTTAGGAAACTCTACTGGGGCTTTTCGTAAGAGGGTTTAGAGGATCAATATCCATTTGGTAAGCTCATGATGCTATTTCTGTTAAAAAGTGGAACAGAACAATACTGTCAGGAAGCTAATCCCCTGATTTCAAGGGGACTTTATTCACATGAATGAGAGCTTTGAGTTCAGGTTAAGGTCTGTTCTATGAATATTATGTGTTTCTTACTGTCTATGTATATTAATATATTTTTCTGTAAACTTCTACAGCTGCTCTGACAGAAACAGAAATGCTGGGCTAAGCAGATGTTTGGTTAAACACAATAAAATGTAATATTTTTATTTTTTTTCAGGTGCTTCCAGAGAAGTTATTTACTGTAAGTTAAAGACTTCCCATGTGTGCTGGTTTTGTATGTGTAGAGTTATTTGTCTTCATAGTACTAGTGTTAAGCTGTGTTTTGGACTTCTCCTGAACATAGAATTAATAATATAGAGATCTTTGTTATTGCTGAGCAGAGCTTACACAGAGCCAAGGCCTTTTCTGCTGTTCCCACTGCCACACTTGCCAGGAAGGAGCCAGGGGGTGTTACAGGGAGACACAGCTGGAACATGTGGCACAAACCAAAGTGGGATATTCCAGGCCATATGACATCATGGTCAGAATGTAAACTTGGGGGAAGAAAGAGGAATGGGCATTTGGAGTGGTGGCATTTGTCTTCCCAAATGTCCATTCTACTTAATGGGGCACTGCTCTCCTGGAGATGGCTGAACATCTGCCTACCATTGGAAGCAGTGAATTAATTTATGGCTTTGCTTTTTTTTTTTGGTGTTTGTGGCTTTTGCTTTCCCTGTTAAATTGACTTCATCTCAACCTATTAGTTTTCTAGCTGCCACCTTTCCCATTGTCTCCCTGATCCTGATGGTGTGGGAGTGAGTGAGTGGCTGCATAGCGCTTGGCTGCTGGCTGGGCTTAAGCTACCACATACATGTGGTATTAGAAATTCCAGCACACAAGAGTATTTTTGCGCTTAGCAAGGAAGATAACTTTAAGCTGATTTAGCTTTTTAAATTTTTTGAGCACAAACAATTCAGATGCCAAGTTTCTACATGACGACAAAACACAAATTAAAGCGGTGTCTTGTCAACTAGTGAAATTCCAGTGTAATACCAGTTTATTGTATTTATTGGAATGCAAACTTTTTTTTCTCTACCGTGTTCAGAAAACTATGTCAGAGAATGCACTGAATCAGAAACCATGCTAACCCAAAAATTACATACATTTTCAGGCAGAAAATATGAGTGTAAAGTATTAAAAAACCCAAGGTTTTGTTGCTATTCTAAGAAGAAATGAAGAAAAAAATATGTGTAGAATTTATGTAAAATGAAATTGCGATAATTGCATGCTAAAAAATAAATCATGTTAACCCACTTGACTGAGACTTAGATGGTTTCTCTTCCTAGACAAAGAACCCTCATAAACCACAGCCCAATTATTTAATTTCCCTTACTAATTATGGAAAGTACTCATTTCTTGGCCTCAAGCACTAGATGATGTATCTCTGAAGGGCAATGCAAGATTTATCATAATCTGTGACTCTCTTTATTTAATGAGAATAAAAATAAATACTTCAGTCTAGGTTGAATTTGACTGGTACATTCTTTTATATTAAATATTACATAGCATTTTTCTTATGTGAGGTAGTTGCAAAGATCAGGATATTAATAAAATGAAACAAAGCCCAAGTACAGGTAAAGAACAAATTTTTCACTAGCTCCAACAATGATTTTCTACTTCCCACCATGACCTGGTTTAATCACAACATGGAGATGTTATCTGCCATGATCCATTTAAAGAAAGCATTTAAACACAATTCCATTTAATTTCAGATCATCCTGTAAATGTTTGTAGTTCATCTGTTTTCATGTTCATTCAATTGATATCCTGAACTAGTTGGTGGGAGGTGCCTAAAAGGAGATGGACAATCAAGGAAGAGCTAAAGAACTGACCTGGCACACATAAGGTATATTGGATTCTGCAGTGTCCAATATTTACACCTAAGGTTATTTTCCTCCTTGAAAAAAAATAAAATCAATACAAAAATTTATCTCTAAGAGTAGAAGAAGTAGCTCTTGGAAGATGCTCTTCTATGTCTACATCTTACTTTGAGCAACATGTGAGAGGTGGGATTCACCTGCTAGCACATATTTCTGCACCAGGGCTATTTGCACTTGTGACTTCACAATCACCGGAGAAAATAATTACTGTGGCACAACTGACAATCTCAAATCACAAATCTAAACTGCACTAATTGAGTAATGTCCTAAACGTACCTGATCACTTAATTTCTTTCCACTGCTGTAAAAGGAACTGGGACACAGCTGTCTAGAGCTGTAGACAGGAGAAGCTATATGAGACAAATCCCACACAAACTATCCCAGTCCAGCCCAAAGTATTTACTTGTAGCAAATAGTATTACTCTCTTTCAGCATCAAATGTGAAACAGGTAAAAATTACAGTAAATGGCTTAGTATAAAATATCTTATTTGTTGTGTAAAAATAGTGACCCAGTCCAAAAAAAACCCTGGACTGACAGTCTGTAAATTTTTTTCATATATTTTACCAGACAGTTGGCAAGCTCTTTTAATAGCACTTACCTCAAACTGTTTTTCTACGGGGCTTTAATCAACTGTTCATTCTGCTGTCATAAATTTTTCTACCTAGGTTTTGTCCTACTGTATAGGAAGTTGAGAGAATTGTCTGGGGTTTATATTACAACAGTGCACTTAAAAACTATTATCATAAATGCAGCTGCATTTTTTCTGAAGTGCTTTCTCCTCTGCTCAGATATAAACGTAGTTGTAGTCACGTTTTAAAAAATAAACAAAACTGACTTATATTCCATCAACAACATAGACTTTCCGAGGAAACTTCTAATTATTATCAGCCTTTTCTGTGAAGAAGCCATGGACAATATTTGAGCCTATGCCTGGAATAATCTGATCTGATCATTCACTTGTCAAATGCTAGTCTGTATTATGCCCTAGTTTGTAGAAAACATTGGAAAAATATGTCAAACTACAAATAGCATGAATGGTAAGACTATTGATAAAGGGAGTGGTTTGGGAGTTTGTACCTCATGTATGGAGGTATCTCAATATTATCTGAGGAAAAGAATGGTGGATAAATTTCAAAAAGTTAATCCTGAAACTTATGAGTCCAGAAAAATAAGAATAAATGAACAAAATCTGTACAAAAAGAAGCAGTGTATGATAAAGATCATAAACAGCTGTTGAAAGGACATGAAAGAATAGCCAGAGATGTCCAGTCTTGAACACACATTTGAGAAATGGTTTAAATGAAAACAAGCATATATTGTTCAAAAAAGAAAAAAAAAAGAAAAAAAAAAGGTCAAAACAACGGGAGGACTAACATCAGAAAAAAATTATTAAAATAGAGGATATCCTGTTCAATGGGTGTGATGGACATAATAGATCAGAGAATAAAATAAACTATCCTGAAATGAAATTATATGATGCCTCTGCTTCTCATTTTAGTTTGCTTGAGCACAATCAATGTCATTTTTAAAAGCAAACAACGATAAAGAGAAACAAATTACTATTTCCTTACTAAAACAAATTCAAGTCTTAACACAAACAAAGGTAATATTAAACATCTGATATCATAAATATCAGATGATAACTATCTGTCCTAGCAGTAGCATGTCCAGTAGGAGCATGAAATAAGGTGGGAAAGAGAACAGGAGGGAAGGGGAAGTGATCTCAGTTATCTCCTCATGTATAACAGTGTGTTTTTTCTCTAGCAAAGAAAATTAATTGATCAATAAATAGAAATGTGATATTTAGGTTTCCGTGGAAAAATATTGTTAAGTACTTGTAGGTCTATAACTTAAAATTATGATTTTTTTGAGAAAAAGAAAGGTTAGGATAACACCAGCCACGACTATTGCTGATATTATCTACTAAGGTTGTCAATTCGTTGCTGCACCAAATTGTCATAATACCATACTACACTGGCAAATTTCACCTGACTTCATCAGCATAACTTTATCTGTATCTGAGAGCATTAGAGTACATAGATTTAACTGGAATGTCACAGGTATTCTTGGCACTTGCTCAGTGCAAGTTTGCCATTACTGGTTTCATACAATCTTGAACTCTGCACAGATCACTTCACAAGAGAGAAGGCATGGGAAGCATTGAGTGTTAGTGGTGATCATACTTAGTTGTGCTTAGAGAATAATGCTGGGACACAACAGCACTTATATTACATGGGCATCTGTATTTTGAACCTGATGTAGTTTAGTATTATCTTTTTCATAAGTTATTTTTGCTTATTGAACCCTCAAAGAACACTACAAAAGTAGTTATTGTAAAACTTGTGAGATAGTCAAGCAAGTTTCTGTGCAGAAAATATCTGTCCTGTGATGGCAAAACATCATATTTCTCACCTTTGATAAATCAATTCAAAGACCACATACACACTGTATTGTTTTTAATACACTGAACATCCATTTACTCCACAGCCTGTCCTGGCAGGCACAAAAAAAACTAAAAAAATCTCAAAATCACCTCTTCAGTAATGCAAAAATGCATGCAACCATTTTCAAACTAAAACTACCTGCTCAAATTTCTGCATTTTCAGTCTTCTTCTGAAATCCCAATTGTCCCATGACACAGGGCCAGGCACGGAATCATCAGGTTTCAGGCACAGCATCTTAGGATAATGAAAATAGGTGAATCCGCAAGTAATCCCATTGGACAACTTAATTTTTCTGTAAATAGAAATTAAAGACTGTAACATTGAGGTAAACATTATTTCTCAGCTGTAAAAAGGATCTAAATATTTTAGAAGAGTTTTAATACTCTGGAAATGAAAACATTAAAAAAGTTTGGGGTTCTGTTTGTTTGTTTTTTTTATCCCAGAGGAAGAGGAAACAAAAAAACCCCAACCTCCTAAAAAGGTGCTCAGAAGCTCCTAAGAAAAGATGAATCAGGCAACTAAACAGAGCAAACATATCAACAGGAAATCTGGTTGATTTAGCTAGCAGATTTTGAAAAAAAAAAATTAAGAATGTAAGTACACATCTATTAATTTGTAAATTAAAGCACTGATGGGGCACCATCAAGTGGCATAAATGCTTTGGTATTCATTTGTAAAATTTGCCTAAGTGTTTGGGCATCTGAGTCCCTGAATATAAAAACACATTTAAATAGAATCATGGAAATACAACAACATATTAAAAATATATTTGTGACACATATATATAATGATAGGAGGTAGAGTGGTGTTTAGGTCACTACTGCTTCATAATTGATGAAGGTTAGGGGAAAAAAATCATGACACAGACATAAAAGGCTATTTTTTTTAGAGGACAAACACTAAATACTAGGTCCTCATAGTCCCAGCCAAATGCTTGTTTTGCTTATATAGATTCCTTTGTTTTCCAAACTCCCCTAGTTAATTTTAATTTAGTTTCAAATGATAGTCATCCTAGAATTGTATTCATTTTTGGATCCTTGGTTACATTCAAATTAAAACTTGCTTTCATTTATGATCCCACTTCACTGCATCATCACAACTTTCAAAAAAGATCTTTAGATGGTGAAGTGTAATATCTTTTTAGTTTAATTTTTCCCCTTTTAGAATATTTAGTAGAATGTCACTATCATTTAAATAGAAAATAATTACACATGACGTTGTTCTAGAGAACCAAATATCTGGATCAAATGCCGCAATGCTCTATAAAGCACTTTTTTCCTATTCCTTCCCTCAATAAGCAGGTGCAAAAATCAGAATGGTGCGAACACCTGCACTGAGCCTGGTGTATTTTCTATTATATTAGAAAAACCATTAGTAAAATATCATGCTTTTCTCTTTGTGAGGGAAGACCCTTCTCTCTGCCTCTCGCTTTTTGTTAGTTTGTTTGCTACTGTTGAATGATGGTTGGCTGCACAGTGGAAAGGGCATTCCTTTACGACTTTAAAGGCAAAGTAGAAAAAATGACATTAAAAGCCTGGCTTGGATCTGATTGATGCACTCTTATATTTGAAGTTCACTCACAGCTTTGTGCTGGAAACCAGGGTCACTCCATTCAGTCCTCTAATGAGAGTGTGCATGAACACTTGCATCTTTGTAGGCCTTGTTTTAATCAGAGATTGAGAAACCCTCCTGACTGATAGTCTTCAGGACCAGATCCAGACAGAAAATAACATCCTCAGTTTGGCCTCTGAAGGTGGGTTGAGCAAATCTTTGTGATGTATTGGAGTATTTGCTGAGTGCAAGCACACGTGGTGTGGTTCCTATTTCTGTCGGCAAATAAAAATTTTTCACTCAGCAGGAATAATCAGAGCTAACTTAAGAGGAGAAATAACAAAAGCTCAACAGCCCTTAGCAACTCAGCATGGCATAGAGGGATTTAAGACTTTAGCATTTTATCTCTATCAGTATGAAAATGTATGAGGAAATCTGAACTTTGGAAGTGCAAATAAACACATTTAACACATTATAAACCACCTATTCTATCAATGACTCTTGGGTCTTTTTCCATTTTTTCCTTTTCCAGCCTCCATCTCCTGAAATAATAAAGCTGGTTCATTAATTTGGATTTAAGCTAAAATCAATTTGTTTTGACAGTTACTTTGAAGGTAAGGGAGGAAGTGTTCGCAATATATTTTTACCATTTCTAAAATGATAAGGGATAAAAAATCATGTTCTGCTTTTCATAATGTTTTTATTAGCAGCTCCTGTTTACTTTCATTCTCTTGGCTGAGAGATGAATACTACCCAGTGCTTGAATTTGCTGAGGATATGATGGCACTAAAATGCTAGGTATCCTACCTAAATCTAAGCTGATAGCTGCATTCTGCAAAAGTAAAATCTACTGTAATTTTAACTAAAAATATTTACCTTTCCTCCTAGAAAATACTGGGTCAATGCATGTGGTTTACAATAATATTTATTGTATTATATGTATAATATTAATTACTAATATTTCATTAAAAACCAGAAACTTTGGCAAATAAAAGGACAAATTTTTAACATGGGATAGCAGACCACTAAAGAAATGTAAAAAAAATAAATTCATCTGATATTAACATTGAAAATAATTTGAAACACTGAAGTTTTCATACAGTTTCTCATTCTGTTTCCATGTCATCCCTATAAATACTATATTTGTTTTCTGTATCACTCTCTTTATTGTTTAGTCTATAACAGTTGCATCTAATCCACATGTTATTACCTGCATTGTGTTAGCTGTGCCCTTACAGGAAACAAAGCTCTGAACTGCCTTCTAGGGCTGGACATCACCACCTCCTGTCCTTTCATGTCATCCCTGTGACACATTCTTATCCCATGGAAAGGTACTAAAAAGTATTTCTTTGAAACAGCAAGAGAACAAGAGCGGATTTCATAGCCAAGTAACTAAACAACAAGGAAAAATAAAAGGAAAAAGGAAAGGAAAGCATGTAATCTGCCCTAAATTTAGAATGACTTCTTTGGTTTACTCCATATTTCTTTTCAAAACACAGTTTTTGATAAAGATGTAATGTGTAAGCTATGAAGAGACTGCTTCCGTGTGGGGCAATTCAGAAATGTAGATTTAGAAATCAAGCTTGTAATGGGAAATGTACTTAAATCTAAAATGAATTAAGAGCCTGAAATAAACTAGTGAATTCCTTCAAATTGACAGATTTTAATTCCAAAATAGTTCATTTCAGTTTCTCTATCAGAATTTGCAAAGGTTTTCCTGTTAGCACTGATTTTGGTGTCAAATGCTAGGCTGTTAGGATCGCTCTTTGTTTTCATTCACAGTAAGCTTCTTTTCCATTACTTTTTGCATACAACTACAAAAAACTTTTACTGAGTAGATCTAACTGCTAACCACTTACTCAGAGCTGAAAGCAGCAATCTGTTATGAATCATTCTGTGGGTATTAGAAGACAACGAGTTCTTTCACATCTACTGGTTTAATTCATTCTCTCTAGATAATATCCCTTATTTCAATTACAATGTTTATCTTTTGAAGGCAACTTACCCTCCCCCTAAATGTAGTATTCCTAGAAACACCTGGCACTTTTTCTCCTGCATACTTTACAGCTCAGTATGAAAAACATCATCCTTATATCTTTGCTATCTCATGGGCCACAACACTGAAGAAGGTAAATATTGTTGCCTAGACCATAATTTATTGTCCACAACATCCTGGCCTATGAGATATGGCATGCCCATTTTTAAGTCCTTTGTAGAGTGTTCAAGATGCTGCTGTATTTCCTAAGGGCAGTTGCTGAATTTGAGTAGCAATCTTAAGCTACAATGCAAAAATTCCCTAAAATGAGGCACTTCAATCATCCAGCTGTAATGTGGCCGAGTCTTCAGTGAACAGCATGTCTGACGACCTTGGTTAGAGACAGGAGAATTTCAAACTGAAGGATGAAATCCAAATCAGACATATCATGAGGAAAAACCTTCTTTCAGCCAGGGAGTTTGCAAATATTGAGATCAGGGCTGTGCTACTTTGATTCCGGAAATAAAGGAAAACTTTTTTTTATGATCCTTGTGGGCTACTTCAAATTCAGGATATTCCATGATCCTATAACCACTGTAATTGACTCACATTAGCTTATTCTTAAGGAGACGATCTCCTGCAGTATCTACATCCTCATGGAAATCAACCTACTGCCATTTGTTTAGAGAAACATCAACAGCAGTGAGCTTCCTCCTGAATTTCCCTTCTCATGTCAAGAATGAGAATTGCTTCACACAGCTCTGCCCTGGGAGAACTGTACTGAGGAAATTTGGGGCAAAGAAAGGAATAATTACCTCTGCCGAACACCAACATAAAACCATTCTTTTACTTATTTGCCTGAAAAACCAAAACATTTCAGAAAATGTCAGATCATGTTTCAGTTATTTGGAATCATAGTAAACAGGAAAAATGAATTATGATGTTCTCTTTGTTTAGAAAGCTGATATTTGTTTAATGTTTTAGTTTCCTTTGGAGACAATCTTTTCCCCACTCCTCCTTCTTTTAAAAATTACCTTAGGGCTTGCTCTATTTCTTGGTGAATTTACAGTTTTTGCCTTCTCTAGCCAGACCTTGTGCAAAAAGTCCTCTAGTTATAGCCTTGGCTCTCCCAGAGTTGCCATAAATGAAAATCTCAATATATAAAGCCCAGCATCTTGTGCCTCTATAAAATGTTGGTTATCTAATATAGGGCTTTGCCTTTCATATAATTTTTCTAACATGAGTTCCACCTACCTTACTCAGATATTATTTGTTTAAATATTAGTCTTATGTTACATTGAAAAAAAAAAAGTCCTATTGCAAACATTATTAGCAAAAATATCAGTTAGGGGGCAGTTCAAAACAGCCCTGTACTTTTGAAGAGACTGTAACTGGTTCGGTTCCATATATTAGTAAGCTGAAAATAAAGGATCAGAGAGAAGAAAAGGTGAAATCTGGTGAGGCACTGTTGGATATTGATTTTAAAAGAGCTCTCATTCCACAGTTACTGGCCTCCTATTTGTCTTCTCCCTCTTCCTGAATTATATTTACTGCTATCCATGGTCTTTCCTCAAGCATCACAGGGAAACAATAAATATATGGAAATAATGGGGAAACTATAAAGGATAAAAAGGTATTGTCTAAAGAGAAATTAGCATGCTTGCAAACACAGGGTCAAATTCACCTCCTATCATCAGCAGTGAAGCTCATTGAAAATCATTGCAGATACAGTAACAAAACAGAAGAAAATGTGCCCTTAAAATCTGGCAGGGTCTGTGTGCTGTGTAAAACGTGGACCTGCTTCTGTTTTCAGTCCAATCACTTTCTCAAGTGAAGAAACTTATGAGGACACTCACAGTGCAACTGCAGTGATGTCTGCCTTTAATAATACAACATAACATTTGGGATTTTGAGTACCCTCAAAACTTTTTTCCACATCATCAACTCACACATCACAAATGCTACTTTATCCAAATACTTGTATGGTTGTGTAAGCAGCAAACAGATTGGACCTGTCAATACTTCCATAACAAGAGATATCTAATTTAAGCAAACAAACAAACAAACAAAAAGAATTATTGAGATATTTTATTTAAACAATTACAAATAAAGCCCTTTTTATTTTAAAAATGAAAAACAATTTTTGTGATGCTATTATAACAAAGTTAGTGAAATTATACTATGAATTCACATTTTATTAATGCAATACAGGATGAACAGACATCCTGGAAGAGCCAGCAAGACCCAAACTTAAGCATATATGATGCACAATACATTAAACAGGCACCAAGTTATAAAAATATAGCAATCAGGAATTAAAAGGAGCATGCCTTCCATTCTTAGGGAAGTGTCAGTTATAAATCACTTCTCTCCAAACAGAAATGTTTCTTAGTCAAATAAAGAAAAAAGGAAAAAAAAAAAAAAAAAAAGAAAAAGCAAAGGTCTAACTGCCATATATACTCAATTTAAATGTCATGTCTTATTAGAACCCAATAAGTGGAACGTCTGTTTTCCTCCTTTGGTTAAGCCATCACATTTGTCAAAATTTTATGATAATTCATTCCATCATTCCTCAGACATTTAAATGACAGACAGACATTGGGAAAAAAAAAAATAATAAATCCCCGTAATCCTACAATTCATGTTAAACTGCCTCTGGAGAGTTTTTTAAAGTACACCGCATTGTGGTAGGAGCAGAGCCCTAAACTTCTCAATTTCACTTATGATTTGCTGCCTTTTTGGAAAATGACAATAAATTGGCTCTCTACTATTCTTGACCTCTTGACTTTTGAACTCTGGCTGTCCATGCTTTAACTTTGCTTGTTTAAGTCAGCAGCTATCGTATCACTCTGATCCTCTCCCAGAGGGTCTGGAGATTTAAGTTTCCTGAACGGTTAAGCTCCCCCTCTAGTGTTCACTGCTCATCATATTATTCCTCCAAGAAGGGAAGAGACATGTCACTTCAGTCACTTCATAACTTCTCACAGAGATGGCTTCTGCTCATTTATAGCTTAAGACTTTAATGACAGTAGCAGGAAAGGGTAAGCAGAAACCTTTAGATGCTTTTATTGGCTTAGTGCAGCTGATTTTGTAAAAACAAACAGAAAATACCAATGAAGATCTAGTCAGACATTAGTGTAAAAAATTTTAGATATTTTAGAAAAAAACTAAAAAAAAAAAATCTAGTGGCATACCTAATATATGAAATAGGATTTAGAAGGCAAAAGATAACATATCATTATCCCTAAAAAGCATCTGTTTGTTCATAGGTGAGTGAGTTAATAAGTGAAAATCAGGGGAGAGAAATCTTCATTTAAGAGCTCATTTCTAATGAAATACGGGAAAGGGTTTCTCACATATCTCCTTCCTTATTAAATCTTGCTAGTGATCTGCAAAATACATCTTTTTTTGCTTGTGAGTCAACATATTCATATATACACACACACACTGGTGTGTGGATTTATAATTTGGATTTATGTTCATAAAACAAAATCTACATGAATATCATTTAGTTATAGTCGTCAAAATCTGGAATCCTGAGTGGTTAAAAGCTCTGTGTCTTTGTTAAGCACAGCCTTGGACCCGCATACAGATGCAAACCAGAATTTATTGTACTGTGAAACACTGAAAAATAAACCCTGGCTTTTCAAATGACAGTGTGTTGGCATATCATCTGTAAATCTGATTTGACTTAACTGTTAAATGCATGGTGTCTTAGTTAAAGCAAGAAATTTAAAAGCAGCCCCTTCCTTCAGGTCCCTCTATGCAAATCCAGTGCATAAAATACCCCAAACAAAACACTATTCACCAAATATTATTAAAAATGCAAAGCACAAATGAGAATCTGTGGCAGAAAATATTTTGGTTTTTATTAGCCTGGATAATTTTTCTTAACTGGTATCTACTTGTGATTGATATACGCAATACTTCTCTTGTAGCAGCCATTGTTTAATTGCACAGAAATAAAAAAAGGAAAAGTTAAACAGATGTCAGCTAAAAACCCACTGGGTTTGCTGTAGATATGAAAACATCTATTAAATAATCTCCAAGCAAAATTCTGATGGAGCATTTTCCATTGTTTTAATGACTCTCCTGAAAAAAAAGCTTTTGAAAATTATGCTCATTGGGGCAAAGTTTTCTTTCAGAAGAAAAATAGAAGTCATGCAGTATTTGTTAACTTCTAGATGGCCTGTTTAGCTTTTGCCTTTTCAATGTAGCTTTTCTTCTTTTTTCCTCCCCAGTATTAAATATTGCAGCCTGTAAAATTTGAAGCAAAAACATAGAACTTATCTGAACAAAATTAGCCACTTTAATGGATTTTGTACATTTTTTCTCTCTATATTCTTTCATGAACAATTTCCAATGTCTGGATTTTTCATTCCAAGTCTCATTGAAAACTTTATCTCCCTGATGCAATTGACAATTCTGCTCTCTTCGTCTTTCTGTGAGGTATACACATTAAAAAATCTGGGGGTACTTACAATAAAAAAAAGAATTTTAGAAAAAGGAACTGCAAATTTTGCAAGCTGCTTAAGGTTGTTTATTTTGCTAGTATGCAGCAGAGCTCTGTAATCAGAATATATTTAGACTGGATAGATCTGTGAGCTGCAAGTATGTGTGGATTATATCTGTGCAGAGGAATTTCTAGCTGAAGTGGACAGAACTATAGAAATTCATCTTAGGGCAATCTCTTTACAAAAGTGCAATTTCTAAAGTACTATGGAAATAAGCTGTATATGTGCAAAGGTAGGGCATGGATTGATTATTTTGGAAGAAAGAAAGAGGTTAGTACTAAAATATGAAGGATGATCTTCAATACCATTTATTCTGTCTACAGGGCTCTCTGTCTATTGGACAGAGAGCTAACATATAATAAGAATTGACTAATGAGGCATTAAATCATCCATAAAGCAAAGTCTGATGTCTTCCTTATGTGTAGACCACTTAACATTGCATGCAAAATAATACACACTTCAGTTCCTCAGTGCTACAATAACAGTACCCGTCCTATCCTGCTGTTCTCCAGTGAACATCCCAGGGAATAACATGCCATTGAGGCTGTGGAGATTGTCTGGTGCCGAATCTGCTGATATTCCCAAAAATGGGCAGATGGTCACCTGGGCTGCAATAGGGATGGCCTGATTCACAGACCGAGGAGAAAAGTAAAATGAGAAACACAGACAAAAGCAGTATGTAAATAGGACTCAAATTACAAGTCAGCATCTTAATTAGTTTCTAAATTATTGCTCTGACAAGAAATCAGTTGCTGTGTGGAGAGGAGTAGGGGGCAGAGAAGATACACAGGAAGATGGAAAGATAAAGACACAGATATTCTACCATCACACAAAATTCCCTTCCCCAATGAGTCAGAACAGAGTAATATATCCAGCACTTTATCAGAATATTTGCTTCTACAATCTGGTTTCTTTAACAGTAAAAGTCATAATAAAGAGAAGTGAATATTATTTCAGACATCTAAGAATTAAAGATGGCATGGACATCAAAACATATAATAAAAAATTGTATTAAGTGGTAGTGTAGAGATAAAATGAGTAAGAGAAAAGTTAAAAATAAGGAAAAATAAAGTTTTTTATCACTTTTCTCGTCGAAGAAAATTCTTAAAAATTAAAAAAGGGGATAGCAACAGAACTTATAAGAATTTCTTTATAAAAATGCATATAATGTCTTATTAATCAACCACACTTCTCTTGAAGGATATTATGCCTTAAAACTTTTTAAAGTGGCAATTTAACATACTTCTGAATTAAGGAGAAAAACACAACAAAACAAACCCCCAACACTACAGATAATAAGGTTGCAGTTGTAAGTCTTACATAAGGCTAGAACAATTATTCACTTCATAATTTACTGTGCTTGCAAGGTATCTTGCAGATGATGTTTGAGCATCATTGAAGTAATGTATACATTGAATATGGATTAGAACTTTGTTTTCTGTGCTGCCTCTCTGACTTTGATCTATTTGCAGAACGCTTGAACTTCTCAAGTTTATTTAATCATTAGCTAAAGAAATTATATGTGGTTGGACAACACTCTGGCCTGTCAATGAGTAAAACCTGCTAAATATTTTAATAATCTTTGGTTCTCTAAAATCCTTTTTTTTCTTTAACACCTGATATTATTATGTGATACAGATATCTATCTAAAACCTTTATAGGGCTGTAAAAATGTGAAACCTGCTGTACCTGAAGTCTGTATAAAGGTTCATTTGGTACCCAGAAATGTTTTCTTCACTAATTTCTCAAATGTAGCTTATATAACTGCATTATACTGTTGTAAAATCAGGAATGAAACATTCTGTTGTAATTTCAATTAAATCAAAAGTATTTCTGGCTTGTTTTTGACAGTGGTGGGACAGAAAGCTCATGTTCTTTGAACTATCTTCTTACCTATTTAAAATATGATTTAAGATACTGTTTCATTACAATATATCCATCTAATTTCTACTACTTTTTTAAAAAAAATAACACTACACAGCAAGGCAATTTCTTAATACTTTTATTCCTTTATTTCTTTCCTTGTAGATTGTAAGGGAAAGAGTTCAATGTTCTGATAGGTTTCTGTTTGTTTGTATCATTTGGTGAGGCAGTTTATGTATGCACAAGTTTGTTATATATGTATGGGAAGGAATTATTTCTTGGGAGACAAGCTCTGAGTCTAACTCTGTGGTCAGTTTTGTGTTCTTTCTTATTTCTTGTAAGAGCTAATTCCACAGTCAAGGCTGAGCCTGTGAGGTGGGTAACTAAGCATCCCTCCTGTTAGTCAACAACTGCACTGAACTGCTGCCACGAAAGGTCAGGGAGGAAAGCTGATCTCTGGATATCACGGATCAAACCCTTGGAGGGATTTGGGCAGTGGATCAGAGACCTTGAACTGGACACTTCCACCAGCACAATATGAAAGGCAGAGTAGTAAAAGCAGAACTGACTACTAAGCAAATAGATTGACAGACCTTGTTGCTGGGGCATATACACAAACTCCCACCCTGCCTGAGTCACTAGCTGGTGCTTTTTCTGGTTGTTTTTCATTCTTACATATATTGATCAGCAATAATATTGTGTATATATATATATATGTAATATAACATTTTTCATCCTCTTTAATATTCACAGCAAGTAAATACAGATCAAACCAATAGACATAAGCACCAAGGTTATCCAATTTTCTTTAACCTAAATACAAACAGTATAGCAGCAAGCAGTGCTATCATTTTAAATGTTCTTCCTCTGTTTTTTCAGGTTTTTTGTCTCTTTTTATTTTCTTCTTTCTTTTTGTGGTGACTTATCCATATGATTCTTCAGAGAATCAATCAAAAGTCCTTTTCCTAGTGCAAATCAATCAATCAATTTCTTATGCCTGACAAGGGCTGTTACATACTACAGAGTCACAAAACATCCATTTATGTTGCCTTAACAACATGTTTGTCTTTGTTTACCACAAAGAGATTGCCAAATTCTTTAGAGGACAAATACACAGACATTTAAGTTACTAAATCCTATAATGGGTGTCACTATTATCTAATTTCTGGTATCAGACTGTCTTTAGAAGACCTTCTCTACCTTGACATACATAGCAAAGGCTGAAAAAAATTTAAACTGTTCAGAGATACCACATTTTATACACATTTCCATAGCACTATAGCTATTGAGAGAGAAAATTCTCCAGACTCCAATCTTTACTTTAAGATTCAAGCTGTACCACCTCAGATGGGTAGTGTAGAAAGGACAGTTTTCAAGAAATTGCCTTTTCTTCTTTTTGTAGCACTGTAAAGGAAAATAGCTTTTTCTGCTTTGCAGGGGTGCCTGATACCCAGAGGAAATTGATGGAGATGAACTGGGATGATGAACCCTCTACTTGCCTTCTTCATCCTTTGAGTTAGGTGAATTGAAGGGAATGGTATGAAAAGAGTTAAACCTCTGCTTGTGGCTGACTTATGGGCTTTACTCTGACTGTTAAGAATAGTAAAGATTTTCAGTTTTCTAAAACTTAATGATTTATCATTATTTTTACTGGACTACGTGCAGTTTAGGCCTATTATTTTCAGATGAATGGATTTGATGGGCAACTTCTCCGTAACTTCTTATGCAGTCTTCCACTTACAAAACTAGAAATAAGTATACAACTTTTGAAAATCTTTGCATCTCCAAAATTAGCTCTTACAGTTCTTACATGCAAAGAACATTGCTCCAAATCTGCTAAAGAGCAAAATGTACGTATACCAGTGCCCATGTTCCTAACTCAAATATAC
The DNA here is from genome assembly GCF_001522545.3 of Parus major. NCBI lineage: Eukaryota > Metazoa > Chordata > Aves > Passeriformes > Paridae > Parus > Parus major. Next base: position 60,052,270 of record NC_031799.1, on the reverse strand, counting down.
TGCATTTGGAGACATTTTATAAAAAATTATGATATGGATATGAATTGTTTCATGTATCTTCCTTTTTTTTCATCTTTCTGTTACCATTCCTTTAAAGAGTTAATAGATAAGGGTGACAAAAATATGGATGCTCAGTTCAGAGCAGGTGTTTTCCAACCACACCTACAGAAGAAATTTTCTTCTAAATTTGTTCCACGTTATTTTTAAATTTTAAAAGAAGCATATTTTGCAACTTGTAGAAGTAATGGACAGTCAGAAGTGCAGAACAGTGGAGACTGTTCAGTAGCACAGGGAGCAGAAGTGAAGGTTTTCTTACATCTATTTTTTGGACAGATTTTCACCTTAAGATGATCTATGTCTGAAAATGGAAATGAATCCTCTACATCCATTTGGTACTTAAAACTTCTTTTCAAAGTGACAATAACTTTACTGGGTACTCTAAAAAATGCACAGACAAACCTATTTATTGTTGATTATGGAGAACCACTAGTGAAGTGTCATAACTTTAGTCAACTAAATAAGATAGCTGTGCTTTAGTGTGCAGTTTGAGTGTGATTTTGCTTAACATACCAAATGAATCAAAAAGTAATGTTTCTCATGATTAAAATGGATAATTTTTGAACTAATCTTTCTGATTCTCAAAGACAACTAAAGAATGTAAAGTATAACTAACTCATTTATGGCAGGAGTTAAAGTATGATTAAGTTAATCTGATATTTTTTCTGATATTGGACAGGTTTTCTTTATTCTAGGAGGAAGCTATAGTACTCTTAACAACTGTAAATATTATATCTGCTGTGAAGAGGCCAGCTGAAATTTGGACAATGCAAAGAAACACCCATAATTTTTCTCAATCATTCACATATGCCCAGTGCAGGACTTGTAGGAGACTGCAGAAATAATAGCGTGAGTACAAGGTCTTTTACCTGGAATTGAATATCCTGGTATTTGTCAAAATCGGAGAAGAAAAAAAAATATCCAGAAATATTTGATATTTTTCCATAATCTAAGAAAATAAGTAATTAAGTGCCCAGAGTAGAAACGCAGAAACCGGGGCGGGGAGGGTGTATGTTTTATCATGGTCTCTTATATTCCTTTAAACTCTTGGTAATGAAGCTACCAACAAAAGTAATCCTCACTATGCTTTTAATATCCTGAGCTTTTTCAGAATCGGTCAGTCTCCTAAGAAGTAATAATATTATTCAACATTTCTTATGCAGCCAGATTTAGGATGAAATAAGGGAAGCCATGTCCAAAGTAAAAGATAAATGTGGAGATCTTTAAGACTATAATAAAAATCATAAAAATATGTTCCATTTAAAGAAGCTAAATAATGAATGCAGAAAAGGCAACTGTGATGTTCAGCTAAATCTGTGCACAATTTTTGTGGGTTTTTTTTTCTCAAAAAAAGTTAGAACATTCAATTTTCATAAAAAAAAAATGCCGATGGCTTCACATCATGACACAAACCAAATATATTCTAACTGTGCCTCAAAATTAATGTCATTATGTAGTAACTTTCAAAATCATCAAAATGCTTAACATCTAACTGAGGAGGAGACTGGGTCTACCATTAGGGTCAAAAACATAGCACAAGGACAGCTAAACAATGTCTTTGGCATGTTTACTGTTATCTTCCTATGTCATATACATGTTTCAAGAGTTTTGACCATTTTCACTCCATCTAACAGTGGTAGGTATTGCACAGCCTTGCATAGTAGATAATTATAAAATCTGAAGTTAGATGATGCACTAAAATAAACTGAGAGAGTTTTTCTGACTTTAACACCTAATCCTACATACAAAAAAAAATAAAGAGAAAATTTTCTCTTTCTTCTGAGAAAATTTTGCACACCATATATTTTATTCTTCTGACCAGGAAAATTTTTACAACAACACTTTAACAGGTGCAATGTTGGGTTGGGCTGCTCTAGAGAGAGATGACATTCTGCAGGCAACATTTTAATTTCATTACATTCACACTGGTTTACACCAGATGCAGTCTGGCCCATCCAGAGTATGAAACTACCATCATCCTCCATCCTGCATCCTGCACCCTGCATCCTGCAAGTAACACAAAACTACTTGTGATTTCTGCCTGCAGAGACACTTTGGTAAAACCAGATGAGAATAACTCTGCTTTGAACCAGTGTCAGATATATAGCATAAGGCTGGACATTCTGGGCATAAAATTGGTTAATGTAGATTGTTCTGTATGAAGGAGACACACTAGCAAAAGGAAATGGCATTAAACAGCAGAGATGCTTTGCTGTGATTTAACCTCTCAAGACTTGGAGCACAAAGGGGGCAGGATATCCTTTACAATATGTTTTGAAGCACAGTTTAAGAAGCACATATCTTTCCCCAAACTGTACTGTATGTCTTTCTCCATACAGTAGCCACCATAGCCTTTTCCCCATGTGCTGGGAACCATGAAGGCTTTTTACTTTTCCTGCATGCAGAAAGTTGAGAAGATTCTGGAGCAGCGTCCAAAATCTGGAAGATAAAAGATGGTTATAATGCTGCTCATGTATATGACAAGATCTTATTATCCTTAAAATGAATTGCCAGGAAGACCTTAAAACTCCTGCTTTTGAAAGCTTTTCTAATGTGTTTTCTGTCCGTATTTTCAGAAGGAGCTATTGATAGTGGACATCTTGGTTTTGTGTCATGTAATTGAAATGTTTTGCTTCTCGAAGTTCACCATATCTACAAATATTGAGCTGTGGCTGCAAGTGACTTTTATAATCAGGACTAAGGAAACAAATTGAATGTTCAAATTCTGTGTCAGCACTTGGCTTTCAGTATATGAACATTCTGGCAAGAAAAAAAAATAAAAAGGATTTGTCAAGACTCAGCTCCTGTTTCCATCCAATTTCAGAACAATGAGTATCACCAGTGTTAACACTCTACTCCTTTTTTGACTTGTCTGCTCAGAGAAAGTGTCTGAAGATTGACAACCTGATTCATAAACACACCAGAAATCATGGCAAAGATTATGAAATTATATTTCCTAACACACAAAATTAATCTACTAGTTTCTTCTATCAACTTGTAATTGTTTTGTCTAGTATAATCTTAAAAAAATTACAACCAAGCCACTAAAACTTGTGCTACAGTTTAACATGGAAGCCATCTATTATCCCTCATTTATCTGTATTACTGACCCCCAATCATACACAGCATTTTGCATGTATATCTAGTCTTTCTTCCTTGAAGAACACAAGGTTGAAATCTTGACCCCCAGAGCTATATAATCTTGAGATTAGGAACTCTGAGAAGAATGACAAGAATATATTTTGATAGGAAGAACTGAAAAAAGAGTGAGAAGCAAGATAGCATATCAATGTCAGCATTTTCAAAGCAAGGTTAAATTGACAATTTTTTGCAGAAAGCATATTACTGCATTTCCTTTCTAAGAGTTTTTTGGAAAGACCACCTAGTGGTCCTTGTAGTTTCTTGTATTTACTTACTTACAACTACTCTTGTACTTTCTTGTAGATGTACTTACAATAATATTGCAACACAATTGAGAAGTTACTATCCCTGTGATGCTTATTCACCTGCTGATTAGAATTCTAAAAGAGCAGAAATTTTATAAGGTAAAAAATAAGTAGGCACATTATCATCTGCAACATTATGCCAGATTAATTTCATTTTCTTGAACACCTCACTAAACAGTATTATAAACAATTACTGATTTTATTCAGTACTTATCATTATACAAAAAAAAAAAAAAGATAACAAATGAAGAAAACTGACATATTATAAACTTGTGGGAAGGGAAAAATATTATTTTCAATTAATTGATAAAATGTGACTCCAGTGAATCATTTACTGTCTTGATGTTCCTTGATGTTCCTAGGTTATTTTGCTAGGTGATTTGTGTATTATGCAGCTGAGATTCTTCACTCCAATAATGTCAATAAGTTACTCTAAAAAGTGTCATAAGGAGTAAAAAATGTAAGTATGGAGGCAACATAAGAAAAAAAAAAAACCAAGACTTGAAATAAACAGAAATGCACAAGGAAAATGGATGTAGGGTAAGGTTGAATTGTAAGGCAAATTTATGTTTAAATTAGAATCAAATAACCATTAAAATAATTTAGAGAGGATATCTGGGCATTGAAACTAGATTGCATGAGAAAATTTGTTCTCCATTCCTTGGATTCAACATGAACACCGTTCGTTGCCGTTCCTAAACTGCTTCTGAAGAGTGGCTTTCGTATTGTAATGGAATTGTTGTGCAAATAGGGATTACTACATAAAATTAGAGCTGTTATACTGCCCCTTATGGTTTTATGCTAATCTGTAAAGAGTCTACTATGAGCCCACGAGAAACAGCAGATCCTGCCCACTGGTGCCCCACAGTCTGCTCAGGGATGGAGATTTGTTCTTATCCTTGTCAGTAAAGAAAACAGAAAAAACACACAAAAAACAAAATTTGTTTGGCTCTTTCTTCCTATTCTTATGGAAGAGGACATCAACTGGAAACATCAGTTTAAAAAACCTCCAAATTCTAAGATGCTTACAATGTAAAAGAATATTTAGAAAGACCTGAACTGCTCTTTAAATGTGTTATTATTCAATATGATGAAATATTTCATCAAGATCTGTGTAAAAAACCCTGATGGACCTTTTCAGACTAAATTATTAAAATTTTTGCAGAAAGGAAAAAATAAAACTGGTGGATATTTCCACTTCTTCTGCTTGTGATGAAAACTAGTATGTTTTGTGTATTTAAAATTAGGATTACAAGAAAATCAGTTCATCCATACAGATTTATTTCTTGGTTTATAACTAAAAAAATTAATCCCATTTAAAATGACAGTTTAGAGTTGAATTACAGCTATTTTAGTATGACTATTATGCAATCTTATTCTGCTTATCTGCGTAAAATAATTTTATATGTACCAAAAATCATATTGTCCTTTCTCTGGTTCATTTATCAACAGACATAGCTGATAGCCAAACTAAAAGTAAAATCTTTGTCTATTGGCTGAATTTTAGACAACTGTACTTTCTTTTTACAGGCCAAAAAACCCTACATATAATCCTGTTGTAGATTTACAATTTAGGTGTTATCCATGCAAAAAAAAAAAAAAAAAAAAAATTCCTTGCACAAAAAAGATGGAACCTCCAGAGATGTTTAGATCAAGCTGAAATATCCTTAGGGAAAAAATAATCCAACATATGACAACATCAAATGAGATGATCCAGTTGTGTGATGATGGGAACACTGGAAACTAATCAAAGATAGGAGCAGTGTTACAATTATATTTTTGTCAATTGATACATCACCATATTTGAAATTTTATGCTAATCTCTTTAAGTATCTTGTAGAGCAAGAAAAGAGGTATATAATTACTTTTGTCTATACTAACATGAAACAACAATGCCTTTAAACTCCTCTTCATCTGGAGATACACAGTCAACAAAAAGCTCTGATATTGTCAGAATCAGGAGTGGAAAAGGTCCTAATAAAATTATCTGTTTATAAAATGCTAAGTGAGGAGTTTTCTTTCTTGGAAAACTGCCTTTAATCCAATTCTGTTGTAAATGTGGTTTGGAAAACTGTCGCCTGAAGCTCACCTTAATGCAGTGGTGCCACTTTTCAAAAAACCCCAACAAAACTAAACCTGAATTAAAAACTGTTTAACTCCCCCATCCCTTCAACTTTATTATGGCTGTCTAAATAGCCCAGGAGAGATAAATCAAAGCCTGAACTGTAACCTTACACTTATATACTTGTTAAGTGACTTTTTTACAGTCTGTTATTGCTAGAAATTGGATTGCTTTTAAACTAATGTTGTCTGGCGGGCAAAAGTGAGGGAAATCACAAAGCCTGGAGGAACACTAATTACTTGTTTTAATTAGCAGCAACTTTCACTAGAGTATAATCTCCCTACAGGCCACTTTTTGGTAGGTGTGGCGAATTTAAAAAAAAAAAAAAAAAAAAAAGGCACATAGAAACAAACCAATAATCTCTTATTTATTCCTAAATGAGAGCTGCACTCTTATTACAGTGTAGGCACATGCTTTAGAGGGAGCTGCTCACTCCAGGGGCAGTGGGGCTTGCAGCACTGGCTTCTTCACTTGGAGACCTTTGGCAATCAGCTGCACAAAGCAGTCCCTTATTTTATGCTGCTACATCACAAAAGTGCTCCTTTTGTTACATTTCCTCCCTTTAAATGGACTTAATCCCCTTTTCAGTTCAGGCTGTAGTGAATTCCTCAGGGACATATCACTTGTCACAAGAACTGCAATGGCCCGCTTGGCAAACCTTTCAGCCTTTTTTTGAATTCCTTGGTTTTTTTTTTATTTTCCACATTAAATCACACTTTTCATTCCCCTCGACATAGGGCAACCCCCTTAATGATGACAGAGAGATAGAAATTCCTCCACTCCCCCCTGTGTCACCATTTTGTTGCTGAGAGGCAGCTTGCCAGTCTGGAAATCAAACATGGTTTTCAGCAGGTGAACATGCTGGAAGTCATGGGCTGAGGAACGGGGAGGCTACAGGGAACTTGGCTTCCCGCAGCAAATTAAGTTGTCCATGAAACCTTTTCATTTACTGGGAGCTGGATTTATGACTGGTTTTAATGTCCAAAAGAGCTGGAATACAGGTGTTCCTCATGGAGGATATGTGGGTTTGTGTGGCTGGACGATCAACACAGACGATTATTTTTTGTTAATAACAAGTGACAAAAATTTCAAGGAGGAAGAAAAGAACAAGTACCTCTGTTTTTATTATTGCTTATTAAAGGGCTAGGAAAAATAATATCTGAGTTAAATGCTGTTTGAAGTCATAAGGACGTGGTAAAGCCCATTGAAAATGTAAATATATGTTGAATTATAGAAGCCATATCCATATATAACCTGATATATGCAACCATATATAATCAGACATAAGGATCCCTTTAATCCCACAAATTCAGAAACAAAAATTTGGCTTTTAAGAGGAAAAAAGAGAATGTTCTCAACATTTGTGTTACTTTACATTGAGCTGACTAAGCTTCTTGAAACAACATGACTTCAGCACTTTACTAAAAATTTAGTTTTTAGTAAACTAGAGCTATGCCAAGTGTTGTCCATTATCTGGAGAGGAACCTTCGATGTGTTCATCTACCATTTATTATTTCTCTCTTAAGTGCAGAACCAACGAGGAACGAAAGGAGCAATATTTCTTAATTCAATGTTAATATTTATATGCTAACCCATTTTAGCTGGAATTTGAGAAGGACAGCATAGAAACATGTTCTTTAATGCCAAACATACTTTTGTGTTTATTTATACATATATATGTACATGTATAATTTTGAGACATTGTAGAAATCAGTCTATAATATCAAAGTTGATCAGTGGACTAAAGAGCAAAGGAAGACTATGCTTCCAGAAATGCAGGTTACAGATGCTGGAGTGACAGCTGCCACCTCCTGATCAAAGTATTCATCTCTTGGTCTTAATTAATCTGGTACAACAATATAACGATATTTGGGGGGCGGGGGGGAAAAGCATTTTTAATTACTGCTTTTTATTTCTTTTATATTCCACCTTACAAAGTTGCAAGCTGGTATTATAACGTCTTTATGTGAAAGTGTTTTACAGCTTTATCCTTTTGTTACAATCTGTCATGTACCGGAAGGATTGCCACATATTGTAATATACTCCAAAACACAATTTGCTCTGCACTTCAGGCATGAAAGCAAATAACTGTTTTTGTAAAACAAAACAAAACAAAACAAAAAAACCCAAACCCATGTCCAGAAGCAAAAAATCCCCACAAGCTAGGGAGGAAATAAAAATCACAGGAGGAAAAAAGTGAAAGCACCAAGGAAAAGCTCTGGACATTATCACACAATTGATTCTCATTCGTGCCATTTTTGCCTAAGAAAGAAAAGTGTCATTCCTTAATAAATAACATTTTTACCATCTTGGTGGGGGGGATGGATGATGGATGATGGATGGAGGGGGGAAGGGAAGGGAAGGGAAGGGATGGGGGGGGGGGGGGGGGGTGGTTGGTGGGGGGGGGGGGGATGGGGAAAAAGGAGGGATACAAGTTGAAATATATTCACTGAGCACATTAAAGCAGCATTCTTGTCATTGTGAATGCACGTGACCAACTCGCGTCCTCGGTGAGAGGTGGGAGACAGTTTTGGGTAATAACGCAAAGAGAATTACAAAATATATTTAAAAATTATATTCTTCATCATCATCAATATCACCATCAACATCATCATCACAACAGCAACATTAACAATAATCATGGTAACAATAATGCCAAGAGCTACCACTACTATTAATACAATACCAACAACAGAAACATTAATAATCTGATAATCTGATTTGTTTGTCCCCCTACCCCCACCCCCCCCTCCCGCCCCCGATGATTTTTTGGCTGGATTTGGCAGTGTATTTTACCACGGTAGACATCTGCTGGATTTCATTTTCTCTTCCCTGAGCTGGCTCCAGCGAGCTGATTGTCTGGAAGACTGAGACTGAAGGACGGAGAGATTTGAAAGAAAAAAGTAAACATTACCAACAAAGACTATAATTGAAAGGGGCTTCGTGAACAAGGGGTGTTGTCGGAAAGCAAAATAGGAGAGGGTGGGGCTGCCTGGGGCTCTTTGTCTGCGTGCACACTGAAGCTGCCTGTTGTGCTGCATTGTACTAGGCAGGAATTTACCATCTCACAAGCAGGCTAATAGCTACCTCTACAAACAAATACAAGTATAGAGCTTAAATATTTATAGCTATTTATGACTCCATTTTAACTATTAGTGGCCACCTCTACTTCCAAGACCTAGGAATTTTGGAGGTTCATTTTTAAATTTTTTTTTTTTTTTTTAAAGCATATGTTATACTAATTGCTCGTTAGTCTACCAAGCACCATTCCAGAAGCTGTTCTGTGCATGCTCTGCCACCCAGAACTGACTGAAGGAAAATAGCATTACAACAGTTATGTTTTGTGTTTACAACACAATTTAATTTAGAACCACAGTTTCAGATTTCTTACCTTGATGATTAGAAATATTGTCGTGGGATTTTTTGTTTAAATTTCCTGCAAAATTGTTTGTATCATAAATTTGGTGCCGGTTGATATGAATAGAACAGAAACAGGGAAAATACAAATGGAAAAGAGATGAAAAGTGAGGTTTTAGAGGACAGATAGTTACTGCTAGTTGCTTGGAAGTGTTTGAAGCAGTTTGTACAAAGATATACATGTTTAAACATTGCATCACTAAAATCATATCAGGGATGGCTTTCATTACATCACTTTTAATCTAATATATGTATGCATGGTATCTAAACAGAGATTTCAATACAGCACACACACACACACCTATAAACTTTTCTTGATTGCATAAACTTAAGCTGCTTCGTTACATTTTAAAGCTATGGCATGTGTATCAACAACAACAATGAAAAGACCAATGAAAACTTAATGTAATAGTTAAAGCAAATCACACTCACACACTAAAAAAATCCCTCAGAAAACCTTGATTACATTTTAAAATGTCAGGATGTTTTCTTTCGCCAAGGTATAAGTTTCCTGACATCCTTATTACTATGGTGAAGGCAATGTCAATAATTTTGCTAATACATGTTCTCTTTTACCATAATACCCTCATAATTCTGGGGGAAATCTCACTGCTCAAAAACAGACCTTAAGAAAAAAAGACATAGGTTAAAAGGATGTGGGGAAGTTTTCACTTCATGGAAGGCATTGCTTTTGGGCATCTCTTTTTTGTTTGTACCTTTTTTAAGGACAGAAAGATCCCCAAGTGCCGTATGTCAATAAATCCTCTCTCCTCCCTATACAGCAGCTACACTTCAAGAAAGGTCATGATAACTACCCTGCAAGATCAGCATACAGCTCTGTAGTTGTAAGCAAAATTGCTCAGTGTGGAGCATACAGAGATGTGGATTTGCTGCAAAAGTACTAAGTTAAACACATTCTTCTCTGTGATGCAGTGTACCCACATGGTTAAATGTGTGAAGGGTCAGTCTCTGAAGCATCCTACAAATTGGTAAGTGCTGTGTATGTGTGAAATGGTATTTTTAACATGAGAAAAGAAATTGTTTTTTTTTTTTTCATAAGTTTAATAGAAAATGCTAATGATCACTTTCTGTACTTCTACACAAGAATTTTACATCTACATCTAATAATGTCTTTATTCCACCTGAGAGAGTTGTCAGGAAAATAAAATGATCACTTGATCTACATTCCACAGTGATGTATTTAAATATTCTCTCTTCCTACTTATAAATGTTGGAAACTTTCAGAACAATTCTTAGTTTTAACTTTCTGTTGACCTTTTCCCTTTTTCATGCTCAAATTACTAGATAGGAACTGCAAAAAACATAGCACCCAAAAAATGGTAACCAAAAGAAGACACTATACACATACTAGTCAGTTATTAAACACTAAGTCTATATGATCTATTTGTGTAAAAACACGTTATTTTACTAGTTTGAAGATTAATATCAAGCAATATTCATTTCTAAATGGAGTAGTGCAAAAGAAGGGTTTACCAACATTTTTCTTTATAAAATATTAAAAAATATTTTTTCTCTATAACATATGTTCATATTATACCAAATTTTATGTCCTTCTAAAAGTTAGATAAAGTTGTAGGCAGAAGAATTTACCTTATGAAATATATTTTCTGCTAGGTCTGAAATTAAAGAACACATTGACAACATGTCATCAGGTGCATAACATCTAGAAAGGCCTAGTATCTTTTTTATAATGTCTGAAGTATCACTTATTACCTTCTGCATGAATTCCAGAATTTTCTTGAGTATTGCTTATATTTCTTCAAGCAATAATCCTACACACGAAGGTTTGTACCATCTGTGATGTCCTTCTCTTAGCTGCCTAAGTTCCTTTTTTGTTACTATCAGGACCTGGAAAATCCAGAGACTAGGAATAGCTTAACTATTTCAGTGGGAGCTGGATCCAATACTTATCAATCATTGGGACAGACTTTAATTATAAAGTGTTTAAATAAAGTTAGTTGCTGATCAAATCTGTCGTAATGACCGATAGGAATTGTAGTCCACTCACTCACAGACAGCTATTGGGGTCATCAGGACTCTGGAGGCTACTACCTTAAAAGAATAATCTTCTAATAAAATAGAATTCAGGTTGTGAAAGATAATATCCTTCAGGTTTTCATCTCTCCAATCTGAAGCCTTTGGGAAGTAAAAATTGCATATTTCATTTATGGTGGCCCTGGAGAAATGATCGCCTCACAATTCTCTCATGACCTTCAGGCAGTATAAGCATCCTACGTATTTGACTTTTTATTCTGAAAGGGAAAACAAGAAGAAATAACTAACTGCAAGGTTCACAAGCTGGTAGTTGGCAGCTCTTTATACAAAATTTGGAAACATTGAGGGTGCCAAGAACCACAGATTCTACCCTTCACACTCTAAGCATTGAGAAAACCCTCATCACCATGAGAAAATTCTTATCACTGTGAACAAGCATGAAGCACACATAAAGTACATATTTTTGGGAACATGAGGTCCTGGGCTTGGAGGAGGAGGAAGAAATCTTTTCTGCTGCAGGTAGTTATTCTGTAACTTTGCACAGAGAAGACAAATTGTCCAATTAGCAGTGGAACAAACTGAGCATGGTTTTGAGGAGTTTGATAGAGTTTTTTACAACAGTAATTACCAGTGTGCCCCTCCTATTGCCATACTGAGATGATGACTTTAGGAACTAAGTCTCACCTGCCACCTACCCATTTGGCAACAAGAACCTTTTGGTGGGTTTGATGTAATGGAAGCTTTGATCATGCAGTGAGGGTCTGAGAACACTGCTTACTGATAGTCTTGTACTACAGGAATATGTTGGGTCTGCCTTTTGTACCCAACCACTAATTTTCAGGAAACTTAAAGGAACTGAGATATTTTTTAATCTTTTGTCTGAAATTTCACTGAAACTGGACAAGTGGTCAAAAATTACTAAAGGGGAACTACCAGGCACAGAGATGGATGACACAGCTGTATCTTCCTGGAAACCATACTATGGTTTCCAGAAAAAAAAAAATTAAAAAAAATGTATATATCTATATATATATGTGTGTGTGTGTGTTTCTGTGTGTGTATGTAAAAAAATAGAAATGTAAAATATAATATGTATATATATAATATAAAAACATAAAATACATACGTATACTACTAATATAAAATAGATATGTATGTATATTAACTAATATATGTATACTAACCTCTTCAAATTCCAGCTACTGTTGCTGTAATTATTTCCTCACATGCATAAAACATGTCAGTTAGTGACCTTCACAAAGTTCAACTAAGTGACTTGGATGAGACATAGTAAAACAGGTACTTCAGTGTCTAGCAAGAAAATTAATTCTCTCCTTCTGAGAGATTCTTCCTTCTGAATGATTACCTGTTGAATGATTCTTCAAGCATATCTGCAGAACATAGCTTCTTCCTACTAAATATAGCTGAGGTTTTTTTGCCTTAACTAGTCACCCTGGAAATAGAGGCTTGTCTTTTACCTTTTGCTCACCCACCTCCTTCACTTATGAGCAATATTAAACCCATTTGCCTGCCTGTCAGCTTGTCACACACAAGTTTATATCTATATTTCTGCACTTATCTGAATCTACAGCCCTTATATACTAAACGCTTTCATAGAGCTGATTTGTAAAAAAAAAAGACCACCTTGCTCTCTCTTCAAGATTAATATTTGTCATAAGGCTTATAAGAGATCAGCCAACTACTCAGCCAGTTCTCTTGAAGGAATAGACAGCTCCTTCTTTTTCTGTAAAACAACTCCCATGCAGATCTTAGTGATCTACATATGCATATTGAAGAGACTTTTTTTTTAATCTGACTTTGGGCTGCAGGAGTTTTGTGCCTGGGGTTGCTCCTAATAGTTTCCTCCTTTGCCATCTCATTAAAATCTTAAATATTGTGCATTGGCTGTCATCACTTATCCTGCTTAGGTAAAGTTCCTTAGGTTTGGTGGTATCTTGTGAACAAAAATATTGCAGATTTTTGTTGTAAAGAATGTCTAATCAAGAGAAGCCCATTTTGTGATTATATGTAGCCTTAATTTCCAGTATATCTGGAAAAAAAAAAAAAAAAGAGAAAATAGCAGGAGAATGAAAGATAAATTCTTCCTAGTTTACCAGAACAACAAAAACTTTGTCTGCATCTAGTAATTTGGGAAAATTCCTAGTCTTTGTGTATGAAATGGACTGTTCTATACAGATATATCTTGCTGCTGGAAGGAACCCCACTGAACCTTCTGAGCAGTGGGAAGAAGATTTGGCTTCTATGAGCTCTAGTTAAGAAGTGAGTGATAAAAAGGATCAGTCCATTTTAAGAGTGAACTTGAAAATATTCTTCAGAGGTGTAATATTCACATGCCAGAGTAAATATCACAAAGTATCTTTTGCTTCTGAAACTTAACTGCTGTCATAATGACCATCTGTTGGCTGTAGGTTTCTAACATTCCCTGACCTATGACATTTATGACAAATTGCACACCAAAGTGCTAGAGACATCTTGTTAAAATGAAGCCTGAGGCCCACAAGTTCTAACCCCTTTTGTCTTTAAAGGCATGGGTTAAATGGGAACAAGAAGTAGTTTAGACAGAAAACAGACATGGCCATGGCTAAAAGGAAATGAAATCCTAATCCCCTAACCCTTTGACTTTTGCAGCTTGCTGCACAGCAATGTGCTTTCAACCATTAAACTACCTTAACCTTCTGAAGAGCCAAATCTGTTCAAATTGAGTGAAAATTTGCACATTACCACACAATCTTTGATTGATTCCTGTTTGAAAATTTTATGGAAGGCAACCATTTAATGCAATATTTTTAACAAACAAAGTATGTTTTACAGTCACTTCCAGTACAAGTAATATTTGGTGTCAAATAAAAGCAATGTGAAGGAACACTTTTCAAAGTCACAAGTTAGTCCAGCTGTAAAAGCCACTGGTGTCAGTTAGGTTTAGGCAGATCTCTACAGTTTTTTTAGGGCTAGCTAATATCTACCGGATTTAAAAAAATATGCTCATTATTTCTAACTCTTCCTTTGATGCATTTACCAGCTTATCCTCTTGTGTTGCTTCTGTGTTTTTAGCTTAAAGACAGCAGAAACTCAATTATTGTTCCAAAATGTTAACTTTTGTATCTATTTATCATCTATCTAGCTATCTATAAATTGAATTATGCACCTTACTTAAAAGAAATATAACCTATATTAAAGAGAAAAGGGAAAATTGCAATATTTTATCTCTTCAGTGCAAAACTTCTTGAGTTGTAGCAAATAATACAAAATAAATACCACAAACCCAACAAAAAAACCCCTATACGCTCATATAGCATTTGTAGCATTATGCATGGAAATGTTAAAGGTAGTAAAAATGGCACACAAGAATGTTTTAAAACAAACACTTGTTGAAGTTTCAAAATAAAATTCATATTTATATATTTTCTCACCTAGAATCTCAATTGAAATAGCATAAGTCAGCACATTGGGAAAAAAAAAAAGTATCACAAAATCATTATTATTTTAAGTTTCTGATTAACACATGAAAAAATGTTATGTGGGGCTGGGATATCCACAATTAGATATCGAAAACCTCCATACATTGCTACATGGTTTAAAAAACTTTTTTCTACTGTATACCATGATCTTTATATTAGATAATGACCTGTGAAAACAAATTACATGATTTGGTGGTTGGTCCAATCCCTGGAGCACTTCAGTATTTAAGCAATGGGTGCACACACCACCAGCTTCATGAGAAGAAAACTCCTGTCACCTAATTTTGTGGCATAAAGTCTGCTAAACCTGCATCTCTACAGGCTTCTGTTACCTGTGTTTCTTTCATCCTGCATCTTCAAAAAGGTGGTTTTGTAAACCCATGATGTTTCTATCAGTTTGCAGGCTCCAGTGACTGACTTTGTCTTAGACTATGTCTAGCCATTGACTTCTTTCATAAAGTAATGCTGTCCTGAAATGAATTAAAAGTGCCAAAACAGCTACTGGCAGGAAGGAGAGTTTATTTTGACTTGCCCACCAGACAATCGACTGGGATTGCTGACTAAGATGGTAAGTAAAGAAAGAGAAAGATCATGCAAGGAAGAATTGCATGGAAAACAAGAAATCAAAAGGACATGATGGATGCATCAGACTCATAATTCAGGAAGGAGTTTAAGCAAGTGTGAAAATCACTCTTCCTGCATTTTCAGATTAAAGGCTTTGTTTAAATTGGTTATGCTTTTAATTTATTTCTGTTAGAAAAATATCAGATATGATCCTCATCTCCATAAAGGTCCAGTAACCTTAATTTTCTGCCACATTGATTTACATGGGAGAAAACACAGGAACATACAACTTTACTAATGCTGAGTAAATTGTTACCTACAGAGGTAAAATACCTCCCAAGTACTTTTATCTAACTTTGAAAATGCAGAGGAGACAGTAAATTATTTTCTTGTATTACATGGGTCTATAAGATTTTCTTCAAATTTTCATTTCACAACAGCGTAAAAGTTTGATTGTTTCTTTCTCCTAGAAAGAAAAGGGGAACAAATTGAAAAGAAAAAGGGCTGAAAAAAAGATGACAGCTCACTTACCTCAGGGAACATTGGGAACATGAAGATTTGGGTTTTACCCTTGTACTACCAGTTTTCACTTTCCAGTGTTCTACTCCTTTGCTGAAAATTGCGTTGTGGCATTCAGAAGAATTGAAAAATACAAGCACACAGCACAAGTAAACAACAAAGGCACAAGGAAATGGTGATAAAGCTTAATTTCATAATTATTTATTTCCAAAAAATGAATATCATCAAGTGCTGAGACTTAGGCCCAGACCCATTTTGAATCACCGAGGCACAAATCTCAAGTTTGTCTTCCATGTTGTCCAATGTATGTAGCATCCACCAGTCAATAATCATGGTGTTGATCATAAAATGTTTTTGGAGGCTGAGAAAATTTTCATATTCAACCGTCTGTGTTCTTCCTTTCTCCTCCCCACTGAACCACTCAGCAGTTTCATTTTGATGGTCTATATTTTTTTAAATTACACTCATAAACCATAAAAATCCAAGTCGAAGCTTAGGAAATAACATGTTTGAGCAATTCTAGGGTGGAGAGACTCCAAGCTCATTTAATTTAACTCTTAGATTCATTACAGAGTTTTCACATTCTTAAGCAGAAAAATCAGTACTGTACAAATGAAATGCTGCAGCAATTTTGTCACTGTCAAAGTACATCTTACTTGACCTCAGAAACAGAGCATGAAAAGCCAAAAAACAACACCAGAAAGAGTATATCCAGACTCCTGACAGGGCAAGCACAAGTTCATAAGTGTCGTGGTTTTAAACCAGTAACTAAAAAAATTACTTATTTCTTGCTGTGAGATATGGATTAGAACAAGAGTGAAACAGGCTTAAAACTTAAAAGGAATAAAGAAAGTTTGTTAACAAAACTACAAGAATAAGAACACCAGAATAAACTTCCAGAACAACCATTTTAACCCCCACTAACCAACCATTTCCTTGTTTACATGACAACATTGAGACAAAAACTTTGGAACTTTGGTGTTTAAAACAGTCCCAATTCCTTCTAGAGTCTTTTCATCAGTCTTTGTAGAGAAACAGAAGTCTCCTTCTGCTAATCTATGGAGTTTCTCACAAGAAAACTATTTCTGCTATAGTTTTCTATTGCCCTGATGTCAGCTGCCTAGAAATGCTGTCATCAGAGCTCACTCCTCCCATTTCACATCACTCTGAGGTGTGTTATGGGTTAAATGAGTCTAGGGCTGTCATTTTTTAAGGATGAGTTATTCAAAGGCAAAAGTCTTCTTCATCTGTCTCTGTGAGCTTCACTAGAAAACAGTTTTCTCATTGCCCCCCAAGGCTTCAAATCTTTGCTTCACTGTTCCAGCACTTCACTGAATCACAATTACTCTACTTTTTACTCAAAATCCACACTTTGAACATTCTATTCCTCCCTATATACTCTATTATGAATTAAAGGAGGTTTTTCAGGACCTTATTGTCCATTTCTATAACTTTAACAGAAAAGTATTTTCAGCTTATAAAGCATCTCCTTATTCTCTACCTTTTTTGAGGCTTCTTTTCTTTACTGTCTCTGATCGTCTATAAAGTCTCTTTACATGTTGATCACTCTCTTTTTCTCTCTCTGAATAAAAAGATTAATCTGCAAGTCTCATCTGGGTAATGAAAGGGTTAAAATCTTGCCCAGGCTTTTGTAGATGGTTCTGTGATCTCTGCGGAGCAGGAGCTGGAGTTGTCTGTGATAGAAGATTCCTCATGGCTGTTCTGGAGAGTGTGGTCGCTGTCTCAGCCTGCCGCAGGTCCAGAACCCTTTTTTCCTTTCTTTACTCGGCAGTCTCTGGTGAATTCAGTCACAGCAAAACCTGCAGCTTAGCCAGGAACCGGCCTGGCCCAGCCCGAGCCCGGGACAAGCCCCGCAGGCCCCATCTCCCGGCCGGGAGACGCGGCAGGCCCAGCCCAGCCCCGGCCCGGGCTGCATGGCAAGCAGTAACATGCAAGCTCTGTTACATTTCACAGCCAGGAAACAACGCGCACAAGAGAGCTCTTTCTTTACATCTTAAGGTAGAGTTCACAAGTTGATCTCCCTTTTCAATGGTCAAAAACTGCTGTCAATTCTTAGAAATGACTGATAATTGGTCAGGAGAAAAAACTCCCATCAGTCACCAGCAACTTCAACTTCCTTAGCTCTCAAAACCACCTTAAAGGTAAAGTCACCCCATGACAATAAGATATAGATAGACAGCACTTGTACACCCACATTAGAGCTGATGTCTATGCTATTGGGTCATCTGGTCTTTTGGATCACCAAAAGCACTTTATATCTAGCTTAACACAAACATTCCTAAAAATTTCTGTGTCTGTACATAACGCTTCCTTGATCTTCTAAGTAACTTATTCATACAGACTAGGAGTTCCTCTCCTCTGTTCCACAAGAGATATCAAAATACGAATTTTAGTATCTTCACTTTCTGTGCCTTTTGCAAGGCATATCCGAGAGGCTTGAAATTTTGTTGAACAGACTTTGTCATTTTGTAAAGCACCTCCAACTGACTACTCTAAATCAGAATAATTTAAAGGCACTGAAAAATATGGGACATTGATTATGTCTAGAAATTGCTTTCTTTATACATTTACATTTCCTGTGCTGTTCTAAATTATTTTGTCACAAAGTGTTTGGAAGTAGAGAAGCCATACGCCGTTTTTTTTCTTTGTATGTTTGAGTGACATCTATATTAACAACATTGAACATATAAACTTACAGGTATGCAAGTCATGGAAAAAATGATAAAACAGCTTTTTGAGAAATAGGCACATAGACACAACAGTCACAAATAGAAATTGTGATTACAGCATTAATTATGAGTTATGCATACCAGTTCAAACTGGAACAATACATTAAGACATTAAAGTCATTACAGATACTGTACCAAAGACAGCTACTGGTAGGAAGGATCATGATTTTACATATATTCCTGTCTAGCAAAACAAATTAATACTATTAAAGAGACTTAGTAACAGATTTACATTTTCTAAACAAGTTAAAGAGCTTCCTCTCCAGAAGTCACAGAAATTTGTTTGGATACCTGACCAAAAGTTGGATTTTTGCAAACACTACTCTATACTTTACTACAAATGGTATTTGCAAAACAAATTTCATGAAGCTGTCATGGCCCCTTCCCTCACCATGATTTTTGTGATCTACTAAATACATCAAAGCAACCCTGGTGCCACCTACAAATAGTAGCAATAAAGACTCACTCCGCATGCTGTGTAGAGGTAACGGATAACAAAAATTGTTCCATAAAAGTTTGAAGCTCTTCAGTAAGATTTATATGAGCAGGTAAGCCCTTCCTGCACCCACTATGATCCTTGACCTCAAAAACATTCAATACAACCAAAGGCAAGACATGTTACAACAACTGCCTTGGGCTTGTCCCATGTGGAAGATAACAGCCTTATTTTTTAGATTTGTGGGTCAGATAATGCTGCAGGAGAGAACTGAGACCATAAAGCATGTTACAGTTTTCCCCCATTACCCATTTGAGCTCATCTGTCCTAAGGGCTTCTCATGAAATCTTTGCTGCTCCAGCCATGGCCTGTTTGTCTCAGAAGGCTCTGCCGGGCAAGGTGTTTTGGTAAAGCACTGCTTTTGCAAAATGTTTTGCAGAAAGAATTAATTTTCTTGCTATTGTGAGTTGGTAAATTAACTATGAAGTTGGTAAACAGTTATGTCAAACAAAAAATATCAAGAGAGGTGCTCTTATAGATATCATCTAATCGGAAGCAGTATACACAGTTCAGCTGTGCTGGAATTTTCTCCTCAAAACCTCAATGTTATGACCAGTTTTCCCCATACAACTGATTTAGCTGGAAAGCAGTAGAAAGGACATAAAGTTGAATACATAAGGTGTGCAGTTCATGATTTCTCTTAGAAAAAGAAGTAAAACAGTCCATGTCCTAAAGAGTTTCCAAGAAACAGCTTCCAAAAAAAAAAAAAAAAAAAAAAAGCAAGAGGTCAAAAACCCCACCCAAAATAAGCCACAAGCATACCCATTATGACATTATTTATACTCTTAAAATTTTGTAACACAGAAATCCTGAAATAAAACCAGACTGAATAGCAACCACATTATTCCAATGGTCTCATATTACTTGGTAATATTTTGTTACAACTAGAAAGATATACCTAATGGAATTTGTAGTATCCATACTTGTGGATTATTCAGGAGACCACAACATTGCTCACACTTAATGATAAAACCCTGAAGGAACTTCATGGGTTCCCTTTCTTTAACCTCCTTATCTCTGCATAAGGAAACATTCTATATAATATAGATATAAAATAACTATATTAAATAAAATAGGACTTTCTGCACCCTCTCACAGCAATGATGGTAAATTTACTGAAAATACTGTAGATACTGCCTATGAATAACTGATGTCAACGTATGCTTGAAAATCATATATCTATACTGGCATATAGAGAACAAATACCCAGTAATTTTTGTATCAAAAATAATAATAAAAAACCCCAACAAACAGGCAGGGAACATAGAAAAAATTGATTATCACAGAGATCTAAATTTATACTCAGATTGTGAAATCAGTCATTTTACAAAATGACTGAAAATAGTAGAGAAAAATTACATGAGATTTTACTTGCCAGTTATTTCAGATTTTTACTGAAGTAACATGCAAAACAATTTTCTGCATGCATTTAGTTTTAAAAAATATTTTCTATTTATTTTAAAAGTTATCAAAATTCACTGTACTTTTTCCAGAAACAATGTTCACTTTTGCAGTTAAGAGTAGCCTCATGCAGGCTATTATATTTTAGCATTTCTTTTAGTGGTGTTCTGTCTACCTATTTTACGTAACGCTGAGGTACCAATAAATTTTACAGAATCCTGATCTCTATCCATTGAAGACTGGACTCTCAGAGCATGGGGAACAAGACAGGGTAATTCCCAGAGTATTTTTGTAGTGTGATTCCAGCTCTCTTTAAAATGGCAGACAGGTTGGTTGTTATTACAATGATGTGCTCTGAAGCCGTGATCTGTAGGAATGTGGTCTGGTGCGTTGACTTCAAAACTTTCCTGCCTGAAGTGCAATTGGTTGTGTTTTATCAGTGTTCTTAATGTAAAATATGCATTTTTCATAGGAAAACTGCATTGTTCATGGGAAACTGGCATATATGACTTCAGACTTCTGGGGAGCAGTTCCAGGTGGTAGTTGCCTGGCTGAGGACTTGTTTGGATAGGGAAAACTAGTGCTTTAGAGGAATTTGCAGAAACTTTAGGTCTGAAAGTTAGTTTTGATTCCTCCTGAGAAAAGCTGCGGCCTAAAGCAGGTACACTGGTGCAAGAGGGATGAAGGGAGAAATGTTGGACACCACAAGCAGCCACACTATATGGAAAGCTGACAGTCACCAACAAAAAAGACCTTACCTCAGTGTGCCACAGAGCTTTCCAACTCCCTTGGCAGGCAAAATAGCCAAATCCCACCACAGGATTATGATCTCTCTTTGTGATACATGTCTGTATTTAATACTATAATATGTATGTTACACTGGCATGATCTGAGGAGAATGTACTCTTTTTCATGGAACCAGGGTGAACTAAGGTTATAAACAATTCCTGAGATCACTTCTGTGTAAAATTCAGAGATCCATTTAGGTTTTCAGCACAGTGAGGAGAGAAATTAGCTGAGTACTATGCTTTTGTATTTCAGATGCAAAATATTGAGATATTATTGGTAACTGATACAGGGAAGGAACGAAACAATAATTTTTCTGTGTCTCTAAGTGGTTGAATGAAATAAACAGAAAAGAAAAACCATGAAATCATAGAATGTTAAGGGTTGGAAATGATCCCTAAAGAGCATCTAATCCCAACCCCCTGTACCATTGACAGGGACACCTCCCACTAGACCTGTTTGCTCAACCTGGCCTTGAATACCTTTAGGCTTGGGGCATCCACAACCTCCCTTCTGAAACCTATTCCAGTAGGCTCCCTTCAGTTACTGGAAGGTTGCTAGGAGGTCTCTATACAACCTTCTCTTTTCCAGGCTGAACAGCAGCAACTTTATCAACCTGTCTTCTTAGGGGAGATGCTCCAGTCCTCTTATCAACTTCCTGGCCCTCCTCTGGACTTGCTCCAACACTTGCACGTGCTCCTTCTGTAGGGGCACCAGAGCAGCACACAGCACTCCAGGTGGGTCCCACAAGAGCAGAGCAGAGGGCAGGATCACCTCCTTCGCCCTGCTGGCCGCGCTCCTTTGGATGCACCCAGAGTGTGTTTGGCTCGCTGGGCTGCGAGCGCACGCTGCCGGCTCCTGTTGAGTTTTTCACCAGCCAGCACACCAAGTCTTTCTCCTCAGGGCTGCCCTCAGTCACTGCTCTGCCCAAACTGGGGGTGTGTTTGGAATTGCCACGACCCAGGTGCAGGACCTTGCACTTTGCTTTGTTGAACTCCATGAGGTTTGCATGGACCCACTTCTCACGCATGGCAAGGTCCCTCTGGATATATATATATATATATATATATAAATATATAAATATATATATATATATATATACACATACATACATACACACATATATAAAAAATAAAGAAGAATATTTAAGCACTTGTCCAGTTTTCACAAAGGTGAGAGGATCACGTTTTGAACTTAATAGATTGAATACTACTTAATCAGAATGATTAAAGAGATCCTGAACAGTTTACACGCAAACATATGTAACATTTCTTAATACTCATGTCTCGAAATCCACTGTGGTATGAAATTAAAAGTGGACTGTATTAGCTGAGCACTTCAGATACAAGAGTTGTGACCCTTTTGCATGTAAAGGGCTATGTTCATTTTCCAGGTAATAAGATACAACTTTTCAGGCCTAATATACTTCATCATCAGAATTAACAAAGTTTCTGCATATATTCAGGAATTTATGAAATACAGTAGTGTCTGACACTCTAATTCATTCATTAAAATCTTCACCTGGTCAGCTAAAATCAGCTAATGAATACTGCCTATGTAGCTTATGTGTACTGCATATTGATGAAGTGTAGATCTATTGCATAATCTGTAGGCTGCAAAATTGGTGTTTAAACTAGAATACAGAATTTGGAGTTTTGTAAATTGAGCTCGTGCTATCACAGACAACCATGTAACTTATCATTGATTTCACTTTACCTTGCAAAAAACTCCCTGGAATTTCGACTTTATTCTTTCCTCACTGTCCTGATATTTTACAAAAATTCTACCAACAGGGCAGAAACTAAAAAGTCTGCATACCTAAATACAAGGTTCAATTACCCAGAGCTAAAAGGTCTGTTCCTATAGCTCACGCTGATGAAGTTAAGACAATATAACCCTCTTTTCTATTTCACAGTAATTAAAATGTTAATTTGCTAAGAAATGTTATCACTTTTCCTAAAAGCTTTGGATTTTAACATGTAAATATCAGATTTTGAAGACCAGCAGCCTCACAGTGGGATACAAAATCTGTGAGTCTGGATAATACCTTTAAAACATTCAGAAGTGACAACAAAATATCTTCTTTGGACTTGCCAGAAGGAGTTAACTGTGATTAATTGCTTTTTACTCCAGCTCATTTCACAATTATGATTTCTGCCAAGGAATTGTCAGTATGAAACAATATATCAAAGTATAAATATCACTAATAAAATGGCATGGGAAGATATTCTGTGACTACTTAGAACTGAAAGCATTTTATTGAAAAAGTCCTTATTTTGTTTGGCAGCCATCCATGACCTCCTACTGTTGACAAAACTAGCAGCAATTCCTGTTTGAAGTGTACCAGAAGATGATCCTGCTCAGCAGAAGCTGCTGCTTTAGAGCATTTAGAGGATTTATCTCTAAATTAATATTTTCATCTAACACTCTCACTATACACCTTACATAATCTTTAAATTATAGGAAAATGCTAGAAGGGAGTTCTGAGATTCAGCAGCTGAAGTAATGCTGGAGATTTATAGCTCTCTGAAGTCGACATTTGTGACTGACCTACAGCACACCAGGGCTGCTATTTCACTTTCCTGATTCATGGTAAGTGCAGCTGTCTCCAAATAAGCCTCCAGAGCCCATTAATGCCCAGTTCCCTCCCTTATGGTAAATATGCACATATCTAGCTTCACTTTTTAATGCTCTGTTGCTGTTAAGTTGAATAGAAAATTGGGCTTTCTATTTCCTCCTTTAAAAATAAATTTTTCAATTACCCAGGTAGAGTTGACTTTAAAGACTCTAGTTCATACGTTTATTTTTTTGTCTAAATAAATATTAAAGAGAAAATGCTATTTATACACTAAAGACTGCAAAATCATATTTCACTTGATTGATGAATTTTTTATCTCTGTTAGTGTAGTCCCCTAGCTTCCTTTCCCCTAGATTCCTTGCATTTGTTTTGTGTAGCATATACAACTAATTAACAAAATCATTTGCATGATGATATGAAGGTAAATATTAGAAATAAAGAGAATACACATTCATAAAACATTAAAAAAAGCACTAATGCATTTGTCATCCCTGCTTCAATTTATTTTTCATTAATAAAATATACATTGCTTTCCATTTGGAAAATTTACTGGTAGCAACACGTTCGGTGCGCAGCTTTGTCTCTTTAGAGATGAAGTCTTTGTTTAAGCATCAGCTATGGGGTTTTTTTGTGCCATTGTCTGTTCTGTCAGATTGGATGAGCATGTGTGTTTAGGGGTGCAAAGATGTGTGGCCACATCTGCTGTGCAAAGCCGTGAACTCGCAACTCTCCCCACCACTACAATGTGTTGCACTCGGAGCTCCTTTGTTGTGATGGAGCTGCTGGTGGTTGCATGTCTGAAGTGTCACAAGTGTCAGGCCTCATTATGGTCATCATAATCACTCTAAAACAACCACTTATTTTGACCATTTAATATTGAAGGGTGGGAAATGAAAGGCTACATACCTTATAGGTTTTGTGATATTCAGTTGGGTATACACTGCGATTCAAAATGACAGAGCAAAAAATGAAAAGGTCTGTTAGCAAAATAATGTCCCTCATTCTCCTAGAGAATAGTTTTTTAAATTATACCAATAACATCATGCAACAACAGTTGACAAACCATTTAGATGGGGTTTTAGCAAGCGATCAATTTCTTCTATGGAATTATTTCTGTAGAATTATAGAACCGGAGATATTTAGCACACTACAAAGATTCCTTAAACTTGTTTTTATTCTTTTTCCACATTTATATCTTTAAAATTCCATTGTCTTCAGCACTCCACTGGGCTTAGCATTCAGTGTTTATGTTAAAAAGAAATAAATCTTATTAGTATTCGGATCACAGGCTTTATATTAACTGATTACAGAAACAACAGCTGTCAAATTTGAATCAGAATATTTTTGAGTTCTTCAATGCTAAATGGAGTTCAAACCTGCAGTTTTGGTTTTAGGGATATTTATATGATAGTTACATTATCTTTCAGTCACTGCTTGATTTTGCAGTTAATATTCATAAAAATGAAAAAGTAATGACTTCAATAGGGAGGTGAAAATTCATGTATGATATAGAAATAAGAATTCTGTCAGAAATTTAAGTATTTGGTGGTATTTGTGTTCCACATTGAATTTTTCTGAACACATTTTTTTATAAATCATCTCTTTGACTTTTATTTCTCTTCACAAACTTCTCAGCAAATGTATGCTAATTGTTTTGGAGAAATTTTTACACTACACTCAAGTTATAGGTGATCATCAGTAATTAAAGAATACAGCTGATGATCTTTATGAAATTATGCTTACACAAAACCTACATCTGTTGTCACTCTAATAATACTCTGCAGCCCACCACAGGATTAATCAATTCTAATCTAGATGGGCCTTTTTAGAGACCTTAGACCTGTATGGCCTCATTAATTCAGATAGTACGTGACAGTTCAGAGGTTTCTTAAACCAGCCATAATCTGCAAAAACAGACTTCTGTGCCAGCTTGAGATGCACGCTGTTTTCAGGTTAGAATTCCTGTCTTCCACCTCAAGTTAATGGGCAGCAAAATTAAAATAAGTGGACTCAGTTTTCATCCTGAAAATTAGGGAATTACACACAGCTGTACTCACAACACAACAAAGGGTGAGAAATTTTACAGAACCACCTTTATCAGGCTCTATGTCTTCCAAAATATCTTAAGTACTATAAAAAAAAAAATAAGAGAAGGCAAAAGATATGAAAATTAAGGAAAAAAATTACAGAACAGCTCAGATATACACTGTCTTAAGTTTGACCCATTTTATTTTTCCTATGAACGAACCAACCAGAATTGCTGTTCTACATTGGCAATGCTTCACTTTTTTCCATCACTCTGTGAAACTTTACACTTGTCATTTGTCAGAGGTCCTGTCCTCCTCTTCTACTGACCTCTCTCTTACACCTTTCCAACAAAAAATAAACCTCCATTTCTCTTAGCAGACATGACACCCTCTGTAAAGGTGTTAGTTTCTTTACTCTGAAGAATAACTGTACCCTGTCAGAGATAAAAAAATGAATTATCAGGTGATAACACTACCATCTCTTCTACAGCTAGTCTGGAAATATGAGTTAAATCTTCAGAACAGAAAAATCCACCAGTACACAGTTAACCAAATATACACAAGTTTCTTAATTTTTGCCTTTGTCTACCATCTGAAGGATGTGCAGAAAAATATCAAGGATGCATTGTCATCAGTTTGCTCTCATGTGTGGACCTGGGAAGGAAGCACGGTGCTGTGCACGATCTCACTCAGAAACCGTGCATGGCCGCTCTAGCCAGAGATTAACACACCTCCAGAGAGCACCTTTTAAAAGCACTGTTCCTTTAATGTCCTATTTTCATGATCAATGGGTTCAGTACCCTGCAGTAGAGTCCCTAAAGAACAGACTGTAGCAAACTTTCCTGGCCATAGCCCCCAAGAAAGTTTTATTCTAGCTCATTGAAACAGAACCATATTTAACCCAATGAGAGAATAACAATTAGTTAAAATCATATATTTCAGCTGCCTTAACCTGTGAAGACCTGTACCCTTGACCTCCTGAACTGATATGAACTGAGTTACAAGTAACTCTGAGATGATCTTGCACTCTGCCTTGATGACATTAGTAATGTACTTTTACTAAAATAAATAGAACAATTTATGCCAAATAGGGTTAAATGTCACAGAAAGTTCACATCACCTATGAAACTTCCAAATTCTGATATATAATCTGAACTTTGCAGCTCAAGATGTTCTATTTATAATTATATGTAGACAACGATTCTTTAATTATTCATTCAATTCAAATGAATAGTATAAAAACAAAAAGAGGGGTAAGGCACAAGAGAAACACTGCAGAATGTCCAGATTAGGTGATGCTTACAAAGCAGACCATTTTATAACATTATAAATTGGTGGCTATTCATAGTTACAGGCTTTTTCATTATTATTGAAATAATGTATATAAAAGAAAAAAAATATTAAACTTTAGCACAGAAATAGGAATGATTTTCCACCTCTGACTTTGTGGTTGCTGCAAGAGCAACAGAGGCATGATGGTTTCCATTAAACAAAGTTTGCCCAAAGGAGGATGGAAGAAGTAACACTTCCCCAAAACTTCTGGTATTCTTGGAAGGTGAGGAAGGGACACACTAGCCACTCTGAACATGAACGTTCTGTGACCAAGGACTCACCCAGACCTGCTGAGACTCACTGAAGAGTGACTTAGAAGAAACAAGTTGAGACTTGTCAAAAAGAGAGGGAGAAGCCCCTTCAGTAAATGAATAATTTATTGTCAAAGTCAAGCTTTTAAAAATAATTTTATTGCTTTTTTTTCTAAATCCAGAACTGACATTAAAGGTTTGTCTATGTGGACCAAAGATCTAGAGGGCAAATTAAGCCTTTTAGAGCTCTTTGTAGAAAAAATGCTACTTCTATCCTCTTGAAAAAAATAACAACATAATAAAACCAACAAAAACAACAAACCACAATGAAGTGATATAGGAATTATAAACAAAGTGAACAACATTTAGTTTGAAAGTTATATATGTATACTCCTGTTAAATGAAAACATCATTACCTCTTTAATGATTTCCATGTTGAAAGAAATTTTAACTTCTCTGAAGGATCAGGGTTATATTCAAAGCAGATAATGTGGACATGTCTACTGTGTAATCAAATAGCCTGTGACAACCTGTAACCTAGGAAAAATAAGGTTTCCCTTTTAAAAACCACTTGAATTTTTTATTTTTGCCACATTTTAAATTTTATTACTTTTGAGGGAATGCTAAGAGACCATTCTACTTTCAACAGAAAAGTTTTAAATTTAAAGTTAAATAAATAAAATTGTAAATAAATAAATTGTAAATAAATAGAGTTAAATAAATAAAATAAAATAAACTGTTGGTATTGGATGAATGATTAAATCAGAGTAAAATAAAGTGTTTTTTAGACAATACATTTTTTCTTCATTATATCTCAAAAAGTCTCAATATTTTTATGTGCCAGATATATGTTTTTATATTTGTTTTGGTAGAAAAGCAGACAACAGACTATTTCATGGGCAATAAATTCAAGATAGTAATGAGGAGATAGTACTGCCACAGCTAACTGCACACAGATTGGAGGGTCACATATTTGACACAGATTTAGTGTGGCCCTTAATGAATCTATATACTTGATTAAAGTTACTATCTTTTATAGCACTAAATAGCTTTCTATGGGAAGCTAGTTCATTTCAAACAGTCAAGAGAGCCATCCTATTCTAAGACAAAATAACTTCTGGAAAATTTTCTAAAAAGTTCATAAATTTCTTGTGAACTGCTTCCAGTATCTTCATATGCAAAGAGGAAGACTAAATATAAATATTGCAAAACACAAAGAATGTATCCAAATATGAAATCCTTGATGAACCAGTATGTCACAAAATATTGCAGGAACTGTCTGGATTTATTTAGCCTGAAATCTCCATTCTACTAGTTTTCTTCTTTTTCTTCTCATATTTTTTCCTTTTTCTACCCAATCTTCTCCATTGTTTTAAATGAGTACTTCTTCAACTATAATGCCCCTACTTCATGAATTTCTCAAAATTCCTCATCTTCTCATCTTCAATACCTCTTGTCAGTTTTCCATTTCAAGATCTTGTTTTCAAAATTATTTGTCTTCATTCTCCCAATTCCTTTCTGTTAAATTTTCTCTCTCTTGTCATAGGTTGCTTATTTCCTAAAACTATTTTTGTGTCAGGAAATGTAACTCTCTTTCCCTTTGTTAGCTTTCATAAGAATTCACATTAAACGGAAGCCAAGTTGAAGGTGAAAATGCAGCTCCACAAAGATCAGTAGTGGATCTTGTCCTGCATCATGACCTCCACCAAGGAATGCAGGTGGCATCAACAACAGTTTCAACCTACAAATATAATCTGTGCTAATAACTCAGAAAAATGTATTCCCATTTCTAATTTAAAAGATCGCAAATGACTCTTGCCCCATTCCAAGCCATTTTCCAGTGAAACTGCATGAATAGCAATCCATGCATGTCCCACTTGGAATCTGCATAAAACAAGAGTAATAGGGTGCAATTTGTAATTCTTTACCTGTGAACTATCAAACATATAAAGTGCAATTTCCAGCTGAGACAAGCTCAGCTTGGATAAGAAAAAAACCCCATTCTGGCTGGAGCTGCTGCCTATGCATGAAGCAAAGTCCTATTTTGAGCTTTAGCTATTGCAGCATACAGAGCAAACACAAGATGTACAGGATGAGCAAGCATGCATGTTGTGGCAAAAAAATAGCTGCAGCATCTAACCTCAGATTATAACAGAGATGTTTTAGCCTCAAATTCCATCTGCTTTGTTACACAGCCACAGGACAAATTACAAACAAATTTGAAAACAGTATATAGACAATGCATTTTCCTTGCTGCTTTCGAACCTTATTCCTTGAGGAAATATCTATACTCTTATACATCTTAAATTGCTATTTTGTCATATATTTTTGTCACTGCTCTTGATGAGTAGTTACCAGAGACTAACAAGTCCATAGTAGGACCAGATTTAGTGACACCTGGCAAATGCTTTGCTTTTGTTCTGCATTTTGGATAAAGAAAAAGATATCTGTGCCATCACACATCCTTGAATCCCTACTTTCAAGCTAGAAGTATGAATATGGACATCTGGAATACAATTTATTTGTCCTTTGTATCACCTTTGCATTGTGTTAATGTCACAGGTTTGTCTTCTATTAAAATATATTGCACCTCTGTATCTCACCCTTACAAGTCTACATTATTATGCTACAATGCTACACCTAGACCTTTTTTATTTATTTTTTTTTAATTTCATGTTATTTATAATTTCCTTTTTGGTTTCCCTTTTACCTTCTTGCAAAGTATCACTATAGAAAACAAGGCCATAAAGTGTTTGGCATGGCTTGTGCTTTTTGTCACTCTGCCTTTCAGGCACAGGGATGGTGCTTTTCTGGGTGGTTGACAGCACAGGTCTTTTATGCACAGAGTGATGGCCCTTGTTTCATTCACCACCAGGGCATGTTTTTGTATAGACAAACAGAAGTATTAAAAGAGGAAAAACAAAACAAGAAAATTGTTTTCAGAGCACTCCTCCCTACCCCCAAAAATATAACCAGAGTCCTGAAATATAAGGCTGGACAATTATTAGAAACACATGGACCTCACATGTAAATTCTGGGCCAGAAGTCTACAGCAAGTAGCCAGAGTTACAGAATTCTATATTCAATCATAGTTTAACTTTTAAAACATCATTCCCATTCCAGAACCTCTCATAAAGAGATAGTATTCTCAAAACACAGGCTTTTAGGATGCATAGGTTATTTCTCCATGTAATATTCAGGCAGAACTGGATGAACTGTGCAAAATTGAAAACTAGATTTCTAAGAAATGATATTATCAGTTCAGAGCCGAGAGCAACACTGAATGCTGGGACTAACCTGTTTCTTCAGATGTAATTTTTCTGACACATGCCAACTGTAATCTCCTTTTTCTTACTGTTTCTAACAAGACCTCATTGTGGAAAACTAACTCCAATGGAGATTAACTGATTTACAATCATAGAATCGTTTCCACTATCTCTTTACATTTATCATATAAGTTGTAGAGCATGACACAGGTAAAATCCTGTTGCCTGCTTTGAACTAGTGAACATTTCTATTGCCTATGCCACAGAACAGAAGGAAAATGTTTAATGCAACAGTAAAGTTCAGTTTTCTACCAGCTCTTTGAAACAATAAATTTTTGTCTTCAATAGCCTACATTTTTTTTTCTCTGAGAGAATAAAGCATTACTCTCTGTGAGTGATAGCAATCTGTTTTTCTGTCCTACCAAGAATACATTAACCAGGAAGCTCTCTGCACATGATTATATTTCTTAACTTAGAAGAGACAACCATTAAAACGTATCAATGAAAAATAACGTCTTTCTTTAAATTAACTAATATCTACGTTTAATGAAGCTCAGTTTATAGTGATTTTCTGGATGAAGTGCTTTTCTTTCAGCCTAATTATGTGCACAGCTTTCAGACAACAAGGAGTGTCTTTAACATTAGATAAGAACCTAGGCTTTTATCTCAATCAATAGTCTTTAGCCTTTGAACTCATGTCAGAGAAAGACCAGTCCGTCACATTCAGTTCTACCTGACCTCTTTCTTCTTAATGCACACTGCCATTTACAGAAGGAAAACACACAGATATGACCAAGTAAAATATTCAGGGCATTTTGTGTACAGGGGGGATGGGATCTTTTATGGCTGTAGAAATGGGTGACTGAAATGATGATGTTAAAATTTTCTTGTTTCCTTTCACTGGGCTTTGTGTATCTCAAAGGAGCCCCATATGGTGCTCTTTGTCCGTGTCATTACCTTGTTACAGCCGCTGTCTGCCAGCCAAAGGTAGAACGCTGCAGCTGTAGACAGCGATACAACTGGAATTGTCTAAGGTCAACAGTGCCGTAATTACTTTAAAATGTCAGCGTACAATAAAATACAACAGTTCATCTGGCAGAAAGCAAATTAGCTTTGACCATAGCGTAATTACCCTTTTCTCAGCACCATTAGAAGAGATCAAATCTCCACATTCAGTGTTTGAGGAAAGGCCATCAGAGTACACTCTACCTGACAAGGATGCACATTTGCCATTTTGAGATGTAATTAATTGTCCCTATAATAGAAATTTTTATATTTGACTCTGGAATTGAAATGCGTAATAACCTGGCTTCTTCATATTTAACCATTTCTATTCTGAGTCGATGTGAATTGCAAAGTGAAATTAGGCGATATCAACCCTATGAAAATATGTTAACCACTCAATCAGTAGAAAACTGAAGCAAAGTTATTTTTATTAATTGGCTTAAACTTAATTGGACAGCCTCTGTTCTCACCAACGCAGCTAGAAATCCAGGATAATTTTACTGAAGAAACTGACATGACTCTGGACTTATACGGGTTGCTTTGACTTTGGAACCTGTCCATTATGTTGGTCAGACTACAAAGTTTTACCTAAAGGAGAAAAGAAATTAAGAATCCAAAACACTGGATGCAATAAATATATAATTACTTTTCCAAAACTACTACCTTCAATTCATCTTTTTAGTTTCACCTTGTTAAAATGAATATCACTGCACTTACTTGAGTTCAACTACAAATCCTGACCCTGACCTGAACTTCAGCCAAAAAACTCTTGCAATGAGATGGGGCTGATGAATCTGGGGTGTTGGGACAACTGCCTCATATCAAACCAGCTACTTCTTCTTCCAGAGCTTTTTCTTTAGCAGTATGTTCACATACATACATGTGCACCAGTGATGTGTTATTCTGGTTAAATGGGGAACAAATGGCAAGAAGCAGACCTGTGACTACAGTTGCCGTAGGGCAAAGCACGGTGCCTTGCATGCATGTTCAATTTAATTACTACTTAAGGGTTTTGAGAGAGGTCTAAGCTGATTTGAAATGACTTGCAGTGTCTGAACAGCATTCTGCTGTGTGTCTCAATGTGGATTCACATGAAATAGTTATTTTATACCAGAAGTCCCTTGTAGAGTATTTACCAAATTCCACCAAACGTGAGACATTATTATGCATTGTGCTGTGGATTTTATTTATGTCTGTAGATGTTAAAATTGTAGTGTGTTCTTGTGACTCTAAAACTAAACCATGAAAGATTTTATTAAAATAAAATCTCTGAATGTGACTGGTATGAAAGATAAAAAATGTTTTAGTGCATGCCAGAAATACTGGAAAGCACATAAAAATCATGGGTTTTAAAATACCTTTGCTTTGCAAAGCATATATTTTTTATACTTAAATAAATTTTTGAAGTGCAATACAGCAAATAACACCTTGAAAACTAAAAGAATATCTAGACCTAGTTGCAATACTTTGACAGTTTTTAACCAGCTCATCTGGCTACAGTATTTTCCCTGTCTCAAGTGTCACTTAGAAGTCCTTGAATCATAATTATACAATTATATTTATACACACAATATGAAAGCAAACAAAGCCTTTTTTCACTGAAATGAATTCTCAGCAGGACAGAGCAGATAAACACAAACTAGGAAAAGACTGAATTTTTTCTATGCTTAAAAAAAAAAAAGAAAAGAAAAGGGGAAAAAATAAAGGAATTACAGTTCTCTGTGACTTTGCCTGCTTTGTGCCCACAACCAAAGTAAATGTGTCTCACTGCATATACATGTGCATGTTTGAGGGTGTTACTGAAGATCTAATTCAGCTTTCCACATCATTGAATCTGTAGCTCAATCTTACTCATGTACTTATCAAGACTTTCACTTAGCATGGAAAGTTAATGGAAACTCAATGTAGTCAAGTGGGAATGAGGAGGAAAACACAAAAATAAATAAAACCAAATCATCAAAACTAGGTCAGAATAGAACTCAGCTCTTTATCTCATTTTGAAAGTCTATGTAGAAACGTATGCATAAAAAATATAAATTTTAAAAATTGGATGATAGAAGTAACCACTAAAATAATAATAATAAACGATATAAAGAGAAAATGGTGATGAAAGATGAATGCATGCCATATTATTTTGGCAGTTTTCTTTATCAGAAGAATATTTAATAATATAAAATTCATTAATATTTTCACTTTAGTATCACTTAATCATAATTTTTCTACTGATTGCAGGGTCACCTGCATAAGCCTTCAGGAACACAAGGTGATAGGAAGGAAGGGAAATAAGCAAAGCAGCCATTACAGCTGAAAG
Organism: Parus major; assembly: GCF_001522545.3. Classification (NCBI taxonomy): domain Eukaryota; kingdom Metazoa; phylum Chordata; class Aves; order Passeriformes; family Paridae; genus Parus; species Parus major. Next base: position 60,018,447 of record NC_031799.1, on the reverse strand, counting down.
ACAAAAAAAATGCCAGCAGTACCATTCCCAGCCTCAACAATCATACCTAACAAATTCAATCTGAGAGAACACACCAAACAAAGATGTATTTAACCCAGTCTTGTTCTCATGTATGTATATCAGTACCATTGTTGTTATACCATAAAATCTGTTGCAATCTGAACTCAGCTGTAAACACGTCGCAAATGAAATCTGCATCCATTTGAAAGTACATGTCTGGGTCACACTGACGTATGGCAGAAGACAGGAACAAAATTTAGAGTACCTGTTCTTCACTGGGCCTGGCTGAGAAGCAGCATGGTTTGAAATGGAAAATGTTTTTCCATTTATAGTCATATTTATGGAGAAGATCTAAAAACTTGTTGTCTGAATTCTGTCTGAGAGCAAAGCAAAGACTTTTTGCTTGACTTAACCTCTTAAATATTGTCCATGGAAAAAATATTGTCCAGTTTTTATTTCTCTGCCATCAGGTATCGTTGTATGAGGACTTACACATGTAAAGAAAGTACTGACAATTTTACAGCTATAGAATAATTTATTCAAATCCAATTTTATTTATCAGGATATGCAAGACAAGAATTAGGATAAATGTATTCACCTACCATAGAGGCATGAGAAACACACTACAAATCTTATCTCTTTGTTTTCTGTCTGACTACATCTGTTTTCCCACTTAGTACCTTCCCATGGTTTGATTGCATGGTTTTCTTTCAAAATTCCTGAAGTGTGGAAAGATGGGGTGTTGAGGTGAGGTGACATTTCATCAATAAAAGGTAATGTCCACTTGTGGTGTTTCACATTACCTTATCCAAGACGTCTTCCTCAGGTAATGTCATTATTCAATTAGATAGCTCATTTGGGTGTCTGAATCACGACTAGTTTTCTTCAGAGCACTGATCCCTGTGAAAAAAATTGAAATCTTCTCTACCTCTAAGAAGTACTTGTAGAAATCAGGAAATTGAGGTGTGCATATTCATATACAGTCTGGCGAGACTGTAATGATTTAGTTACCTGAATTACCCTAACAACACATGGAGAAATGCAGAGTGGAATAAAAATAGCCACTGTAGTCTTTTCCCAAAAGTGAGTAGGTTCATCCTTCTTGGATTCTTAATCATAGCACAAACAGGTTCATACACGCACATATGAAAAGCTATAAAGTCCATTTTATTCTGGATTTAATTTACAAAACATTCCCCTTCAATGAAAAAGAGACACAGCATCTGATGATTCAGCTCTATCTGGTTTATATCTAATAAACAAAAACATTTCAAATTGCTGATACATAACATTGTAGAAAGGAAGAAAACACATAGGCATCAAAAAAAGTGTTTTGATTGATAACAAAATGATCCTAATTGATATAAATTTTTTTTCAGGCTAGTAGCTAGCTTTGAAAGAAAGATATGAAGCGTTCAGAGTAGCATGTAGTAGCTATAGTAGCTAGTAGATGCATAGCAAAAGCATCTTCTGATACCCAATATCATAAGCTGCACCAGATCTTAAATATCTTTGTTTTCTATTTAAAGACATAGAAGGATAACTACTAAAAACAAAACACAACATGCAGTTTCATGATGTTCAGTATGGCACTTACTCTGCATTCATAATAGCATTTTGGTTACATAAAAACCTTCCTAAGTTTCTGGATAAATCCTGTCACATACAACATTAAACATTATTTACATTTAATTAGGCAAAATCAAATCCTGCAAGTTAGTTCATTAGATTTCTCTGAGGCCAGTTGTTTATGTAAGCACCGAATCATTAATATGCAGCTACTTTCATAATTATAAGGCTGTCAGATAAGAAACATGCTGCCTTGGACAGATAAAGAAACTTGGAGACGTTCACAGATATAAACCCTGATTCATCTCTATCATGTTTGGAAAAAACTTAGCCAGAAATGCAGAATCACTTTCTGATGCAAACCAGCCACACAGAAGTGAAACAATAAATGTCACATTAATATGACTTAAGCAGGAAAGCAGAATAGAAAATAATGTCTGCAAACTCTTACTACATTTTCAGAAAGAAGGAAGAGATGAAGAAAGTTGAGCTAAAGTGATTCGTATAATTCTAAATTTATAAATATGGTGAAATTGTACTTTCATCTTTGACAGGAAAGAATTTTGCTTTAAAATGGATCTTTATTTAGGCAGCAGCATCTCTGAATGATATGGTGAAATTAAAGGTGGGGCCGGCATGTTCCTACAGAGTACAATCAGGATACTTGGCAGTTATCTAACAGGAGAATGATAGATATCACATTCTCCCATATTCCTTTTCCTGTGTTTCATCATACCTTAACACTTCCCACAACCACCACATAGGCATGATATGGTCTACAGTGGACTTCAAGGATTATTCTAACTTAGCAGAAGGATCTGTTCAAGATGATCTGTTTATTTATTTTTTTTTCCACAGATGACAAAACAAGGACAGAGCATAGATTAAACATGGAATTAAACTGGTCTCCTAGGGCAGGTTTCCCACTGGACCTTCTTCTATGACACACTTTATCTTCAACTTCTAAGTATATACAGAATGAAAACACCCATTTCTTGAGGGTGAAGCACTGGCTTGCTACAAGTAAAGGAAATTTTGTCTCATTTGAAAATCCTTCCAACTAAGGACAGATGCTGACCTGGACACCAAAATACCTGTCTTATAGGAGGAAAACTGCCACTTAGTAACTCTTCTGATTAAAAAAAAAAAGTTTATATATTTATGTAGAGCCACATTTCCAACTCCCAGAGACATCCACACAGAACTGCTCTGTAGGACTTCTACAGAAGTGGCCTTTGGGATAGGCCTAAGGATTTTACACTGGAATGGCCAGTATGTCTGAAGTGTACCACAGCCCTCACTTCAAAGGTATGAGCTTATCTGTACAGAGAATGTTCAGTTCCTGATAAATTGATGCTGTCTGTCCTAACATTTGTTGAATTTATCCTGCCTTTTCTGCTGCAAACCCAGAGGGGGAAAGGACCAGAGCATGGTGCTCTCGCCCTCAACAGCACAACCAGAGGTTCACTACATTCTACATAGTGTTGAAAAGTCTGACAGAGCTGTTATCCAACATTTCCTGTGGTAGTTTGCAGTGCTTGTCCCACTGTTTTTTGACGTGTCCTACCTTTCATAGCTGCAGATCCAGGCAGGGACAGGACCACAGAATGAAAGGTTCTTGACCTCAGCCATAGAGCTGGAGATTAGGTCCCTTCTGCAAGGATGCTGGTTGAAAGTTACAGAGTTAAAACTGGCTCCTCCTAGCTACAGCCCCAGTGATGTGCCTTGTCACAGGGGGGCAAAGGAGAGCTGTGGCCCATTACATTCTAGGACAGGTATAATCCTGCCTGACAGAAAGATGTGGAACTGACAACCTTGAGCTAAGTCTGGCAGAGCCTTAGGCGGGGTTTTGCCCAAGCTCGATCAAGGGCTATTGCCCAATCATTTGTTGTTCTGCTATTTAGAGCTGTAAGTCAACAGAAAGACAGGTCAAGAACAAGGTTCTGGTCTTGTTCCATCCATCTGGTGTCACTCAGACAGATTTCTGCTGTTTTCTACAGAGCCCCTCACTAAGCTGAAGGAAGAACACACATTTCCAGGATGCACTGCCCCATGGTCTTTCCAACTATGTGAAAGGAGGCTTTATTGAGGTGAGGATCTATCTTTTTCTACCCTGGCTCAAGTGAAAGAATGAGAGAAAATGGGCTTGAGTTCTTTGAGACTTTTGTTCTCTATTGGATGTGGGAAGAAACTTAGTAACTGCAGATGAGAAGGCAGAAGTGCTTAATGCCTTCCTTGCCTCAGTCTTTGTCCTCAGGACAACTGTACTCCTGGGTTGGAAGACGGAGTCAGGGATTAGAATGGCTCCCTGTTATCCAGGAGCAGGCAGTCAGAGACCTGCTGAGCTGCTTGGATGTTCATAAATCTATGGGCCCAGATGGGATCCATCCCAGGGTGATGAGGGAGTTTCCAGATGAGCTTGTGAAGCTGCTCTCCATCATTTACCAGCAGTCCTGGCTCACTGGTGAGGTTCCAGATGACTGGAAGCTGGACAGTGTGATGCCCATTCACAAAAAGGGTGGGAAGGAGGGTCCTGGTAATTATAGGCCAGTTAGCTTGACTTCAGTACCCGGTACACTGAGTGTCATTACTTACAGGATGGCCAGGGGATCAGACCCAGCCAGCATGGGTTTAGGAGGGGTAGGTTGTGTTTGACCAGTCTGATCTCCTTTTATGACCAGGTGACCCACCTGGTGGATGCAGGAAAGGCTGTGGATGTGTCTATTTGGACTTCAGCAAGGCCTTTGACACTGTCTCCCACAGCACACTCCTGGAGAAGCTGGCAGCCCATGGCTTGGACAGGAGCACTCTGTGCTGGGTTAGGAACTGGTTGGATGCTGGGCCCAGAGAGTGGTGGTGAGTTGGGCTGCATCCAGCTGGGGCAGTCACCAGTGGTGTCCCCCAGGGGTCTGTGCTAGGGCCAGGTCTGTTCAGTATTTTATTGATGACATGGATAAGGGTATTGAGTCTTTCATTAGTAAATTTGCAGATGTTACTAAGCTGGGAGCATGTGTCGATCTGTTGGAAGGGAGGAGGGCTCTGCAGAGAGACCTGGAATGGTTGGATGGATGGACAGAGTCCAGTGGGATGAAGTTTAATAGGTCCAAGTGCTGGGTCCTGCATTTTGGCCACAACAACCCCCTGCAGTGCCACAGGCTGGGGATGGTGTGGCTGGACAGTGCCCAGGCAGAAAGGGACCTGGGGGTGCTGGTGACAGCAGCTGGACATGAGCCAGCAGTGTGCCCTGGTGGCCAAGAAGGCCAATGGCCCTTGGCCTGTATCAGGAATGGTGTGGCCAGCAGGAGCAGGGCGGTCATTCTCCCCCTGTACTCGGCACTGGTGAGGCCACACCTGCAGTGCTGTGTCCAGTTCTGGGCCCTTAGTTTGGGAAGGATGCTGAGACGCTGGAGCACATCCAGAGGAGGACAACAGAGATGGTGAAGGGTCTGGAGCACATGTCCTGTGAGGAGCAGCTGAGGGAGCTGGGGTTGTTCAGCCTGGAGAAAAGGAGGCTCAAAGGTGACCTCATCACTCTCTACAGCTCCCTGAAAGGAGGCTGTGGTCAGGTGGGGGTTGGTCTCTTTCTCCAGGCAACTGACAGAACAAGAGGACAGTCTCAAGCTTCACCAAGGGAAATATAGGTTGGATATCAGGAAAAGGGTTTTACAGAAAAGGCGATAAAGTACATGAATGGTCTGCCCAGGGAGGTGGTACAGTCACCATCCCTGGATGTGTTTGGAAAAAAGTCTGGATGTGGCACTTGGTGCCATGGTTTATTTGAGGTGTTAGGGAATAGGTTGGACTCGATGATCTTGAAGGTCTCTCCCAACCTAGCAATTCTGTGATTTTGTGATTCTGAGCAGTGCCAGGGGAGGTTCAGGTTAGAGATTTTAAAAAAAAAAAAAAAAAAAAAAATCACTGAAAATGTGGCAAATGTGGTTAGCCATTGAGATAAGTGGCCTGGGAGGTCAAAAGGGGTACTCAAAAGGTTTCCATGTGTGACCTCGAGATGTGGTTTAGGGGTGATTGTAGTGGTGCTAGGCTGATGGAAGAAGCAGATGATCTTGAAGGTCCCTTCCAACCTTGATTATTCTGCCTTTCTATGGTCCCACAGGCAGCAAAAGTCTTCCCACACTATGGGGAGCTCCATGACACTGGACATATTATGTCCATAACATAACTTGAATTTCATTTTCTGTTCCATGAACCATTGGCTTGTCCTTCTAGTTTTGTAATCTTTTGTGGAAACCTTCTGGAACTTCTTCTTATTGTCCATATTACATGTGATTTTTAGATCTTTAGTAATGTGCAAAGATATATTTATCTTTATATGTAACATAAACATATAAAATACATCTTCATCCTCCTTTTGTGAAGGTAACAGGGAAACATTCAGAGGCTGCTCTGAGGTCATGTGGGTATGGTGGTTTCAAAAGATGGAACCCAGACGTTCACTGAGAGTATGAAAAGACATGGGTGTGTGCCAAAAGACATATCCTCTGTCAGCTGTATGAGGGCAGAGGGGGAGGTCTGCCTCTGGTACAGGGGCTCCACACAAACCTCACCATGAGGTCATTCTTTGTGCACAGCTGGGCGTTCTGCACTCTGCCTCTGGAAATTTTCACTGAGTTCATCAAAGGAAAACTCTTGCTACAAGCCACTTTCTTGTATACTCTGCTGCTGCAATACCTTTTCAGATTAAGTACAAAAAGATACCAGGTATCATTAAACTCCTCACAGTACATAACTGGAAAACTAAGCAGTCACAAAAAACACATTTTTGTTTACTGAAACACTTTGTTTTAAGTCTTATGTGACTATGTTGGTATATTCATTAGTTTGACAAAATCAAAGCTTTACATATCCATTTATTATCTAATGCATGTCTAAGTTTCAGCACTTTCAGCACTTTCAGCACTTTCACTGCTTTCTTGTATTTACACCAATGGACCAGGTGAAGTTATTTTTGAATCTCATGCATGATGTGTTGGTCTTTTTCACATTTTAAGCATTGTAAGCACTCTTGTATCAGAAAAACCTTTGCTAAATCAATGGGAACTTTTGTTCAGTAGGTAATGGTCTTCAAAAATGTAAATCGGGGATGCTAGAGGAGGAAGAGAAAATGACTGAAACTAGCATTTGGTAAAAAATTATGTACCTTTATACAATATATTTGGCTTTCAGATGATGCCTTACTAAGGCATTTTTAGATGTAGACAAAGGAAAGGTCAGGCAGAACAAGCTATATTGTGCAGAAACTATGCAACAATTGAATCTATTTTATTTATTAGGGGACAAGAAAGTCCTGACAAAACAAACTTATGAAAAAGCTAAACTAAGCATGTCCTTTATAAGAACAAATTAATGGTCACTGAAACTAGATAAACATACAAAAGGAGCTTACTTGTTAGGTGTTATATAGCCTACATAATGAACTGACACTGAATGAGATTAAGATACAGATGAGCAATGTTAGGAATGTATTTTTGGCTATACATATGCATATTGGAATTCCCACTGGTTATTAAAACAATAGAGATTAAACATGAATAGATTATACATATATTTTACATATGCATAACTTTGAGGGATTATTCATCAACAAAAATACCCCTTACTATATAGTGGCAGGTATTGATCAACTCTTCAGGCAGCATGACCTGCTTAAATCTTTGATCCTCTTCTCCAGCAGTAAAACACTGTAGGTGTTTGGTAGCCTTCATCATTGTTCCTCTCATACAAAATTTTATCCTGCCTCTATTGGCAAACATATAGCATAACACTAATCAAATCCTCATTCCCTTAAGGTTGTCATAAAAATTTTCCTCTGTAGTATTTCTTGGGCCACCTCAGGCACATTATATAAAATACTACAGAAGACAGAATGAGGACCCAATTGAAAAACACATCCAGATTAAGCAGAAAATGAGTTTTTTTATTCACTAGCATGTTTTCCTTCCTTTCTTCAACTGCAGTCTCTAAATATGCACAATTGTAAGTCATCTAGTCATCTGTAGAAGGGTTAACAGACCCTCCTTAGCCAGCAGAAGTAGACAAATCGAACACAGTGACAGAGCAAAGCCAACCACAATTTGCTCATTAAAGCAAATGCATTTTTGAAAATTTCATAATATTTACAAGAATCAGATAAGTGCAAATGAAACAAAGCTCTGTGTCTGGGGTTTCTGTGAGAGTAAGGAAGTTAACACTGAGATCTGAGCTCTGCTAAATAACGCCCTCTTGAGCTAACCCTGCTTGCCCATTGGCTTTCAGGTACAGAGGAGTTAGAGCAGACCTCTAAGCCATAGGGTCTTTACTTAGAGGCTAAGAAGTCTTGAAATGCAATACAGAGAAGTGTTTAAACCAGAAGGTGTCATTCAGCACAACACGTGATCTCATTTGGAGTGTGGATACTTACAGAAGATCCAAAACCTTGAGGCAGAGCTGGAGAGTGAAAAGCTCAAAAGACATTTTCACAAAGCTTCACCAAAGCACTAAGAGACTGACACATAATTTTGCGGAGAATTTTCTTAACCTCCTATCTTTCTAAACTCCACATAACCTGTGAGCTTCATCTTCTTTTATTTTCTTTTTTTTTTAACCAAATGAACTTCCTCACTGGCCCCAACCTCTCATAATTCCCATGCTGCACGAAGTTAACCAAACGTCTTTTAAAACAGAATTCAGGATCAGATTAGTATATATTGAGCACTACAGTTTCTCTATGCTTGCCCACCAACGTCTCACATTACAAAACCACAAGTACTGCTTTCCTAAAAAGCACCTTTCAAGTAAGCTCCCTTTTAGTGAAACATGACTGCTACTGTGTACTATTTTAAAAATGGCTTGACAGAATTGCTAATGTTCTCATTCCTTCAGGATATTTCCTAATACTTGTAGCCTTTTCATGTTTCTAATTAGGCCAGTAATGGTCCCTGAAGTTAAACCAATTAAAATTATTTACTGTGACACATAGTGTAGAGATAATTATCTGATATCTGAATCCAACTTCTGCTTACTTCGCAACATTACTTAATAGAAAACAGGGAACCTGATGCCCACGCTTTCATTTTACTTGTCTACCAAATGTGTTTGCCCTATAGCAAACTGTTCAAATAAAGCATTAAAATCTTTGTGGTGCTAATCAAAATGTTTAAAATCCACTCACACTCCTTTATAGTACTGAGAAGCATAAAAAACTCTCACACATTACCTTTTACATTATAGTTTCTGATCAATGTAGTATTATACTTACATTGTGCATAGATAATTCAGCTTATGTAGTTTCTAAAAACATTTACAGCTTTTTTTTTTTTTTTCTCTTAAAAACATGCATGGAACAGAATAAAGACTTGAAATTTTTATACTTATGGACACAAGAAGTTTTCTTTCGATAAAATAGCTTAATCTCCAGATTTTATTTAATTTACTATAATATTTTATTTAATACTTCCACAAGCTGACTTTTCCTGGGAAAATTATGAATTTATATGAGGGGATTTTCCAACATACCATGTTTCATAGTTAAGCCTTTTAAATTTAGCCAAGGTTCACTTGGAATGTACTAATTTCAGAACCTCATGGGAAGGGGAGAAAAGACACGTGACAGAAAGAAGTAAAATATTTCACAGGAGAGATAGTGTTTTCTACAGAGTAACCACTACCAGAGAATCCCTCTTGAGGGGAAAAAAAAAAATCCTATACATCACGAATTCTGCATTTGGAAACAATTTGGCCTGTTTGCAAAGTAAAACTGGTTGAAGCCTTCACACAGAAACTTAAACAAGTAAAATAATTTATATTTTTTCTGAAATCTGTCAAATGCTGCAAATTGCAATAATATAGAAAGGTGTTCAGCAAACTAGAGGGACAAGCCAACATATTCCCTGAGTGGTATGACAGGATACCACTCTCTTAGCACAGATAGTGGGAAATGTCTCTCCTTGCCTTGCCAAATTTTCTGAGCTTTGTGGCCAATCTGAAACCCAAATGGAGTGCTTATGGGTTTGTCTAATTCAAATTTAGCATCACATTTTTACACTTCTCTGGTAATTGAAAATGTATACGTGATCTTAGTGTGCAAGAAATGTGCTTTACTTACAGGCTGGGAGAACTGAGCCTGCTGAAACAAATTCTAAACCTGCAACAACACAGCCTGGTCCCCTCCCTGCTACAGGGATGGAACTTTTGTGGGGTGAAGGTAGAACAGTGCTTTATGTTCTGCTGGGTGACTTATGTTCAGCTCAGGTGGCTTACCTCCCTGCACTTCTACTTTTCACATCTGGCTTACAAATCCTTAGCTTAACATCTGAGGCATTACCAGCTAGATGGTGTTCTATGTATGATGCACAGGAGGAGTTACCAACTTACAAACTTTTTTATTTTGTTACAGATTTTAGTTCATTAGAAGCACAGAAAAATATGAGGAAAATATATTTAAGGTCACCCTTGCTCTCCCCACTTCTTCAAAGATTTCAAGGTAATGACTTAAATTGAAACCTATAATGAAAAAACATATTCTTACATCATCATTATGTCATTCCTTCTATTTCCTTCAATTTCCCATACATTTCAGTCTTCAGTGCACCATCAACTCACACTTAAATGAATAAAGCAATTGCAAACATTGTTAGACATCATTCTCATGTGGAAATGATTTCATATTTTGGCTAAATTGTCTTTCCTGATAAAGAGGATTAAGTTAGCTCATGGACAGTAACTACTTTGTACATCTTAATTTACGTCATATTTCTTTCACCCCCTTGTAACTGCTAACTAATTCACATACATTCTTTTATCTTGCTGATCACCAAAGCTAATTAATTCTTGTCTGCTTCTGATGCTATTGAAAGCAAAGGAATGTGCACCAATTCCTGGCATGAAGGAGTTAAAAACTTCTCAGTGTTCACTCTGGAAGGTTTGTTCCTATGCCCTTTTAGACAATGACAAGCCTAAGTGTAAAACTAATTAACATTTGAAAAACTAGTGTTAATCAATAGGACATAGCTTCATCAGGGGCCTTGCTCTGCCAAGTTTTTCTGCTTGATTTTTCATACCATATATTTCAAATTATTGAGCTAGTTTTAGATGTGTTTGCTGGATTGGGAACATGACGAAACATTAAAAGACTGAAGTCACTGTAAATACATGACTGGTATTTTTTTTAATATCTTTACTAAACTCTAGTTATTTATTCTGCTGTTCCTCCTCTATCCCTCCCCCATCATTCTGTTGAGTGGCAGACCTGACTCTCCTTCGATTTTATTGTTGTACTAAATGATACATTATATTTAGGATAACAATTTATCATCATCATCTATCAGGAGAATGCTGGTGAAATCTAAATTAGACCCCTCCTAAAGGTCTGTGTGTGTGGTAGGATTTTTTTATGTTGGATAGAACAAGAAATTATATCTGTTATTTTTGCATTTCCTGTTTTGAAAGCAGAATGATCATAATTCCAACACCTAGAAACTGGGGGAAATTTTCTGTTTTAGAGAAACTTAATTGCTTGGGCCTACTGTTGCTGACATGCATTGAGTTATGATCTAAATGGTAGAGCCCTTTAGCTTCTGCTAAACCAGATTATAACAAATCACTATCAACTATTTTTAAATTCAATACTATGCTCTCATTATTAAGATGACAATATCTGACAGCTATATGTTAGTGAAAAATTAAGAAAGGTGAAGGAGGGTGCCAGTGAAGTCTTAAAAATTGTAAATATGGATATTTTGTCTTGGCATTTTTGAGCACCATAAAAAGGAGTTGACTGACCACAAACTGACTTATGTGGTCTGTTTTCACTAGATTCATGTCGGAAAGAGTGGCATGTATCCTTATTGTGCTGCTGTGGACAAGAATTTACTGTGAGGAAAGCATCTTACCTCTTCTCATATTTAGTAATGTGCAGTAGAAACTTGAAAATTGTTGTTAAATTTCCTCTAAAACATTACTGCTATCAACTGCGTAATAATCAAAATCCTGAAGTTTACCAGAAATGTAAGCAAGATTTAAAGCAGTAGGCCTGAGAGACTTGAGGGCAGAATGAACAAATCAAACTAATTAAAATTCTGATTTACTAAGGTTTAGAGGCAATCCCTAAATCAGAGGAACATGCCCCTCCAGCCTCAGTTATCAGGTGAATTCACTGAAGTGCTACAATTTCTACAGTTCTGTGAAGGAAACAGAGACTCAATCGCCAGACAAATGGAGTTTCAAATTGAATTTCAAAAGTTGAATTTCAAATGTTATACACCAATGTAGACATAATGGACAAACCTGATTAATAGAACCTCTCCTCAAACTGGGCTTTGACAGGGACAAGGAGTTAACTGCTATGAAACCAAGTCTCATATTGGACCATGATTCTGATGGGAATCCCGATGTTTTTTGGTCTTTCTGAAGCTCTCACTGGCTGATAGCTAAAGCTCAGTGCAGGAGTGGAATAAGTACACTATTTTTTTGTGGGTCCACAGGTGATCTCACACATCAGCAACACAACTGGCATGGAGCCAGGAGAGAGATTGTGGAGAGATTAACCTTGAGTAACATACTCACCATGCTTGCTTCAAAGAAACCTTAGAATATTCCACATTCTTCTAAATGCTGGGATTCACCTCAGACATAGTCAGGTCATTCACATAATTTAGATATTTAATTTCCATTGCATTCTAATAGTTCATGAAAGAAATTACTGTATAGGCAGTAAGCCTAAAGGAAAGAGTGTTTATGTGCACATCTGAAAAAATAATTAATATTAATTTAATTTGGCTTGACTATTCAGTGTTAAATTGAAAGCTTGTAGAGCTTGTAGAGCTCTGTCAACAATGTAGAACACTGTCATGTCATTGATTCAAGTATATCATAAGGTGATGGCCTCTCAGTATTCTTCAGGATCACTGATGCAACTTTCAGCAAAGGTATGTCACTACATTACACATCAATATTCATGATTTTGTCAACTACTTGGTATTAAAAAACCTTTCTCAAAGTAAATAATGGCATTATAAATATAACCAAGTCCTAAATTGTAATAATAGAAATTCCATCTCTAATCAATAACAGATATTTTAGGCAAGTTCATAGTAACAGACTGAGTAGAATAGATGCAATCTACTCCCAGGATCTGGACCCTCTGATACTTTTGTCTTTGTAGACTATGCTTTGAATTTAACACATTTTATTCCAATAAGATTCATTATGTTACAGATTCTACAAACACTAGTGGAAACTTGTTTTGTCAACACAACTTGATGTCATCATTTGATCAAAGTGAACCTACTCCTCGAAATCCAGCTAATATGAAGAGGGACTGCATGAGGAAATTTTTCTAAAATTCAGGTGGCAAGGCACTGAAGGCTGTTTTCTCATGAAGCATAATGCAATGATGTTTTTGAAGCTCAAATTACTTTGCAATTCCAGCAAAGCTGTGCTTAATTTCATTATAAATATACAACCAGCTGATTGTGCTTATTGTGGATACATTTACCAAAAGAGCAACTCATAAAACCACACAAGTATAACATAAAGTAACCTTGCAATATTGGATTAGTACCAATCAATGATTCCCAGGAAGGTGTACATAAAACAGTCCCTTAGATATGTAGTTCAGTAGTGGGAATTCATTCTGGGACATTTACCTTTTAATTTGTTATAAAAAATCCCAAACCAGCATCAGAGAGATTTCTCTCCAATCAGCAGGTTTTGAATATGTTAACTGGAGAGTTTTTTTTCTTGCATCTGAAAACAATTGTCCAATGTATGTTTTTCACTATGCTTTTCTGCCTAAAAGCAAAAAAATGCTCCCTTGAAGACTCAAGAAAATGGGTAAAGAAAAGGGACATTGTTGTGCAGACACCCGAAATGATGATACAGAAAATTCTTTTCAGTGGACCACCAAATTTATCTTGAATTGACAGAGAAGCAAAAGCATTGCAGACTGAAGAGTCATATTAGTTTTGTGCTTTTCTGTTTTTATTTCACATGACAAAAGCTAAGCTTAAATGTTACAATTTTGGGAACATTCTGTGTTATACACAGAATCACAAAGATCCGAACAAATTTATCTTCCTAAATTTTCATTGTATTAAATTCCACATGGATGAAAACAAACCTTCCTTGGACCTATGGAAAGCTGTAGGACTGAAAATAACAAAGAAATTGTGGAGAGATGAGGTGGGACTGGGTTACAGGCTGTGGGATGTGCCTGCAGAACACCAGGGCAGCACAGAGAAGCTTGTCTCTGACTGACCCTGGGGACAGGAGATGCGACAAGGCAGATGTCCCACGGAGAGGATCACCCCATGGAAGGACAAGGAAGTGTGTTGGTGGTGTGGCAATGTGTGATGGGTCACTCAGTGAAAAACACCCTACAAGAAAATATTGTGTCCTTAAGAAGTGTTTAAAGCCAGCTCGTTTCTCTCAATAAACATCAGAGTCTGCTCTGCCTCGGTTGCTACAAATGGTGCTCTGCATCTGGGCTTTGATAGGCAGCTTGACAGTGGCTGCACCTGTGACAATGCTCAGCTGAACTCCAGGGTCACTGAAAGGAAGCCCAGGACTGAAACAAAGCCCATGGCACTGACTGACCTTTCTGCAGGAAGGATGGAAGGCAGCTAAGAACTGTGGGGAGCGGTGTATCCCAGGAACTAAAGAACATCACGGAGATGTTGAAACAGATTTTGGAAAAACATGGCAGGAAAGTTGAATCTACAGATTTGAGCAGACTCTTGTAATGGGCTAAGGACAGAGTGATTCAACTTTAGACAGTACCAATGTACTCAGTGTTTTTGGACAAGGGATGCTTTAGGGGACACCTTGTGTGACTGAATTTGTGAGGGCTGGCAGAGCTTTTGGGCTCATGGTGGACTGTGTGTGAGGTGCTAATGGCGTATGTGGCACCTGGAGACCGGGAAAAGAAGGACACTTGTGCTGCCTTGACAGCCATGGTGGGTCCTTCTGTGCTGCCATCAAGTGAAACACAAGCCTCCAACCAAGAGGCTGTCGGGGCTGTGGGGGAGCCAGAGCATGGCCCCTGGTCCCCTGATCCTGGGGGTGAGCCAGATTTTTCCCCCCATATCCATGGTTGGTGGGTGGAGGTGAGAAAACAAGCTGCTGCAGAGGGGGAAGTGGATTTAAAAGAGCTCACGCCACCCCGCGCCATGTGGGATCAGCTGGAGCAGGGATGTAGCAAGCAGTGGGGCAGCCTCAGCAGCACATTCCCTCTCTGCCTGCCCTCTGTGAGAGTAGCAGCCACAGCGGCGAGGACGTGCAGAGCCACGGTGTCAGAGCGGTGGTGGTGAGCACATGGCCCAGCAGTGAGCACATGGCACAGCTTCCACCAGTGAGCACATGGCCCAGCAGTGAGCACATGGC